>NC_134437.1:7718098-8028515 GCF_030867145.1 Opisthocomus hoazin | reverse complement strand
AACCTCATTACTAGAGTGTAACACCTGTCACCGGCAGGTTTTTTCCCTTCTTTCTTAGCCGCAGACTTGTTAAATCTCAATAAATACCCTTTTAATAATTAATTAGCATTTAATTAATAGACAATAACAGTTGAGAAAGGTCGGCGTACCCTTCCGTACCGAGCGCGGGCTGCTCGGGAGCTGAGCCACGAGGCAGAGCGGGACTCGAGGACCCGTCCGCGGTGGCAAGACCGCTGGACTCGGCGCAGAAGGGCGGGTCGCAGCCCCCCTTGGCATCCCACCCCGGACCCCAGATGCCCGAGCGGATGCAGCTAAAAATTCTGCATCCTGAAGGCACCTTTCCAAGGCACGGAAAAGGCCGGGATGCCTCATCGGAGCCTCGCCAAATTTTCTGGGGGTTGAAGAGCTAAAACCACGGCAGCCAAAAATAAATAAACAAAAAGCCCCGAGGGATTTGAGAGTTTTGCTTTGACACTCGAAGGGAAAAAATAACAGGGGGGCTTTCCCCCCCTTCAGTTTACTTTCCTTTTCAGATTATCCCTCGTTCTTAGTGAAATCTGTACACAAACGCTCGTTGCTAAGAGGGAACATTTCACCCGGGAGCTGAGCAAAACGTTGCATTTGATCTCAACCTCTTTCTTTTTTTCTTTTTGTTTTGACTGGTTTGCTGAAAATCACAAAGAATTTTCCTTCGGCTCAACACAAGGCAAACCGCTCCCTAACCCCCTCCCCAGCTGCTGCTACAACTTCTAGTAACCTGCAAAGCACTTACTCAACCCCTTCTCCCTCTTTCCAAAGAGAAGAAGTGAATTTGGCTTCAGCCAGAGGCGACGTGGGTTTACAGGGCACGTGGAAATCACAGAATCTCAGGATGGTCGGGGTTGGCAGGGACCTCTGTGGGTCACCCAGTCCAACCCCCTGCCCAAGCAGGGTCACCCACAGCAGGCTGCACAGCACCGCGTCCAGGCGGGGCTGGAATATCTCCAGAGAAGGAGACTCCACAGCCTCCCTGGGCAGCCTGGGCCAGGGCTCCGGCACCCTCAGAGGGAAGAAGTTCTTCCTCATCTTCAGCTGGAGCTTCCTCTGCTTCAGTTTGTGCCTGTTGCCCCTTGTCCTGTTGCTGGGCACCACTGGAAAGAGTCTGGCCCCGTCCTCCTGACCCCCACCCTGCAGATATTTAGAGGCATTTCTAAGGTCCCCTCTCAGCCTTCTCTTCTCCAGGCTGAACAAGCCCAGCTCCCTCAGCCTCTCCTCGTAGGAGAGATGCTCCAGTCCCCTCCTCATCCTCGTAGCCCTGCGCTGGACTCTCTCCAGTAGCTCCTCATCTTTCTGGAACTGGGGAGCCCAGAACTGGACGCAGCACTCCAGCACGCCGGTTTGGGATTGATGGGGTTTTGCCATCCTTCCTGGAGTGATGGGTTCACCCCACCCAACCAGGTTCTCACCTCCTCCCCGCGCAGACAAAGGACCTCAGTGCTGGGTGGAGATGCCCTCAAAGACTTTGTACCCAGCCCATTCCCTGTCAGCGCCTGGCCAGCTGGTACCAGCGTGGATTTGGCCAGCCAAGGGTTACCTCCTTGTTTCCTTCCTGATTTATGTAAACTCCTGTGCCACGTCCTAATAAGAAATCAGTTCCTGTCATCATCCTTATTTCTTATTCCAAACTGCAACACTAAAACACTTCACGGTGATTACAAATAGCAAAGTTATTTTTTGCCGAGCCTTCGCATCAGACTTAATAGCACGGTGTAATGCCACCCCGTGCTGATGTGTGGCATATTTAATATCCATCTTTCTTAGAAGTAACAGTGCTCTGAAATTAGAAGGGACTTCAGCAGCGAAATAATTAATGTGGATAACCATCATAAACGCCACAAATGGAACAAATACAGGTGGCAGCGAACCGTGATTGTTCACACCCTAACCTGTTGTGACACAACTTTAAAAATTGAAACCCTTTTTCCCCAGAGGCCGGTGGAAAAAGAGACGAAAAGAAGGGGGTTTCTCGAATCGCATCATCTCTTCTCGCTATCGGCCGCCCTGCCAAGCCGGCTGCACCCCGTCAGCACCACGCTCTCGTTAGAGGCGGGTTCATCAGCGCAAGGGTGTCTCTGGGTTAGCAGTAGTATGGTAGGGGTTGGAAGGGACCTCTGTGGGTCATCTAGTCCAACCCTCCTGCCCAAGCAGGGTCACCCAGAGCAGGCTGCACAGGACCTTGTCCAGGCGGGTCTTGAATATCTCCAGAGAAGGAGACTCCACAACCTCCCTGGGCAGCCTGGGCCAGGGCTCCGTCACCCTCAGAGGGAAGAAGTTCTTCCTCGTGTTCAGACGGAACTTCCTGTGCCTCAGTTTGTGCCCGTTGCCCCTTGTCCTGTCGCTGGGCACCACTGAAAAGAGCTTGGCCCCATCCTCCTGACCCCCACCCTGCAGATATTTATAAGCATTTATGAGGTCCCCTCGCAGCCTTCTCTTCTCCAGGCTGAACAAGCCCAGTTCCCTCAACCTCTCCTCGTAGGGGAGATGTTCCAGTCCCCTCATCATCCTCAGCACAGTCTGCTTCGCACCCGGACTTCGACGCAGAAACGGCCAAAGCATTAAATGGAACCCAGCCCACACAGCTTTTCTCCTTTTGGGAGGGAAAGCCTCGCAGCGCGCCCTCGTCTCCTCGTCCTTCGGGAAAGCAGCCCTGCTCACACCAATTTGTCGGTGCTCTTTGGGCCAGGTGCCTCTCGGCTCGGAGCAGGCGGTGCTCCGAGTCTTCAATGTGCATTAAAAAAAAGAGAAATCAGAGGAAACAGCCCCCTTGTCCACAGGGGAGCTGCGACTGGCACCCCGGAGGGACCCCGAGCCGCAGGAGGGGATGCGCAGCCCCTGAGAATCTTAGAAGACCTCGAATCAGAAAATCATTAAGGTTGGAAAAGACCTCGAAGATCATCAAGTCCAACTGTCAACCCAACACCACCACGCCTGCTAAACCACGTCCTGAAGCGCCACATCTACACCGTTTCTTGAACGCTTCTTCCTTTCGATTATCTCAGTAAAATCAGTAGCGAGGGAGTCGAAGGATTTATTTTTTCTTCTCCCTCGGTAACCCCATGCTGTGTGAAAACGACACCGACCCTTTCCTCGGGCTGGGGACTCGAGGACGCTCGGCAGCTGGGTCTGAGCCGCACCGCGTTAGACGCGGCGCAATGCCGCCCGCAGCGCTCCCGGGCAGGGGCATTGACGCAACGCTCGGCTGAGTCCGTCGGGTTCATCTCCCCCTCGCCGAACGCACCGAGGGAGAGGAGGGAGGCTGGCGGGGCGCGAGTTAGCGGGGGACCTTTCTTCCCCTTGAGTTTGTCCTCTGAGGTAGAAGATGGGAAGTCCAAGCTGTTCTGCAACGCTGTACAAGGCTCAGCTCCCCGTTCCCTAGAACATGGTCACGTTGTACTTCAGCAGCACCACCAAAACCACAGAAACGCACAAGAAATAAATGATGGACCCCAGACTGATGAAAAAAAATCATCTTGGAAAGTCTTCTTCACCCCGAACTGCACAGACGCCAGCAGATTGCAGCCCTCGGGTACAACTCCCAGAACTCATGTTCAAGGATCTCCAAGCCTAGGGCTTCCATTGCTCCAGGTGTAGAGCTTCCATTGCTCCAAGCCTAGGGCTTCTATTGCTCCAGGCCTAGGGCTTCCATTGCTCCAGGCCTAGGGCTTCTATTGCTCCAGGCCTAGGGCTTCCATTGCTCCAAGCCTAGGGCTTCCATTGCTCCAGGCCTAGGGCTTCCATTGCTCCAGGCCTAGGGCTTCCATTGCTCCAGGCCTAGGGCTTCCATTGCTCCAGGCCTAGGGCTTCCATTGCTCCAGGCCTAGGGCTTCCATTGCTCCAGGCCTAGGGCTTCTATTGCTCCAGGCCTAGGGCTTCCATTGCTCCAAGCCTAGGGCTTCCATTGCTCCAGGCCTAGGGCTTCCATTGCTCCCTGGCTGCAGCTTGGACATGACCTTGACTCAATCCCAAGAGCGGCAAGGCCATGGCAGCCCAGACCCTGCTCTGCATCACCGCTACCCACCCAACACCAGACATTTCAACATTAAAAGGTGCTGGATGAGCATGGAGGTTCACAGAATCACAGCGTGGTCGGGGTTGGAAGGGACCTCTGTGGGTCACCCAGCCCAACCCCCTGCCCAAGCAGGGTCACCCAGAGCAGGCTGCGCAGCACCGCATCCAGGCGGGGCTGGAATATCTCCAGAGAAGGAGACTCCACAGCCTCCCTGGGCAGCCTGGGCCAGGGCTCCGTCACCCTCAGAGGGAAGAAGTTCTTCCTCATCTTCAGCTGGAGCTTCCTCTGCTTCCATTTGTGCCCATTGCCCCTTGTCCTGTCGCTGGGCACCACTGGAAAGAGTCTGGCCCCGTCCTCCTGACCCCCACCCTGCAGATATTTATGGGCATTTCTAAGGTCTCCTCCCAGCCTTCTCTTCTTCCCTCACCCTCAGAGGGAAGAAGTTCTGCAGAGAGTTCCGGAGGGCTCAGAAAGTCAGCCCCACACGAATTTTGGGGTCCTCCGGTAGGGCTGAAGGGCCGCGGTCTGACAGCCTGCTTCGCTCACCCCACGAAAGCAGAGGGAAGGTGTTTTCCCACCTCGCCCACCCCACAGAAGGAGCCTGGGCTCCTCTCCCAGCAAGCAAGCGAAGAGGCAGGTGCCAACGTAGAAAGCGATTTTCCCCGACTCGTTCGCCTAACGGACGGGATGCGGAACGAGCTAGCTGGCAGACGGGTACCCCAGGGGTACGCCGCCTTGTCGCTCCCCGTAAGGCATCGCAGAGAAATCACCGCGCATCCTCCCTCCCTCCACCCAGGAGAGGGAAAAGGAATAAACCCCCGCCAAATTTCGGCAGCCTCCTCCCTCCGGAGAGAGAAGCAGCTCCGGCCGCAGGAGCATCCCTTCCGTGTTCCTCGTTAAACTCTCGGCGGAGAGCGGAGCCGGCCGAGGGTTATTTATCGTGCCAGCGCGAAGTCACTGAGGCAGGAGGCGAGCGTGGAGCGTGACATCTCGTGATGTATGGGGTAGGACAGCTTGGTGCTGAGAACGCCACGAAGCATTAATCTCAAGGAGACGCTGCTGAACTCAAGAGAGACTTCACATGGGCACCGCGAGATCAAAGATACGGTATCTCCGGCGGAGCGCGCTATCAGAAGCGATCAGAAGGAAAACAAAGGGGTCACTTTAGTGCCTTCTGCGTTAGCAGAGTGACTTGTAGCCTCCGGGCAGAGGCAAACAGCGATTTTTTTTTTCCCCGAACCAAACCAACGCGGAATTTTTTGACATTTCTTTGCATCTCATTGTGGGCTGCCAATAAACGCAGGCGCAACAACGTCAAATTGCTTTCCCGTCGCAACTCGGGAGCTGCCCTCGGTATTTCTTTCCCTTTCGGAGCTTTCCAGGCAGCCCACGACACGAACTCTTCAGACCTCTGAACGCAAAACTTCGACAGTAAACGAACGCTTCAGCACCGGGGTCAAAACAACCTCTGCACGCCGGGAAAATCCCGACGGGAGGCTTTCAGCAAGGGGGGAGAAAAGGGAAATCCCACCCTGACTAAACTTACGCTCGCTTTGAGAACCGGCTTCACGTGCTATTGAATTTTCACCCACGCACCGAAGAAAATTGATTAGGTTTAGAGCTAGCTATTTAAAAAAAAAATCCTATGCTTTTCTCTACTGATGGCTAAGAAAGTCAAAATTCGCTTTCCTGGCTGCTACAAAGCACGGTCATCCCCCCCAAAAAAGCCGAGCTCTCAGCCTCCACCTTGCACCCCTCCAGCCGACGCGGGCGCAGGTCTGCAGCCCCATCCCCAGGGATATTCCGGGGCGGCTTGCGAGCGGGTCCAGCCCATCGCCGAAGACCCCGGTTGCACTCAAAATGCTGCTCTTGCTGGGGCAGCAAATGTGTGGCGATGGGGAGAGGTTTTTGGCCCAGGGAACGCTTGTCCGTGGGAGGTGGGACCAACCTCCCTTCAACTTGGGTTGCTCTACGCGCCTGCTGATGGACGGCGTCCCCAGACCCTCCCAAGCAGAGGTCCCTTCCAACCCCCACCATTCTGTGATTCTGGGAAGTCTCCCAAGCAGAAGATCAGACCCTACCTCAGTGGCCCTTGACTCCAGACCAGGGAGAAAATCTCCTCGGGCTGCAAATTCTGGGATATTTCGAAGGCAACCACGCTCAGAAATCGTTAGGGCTGTCCATCCAGCGTGGAGACGGAGGTCTCCGATGGCCGGCAGCTCTCGACTGCCTTGGGAAGGAGCAACGATACGCGTATCTCACAGGTAAAGCCGTGGTGAGGCTCATCCTTGCTGCCAGTGCTGCTGCTCAGGGTGTTTCTCGCCTGCTAGAGAAGCAGCAGGACTCCCTGCCCAGCCTGGGACACCCTGGGCTTGGGCACTGTCCCCTCTAGACTTGTTCCCCCCATGCCGTGCTTCAGTTTCCCCATATATAAAGCAGGGGTTGATGCTCTCCTTTGAAAAACAGCTTAGGAGCTGCAGCACAGAAGGATGCAGAAGAGTTTTCCTACTGCTACGAGACAACTGCAAAGTCTGGAAACTTAAAAATTCTGGAAAATTGAATCCTGTGGGACTCTGTTCAGTGGTGCCCAGTGACAGGACAAGGGGCAATGGGCACAAAAGGAAGCAGAGGAAGTTCCAGCTGAACAGGAGGAAGAACTTCTTCCCTCTGAGGGCGACAGAGCCCTGGCCCAGGCTGCCCAGGGAGGCTGTGGAGTCTCCTTCTCTGGAGATATTCCAGACCCACCTGGACAAGGTCCTGTGCAGCCTGCTCTGGGTGACCCTGCTTGGGCAGGGGGTTGGGCTGGGTGACCCACAGAGGTCCCTTCCAACCCCCACCATTCTGTGATTCTGGGAAGTCAAACCTCCATGCAGCCTCCTGGGAAGGACTTCCCAAGCTTGAACCATCCAAGCAGCATCTTCTGAAAGCACACAATCAAGTGAAAAAATCTTCTACCTGCAATTTTCCTGCTCAGCCCCCCACATCGCACCCCCTTCCCAGCGCCCACCGGCATGTCCCGCTCCCACCACGTGGACCTCCTGCCTCTTAATTCCCTTCTTAAATCTGCAGCTGCCTGAATGTTCAGGGGTCACTGCCCAACGCTTTTTAATTGCTTCCATTAGGTAACACCGTGCCCTGAAGGCCAGTCGGGGAAATCCTCTGTAAATCACGGCATTATCAGGACTAAGGAGAATTCGTCCTCCCCAAGGACGGAGATACTGTAGTCCTCGTGCAGGCGAGGGCAAATGGCAAGGGGAATAATTAAAGAGATTTGCTCTACAGCCCAAAGGTTTTCAGCGCTGGAGTCACGACAAATCTGACACCGATTTCTGGCCTTTAATTCCAGCCGTGCTGTTGGAATTAAGGAGGGAAGGTGCTGTGTTGTCTCCCGTCCCGGGGACGGAGCGAGGCGCCCACCGTGCCGCTGCTCTGCTTGTTTCTGACCCGGGTTTTCCAATTATGCCAAGGGTCCTCTGCTCTATTCCAGTGCTGGCACGGTCATTACGCAGCGGGAGCGCGCTCCGGACTGGACGTGGAGCAGCAGGCATCACCGGGAGCAACGGGCGGCTGGGAGCAAAGGGGAGGTGAAGAAACCAATGCCGACGGTGACACGTGCTGGAGGATCCCAGCAAGTTTGCTGACGACACCAAACTGGGAGGAGTGGTGGACACACCGGCAGGCTGTGCTGCCATTCAGCGTGACCTGGATAGGCTGGAAAGCTGGGCAGAGAGGAACCTGATGAGGTTCAACAAGGGCAAGTGCAGGGTCCTGCACCTGGGGAGGAACAACCTCATGCACCAGTACAGGCTTGGGGTGGACCTGCTGGAGAGCAGCTCTGCGGAGAGGGACCTGGGTGTCCTGGTGGACGACAGGTTAACCATGAGCCAGCAGTGTGCCCTGGCTGCCAAGAAGGCCAATGGGATCCTGGGGTGCATCAAGAAGAGTGTGGGCAGCAGGGCGAGGGAGGTTCTCCTTCCCCTCTACACTGCCCTGGTGAGGCCTCATCTGGAGTACTGTGTCCAGTGCTGGGCTCCCCAGTTCAAGAAAGATGAGGAGCTACTGGAGAGAGTCCAGCGGAGGGCTACGAGGATGAGGAGGGGACGGGAGCATCTCCCCTACGAGGAGAGGCTGAGGGAGCTGGGCTTGTTCAGCCTGGAGAAGAGAAGGCTGAGAGGGGACCTTATAAATGCCTACAAATATCTGCAGGGTGGGTGTCAGGAGGATGGGGCCAAGCTCTTTTCAGTGGTGCCCAGTGACAGGACAAGGGGCAATGGGCACAAACTGAGGCACAGGAAGTTCCGTCTGAACATGAGGAAGAACTTCTTCCCTCTGAGGGTGACGGAGCCCTGGAACAGGCTGCCCAGGGAGGTAGTGGAGTCTCCTTCTCTGGAGATATTCAAGACCTGCCTGGATGTGGTGCTGTGCAGCCTGCTCTGGGTGACCCTGCTTGGGCAGGCGGTTGGGCTGGGTGACCCACAGAGGTCCCTTCCAACCCCTACCATGCTGTGATTCTGTGATCCCAAGGAGGAACGCACGAGAACCTGACCTGGGTCATTTAAAACTGATTAGGGCAAAGCCTGGGGAAGCAGACAGCAGGATACAACCCGGGGTTGGCTGCAGGGAACAGAACCACGGAAGCCCCTGCTGCTGAATTTCTAGGGGTGCGGTCCCACCGTGGGGCTGAAGGAAAACCCTACGCGTCCCCAGCGAGAGAAAAGGCTCCATCCTCGCTCGCTTCAGGATCCCTCTTCTCCTGAAGCCTCCCTGGAAAGGAACCTGCTCTTCTGGCAAGCTCCAAGCTCTCATCAGCTTCCTTCTGCCAACAGCCAAGCAGGAGTCTGGTGGCCTCCTGGATTGTCACATACCATAAAGTCTGAATCACTGCTGTTCTGCTTCCATCATCGTTAATATTCTTAAAAGGTTCCTGGAAACACATTTACACACGGCTACGTGAGCTGTTTCCGCACTGACTCGCAATTTAAATGCGAGATTTCACCAGGCTTTTGATGTGCTGTTTACTTTAATTATTGTTCTACCCCTGTCTGCGACTTGCCACGACGTCGTTTAATATTTCATACGTTTCCCCAGCTCCCCTTTGCGGCTCCGCGCCTTCCCCCGCCCCGCAGCTCGCCCTTCCAACTTCTCAGGGGCCGGCCGTCAACGAGACGTGGCACGTCGCTGAGCTTGCCCTCCCGTGGCGATCGCAGAGGGGATCAATAAACCAGCAAACAGCTGCTCCTCAAGCTGGCGGAGGGAGCCGGCACCAGCCACGCGCCGAGGCCGACCGGCCAAAGGCAGGGACTCAACGGCCGAGGGATGGTGGGATGGGAAAACAAGGCGTCCCGCTCCCGATGCGGTGGAAAACGCAAGGTATCTGCTCTTCTCCTTGTGCTTGGTGGCAGCTCTGCCTTCCCAGACCGCTCCGGCCACGGAGACGCGCAGCCACTTCACATACGAGGTGCCAGAAGATGGCACTCCAGAATGCGGAGCTATCTCGCCTGGGTTTGCCAGCCCAGTAAAGCTGACGATGTCTCCCTCTGGCTGCTTTTATACCAGCTCATCACGCTAGGAAAAACTTTGGTCCGGGTTCCGCACGTCGTTAGCGTGAGGGTTGTTAATTAGATAGTCTTCCTCTGCTCTTTAACGGCCAGCATAGGACGTGTCTTCATGGGTGGGTGCGGAGGGATGCGAGTATCCCCGCTCATCTCGTTCCTGGGTGGACCAGGAGCCGTGTAGGACCACGAAGCGTGCTCAGGCAGAGCACCACGCTAAGGTGGCAGAGGAGACCTCCCTATCTTGGAAGCCTCCCTATCCTCCTACGTTCCTCCCCGTAGGCATGCCGGACACCCACCCGGACACCCATCACTCTTGGCCAACGCACATCTGGATTACATCTTGAAGGCTCTTTAGGCTGCACCAAGACGAGGGTCCTAATGCCTCCCTATCTTGGAAGCCTCCCCGTCCTCCTACGTTCCTCCCCGTAGGCACGCCAGACACCCACCCGGACACCCATCACTCTTGGCCAACGCACATCTGGATTACATCTTGAAGGCTCTTTAGGCTGCACCAAGACGAGGGTCCTAATGTCTCCCTATCTTGGAAGCCTCCCCGTCCTCCTACGTTCCTCCCCGTAGGCATGCCGGACACCCACCCGGACACCCATCACTCTTGGCCAACGCATATCTAGATTACATCTTGAAGGCTCTTTAGGCTGCACCAAGACAAGCATCCTAATGCCTCACGATAGCAAAGGACAAGCCCTGGTGTCCTCAAGATGAGCTTTCTCGCAGGGGTTGGGAGAGGAAAGATGCAGAGGGAGGTGGACAGCCAAGGTGTCGTATGTGGGGCAGAAAAACATGTCCTCACTGTTCAGTCTCCCCTTAGTGGGGAGGGAACAACGTCTCTCTCTGCCATTTCCCACTCTTCGCCTTCGGCGGTGAGACTACAAACCAAATGAGCTGAGGAACCCGAAACCACGGGGCAAAAAAGGACCCACGCTGAGCCACAAGACCCCCCCCGACCTCTACAGCCCCCGTGGATTTGCTGGGGAAGAGCGAGGCGCAGCGCAAGGCACAGCAGGCAGCCAAAGGGCAACGCAGCAAAGAGCTAAAAAAAGACCGATGGGGAAACGAAGCTCAGAGCATCCTGCCCCGCGTCACGAGCCTGTGGGGCCGGCGCTTTGGTCACACCTAACACAGGCTCCAGGGCCACGGGCGGGCGAGCGATCAATAACGTCGCGACGCAACGGAAGGCTAAAAAGTCTTGAGGGACAGAAAAACCGATGGTGAACTCCAGGTAGCACGTACTGACGGGAGGTGGCGAGGCTCTGCCCAGGCAGCTGTCACGCTGGAGGAGAAACTGAGCTTACTCACCGCAAGACATCCTGGCTGGATGCTGCTCCCCCTCCTCCTTCTCTGCTGCTTCTGGGAGAAATCGCTGCCGGGGAAGCAGACTCCAGCTTCAAGCTGTCACTGTTTTGCTGGGCTGCCAAGCCAGACGCGGCTCCCCCCGGTTTTGGAAGCTCAACGTCTTTCTCCAGGCCTAGGTGAACATGCCCAGCGACAGGACAAGGGGCAACGGGCACAAACGGAAGCAGAGGAAGCTCCATGAGGAAGAACTTCTTCCCTCTGAGGGTGACGGAGCCCTGGCCCAGGCTGCCCAGGGAGGCTGTGGAGTCTCCTTCTCTGGAGATACTCAAGACCTGACTGGACGCGGTGCTGTGCAGCCTGCTCTGGGTGACCCTGCTTGGGCAGGGGGTTGGACTGGGTGACCCACAGAGGTCCCTTCCAACCCCCACCATTCTGTGATTCTATGCCCTCGGAGCAACGCCGACACACCTGGGATGCTCCAAGCCCTGCAAGGCCTCACCATGAGCATTAGCTGAAGGGGATGCAAAGTCCCAGCTCACTCATCCTGCCTGGTACATGACGGGAGGACCACCTAGCACGAGCCACGGAGCCAGAGGCCAACGGAAATCAACGGGCTGGGAAGGTCTATTCAGCCTCATGGTTATGGCTGCGGTGGAAGGGAAGGAGGGAACAGAAAGAGAAGAAACGTTCCTGCAAGTCCGGGCTGGTGGCCAACTGGCCCACACCATCGAACAGCAGGAGGGTGCAGCATCATCTCCAGACGCAAGAGGAAGACAACAACCTTGTCCCCGTTGCTCTCACCCTGACCTCCAACACCTCTTCTGTTTTCCAGGTGAGGCGAAGCAGCGTTTTGGGTTTTTACTCACTTAGTGAACCGATTTGCTCACTATTTCTTTACTCAAGGGTTGCCCTTACCTTGCCCCAGAGCGTCCCGCACCCGCGTGGCTTGTTCAACACAGCAGAAAAGGGGAAGCTGGGCTCCCGCTCTGCCTCCACCGCACGCGCCCGCGGTCCCGCTCAGCAATTCTCCGAGCATCAAGCGAATTAATTTATCACTCAACGAAATTGCGCCGAGCATTAATGAAGCCATTTAGCATT
The DNA here is from genome assembly GCF_030867145.1 of Opisthocomus hoazin. NCBI lineage: Eukaryota > Metazoa > Chordata > Aves > Opisthocomiformes > Opisthocomidae > Opisthocomus > Opisthocomus hoazin. Next base: position 8,016,500 of record NC_134437.1, on the reverse strand, counting down.
CACGCAGAACTTCTCTCTCCATTTCCACAAGTGCTCCATTGTAGCTCAGCATTTGCTGGGCAGTAATTAATGGTACTTAATCCTTAAATCCTTAAATTGTTTCTAATTTGGTAAGCAGCAGAGTTGCGCCAATCCATCTCTTTGCTGCGTTTCTGTAGGGTTGGTGGAGACCCTCCTCCCGGTTCACCAGACGCTCACTGGAGGCTGTGCCAGGGAAGGGGGGCTCCAATTTTCTCTCCTTTCTGTTGGTGACTTCCCAAAAAATGGTTTCGTCTCTTTTACACCCGTTTCCCCATTCGCGTAACTAAGGAAAATGCTTATTTTCCCTCGCGAGGGTCGGTCGATAGCCCAAAGAGCTCCTAAAGCACAGTAATCAACGTCTGGGAGAGCAGAGATTTTCATCTTCTGATCCCAAAGGCACCTCCAGAGGAAGCTGAGGGACACTGAGGCACGGAGCAGTAAAAGAACTAAGAGAACAGGAGCCTTTCGCTCCTTGCTTTGCACGTAGAAAGCGCTGCCCACCCGCCAAGAGACGAAGCTCTTGGTGCTCCTCACACATTCGATGGAAGTTCAGAGCGCATCTCCACGCAGCCACCGAAACCAACAGGTCCTCCTAGAGCGAGCAAACACGCTCCCCTGATACGCAAGCATACGCAGAAGCCGTGTCCTGTTACTTCCCAGTGTTCTTCTTTGAGGACAACCGGAGTTTCACGTCCAACGGTGCAGCAGAACCAATGTCACAGAAGTAGCGGGCGCGTGCTCGCGAATGCAGCTTTACAGAAACAAAAGGGACGTCAGGTCAGTCTCTATCCCACCCCTCCCCAGGGACAGCGTCAGGGAGACGTCAGCAGCCTCCACCAGATTTTGGTTTAACCTCTCCTCAATGAAGGTGCCAACGAAGGAGAACCCACCACACCCCAAATTACCTGTTCCCGTGCTCCACCGCCCCAGCAGAATCATAGAATGGTTTGGGTTGGAAGGGACCTCAAAGACCACCTGGTTCCAACCCCCCTGCCATGAGCCAGGGACATCTTCCACCAGCCCAGGTTGCTCAGAGCTCCATCCAACCTGGCCTTGAGCACTGCCAGGGAGGGGGCAGCCACAGCTTCTCTGGGCAACCTGGGCCAGTGTTTCACCACCCTCATGGGGAAGAATTTCCTCCTCATATCTAATCTAAATCTGTGGGGTTTTTTTTTCCCATTTCATAGCCAACATGAATCCTTCTGGCTGAAACCAAGCTGATGTCTTCTCATCCAACTGCTCTGAATAGAAGACAACTGTTCAGCATCCTACCTACAAGAACCTCTTCCCTTGAAGACCACCATCCCTTCTTTTCTAGAAGAAGCAACTCCCAACCCTCTCGGCTTGAGAGCTTTCCAAAAATTCTTTCTTTTCTGGAGATGCTTTGCGTTTGTCCTGCTGCACAATGCCCCAGATTACAACCTCTCCGAATGTTTGGACACGCTCTCTGTTAGCTTCCACAAACAATTCCCAAATATTTGGGGTTTCTGGTTTGTTTGGTTTACTTCTTCCCCAGTGAAAGTCAGCCCAGGCAAGGAAAACATAAGGGGAGGGGAAATAGCAATAAATCTCCCAGCATTTACTCGTGAAGCTGAAGCAGAGCAGTAAAAACCTTCCTTTATCACCCCTTTTTCTGGCCACCCCCCCCCATCCTGACCCCACCATGAGGAAAAGACGGCGTTAGGACAAATTCTGGCCATACGTAGGGTCAAAGCCCCAAAGCTGAGCACCACGCGTTTCAGTTCCACGCCCAGAATCCGTGGCCCTTCCTACGTCCCTGCCGGGGGAAGGAGAGGGAGAACTGCAGGCTCGTTCCTCGCAGGGACTCTTTGGGCAGAGGTGACCTCCAGCCGCCTCCAGAAAGGGATGTGAGAAGGTCTCCAGTTCGCAATCGCTGAGGGAGTCGGATGAGAAGAAGCGCTTACAACATTTTTTGACACCGCACTTTGATCAATTTGACGGATTTAATATTACAGAAATATTTCATTTTTCAATGCAGATGGGAGAGGGAGAAAAAAAAAAATCTAATCATCCATCCAGCAGGCCTCTATATTTGTCATAATTCACTAGAAAGAATAGAAAAAAGTAAAATCCCCCCAAACCTCTGATTTAAAATCAAACTTAACCCGAGGTAATTTCCATCATTAGTTCAAACTGTGCCATCTTCACTCTCTCCTTATTTTTTAAAGCTATTGCTCTGGTTTTTTTCAAGGTATTATTTAACCAAAGCAGCCTCTAATTGTGTTTTCTCTCCGCATTCATTTTTAAGGAGGTAATGAACGCTACGGGGGAAGCAGCGCAGTTGATTAACGGCGGGGAAGGCAGATGGGGCAGAACCCGAGGCACAGAATAAAATCTGTTTTCATAAATACAAGCGCAAAGGAAGAACAGGAGCCACCTCGAGAACATCAGGGAGAGGTTTCCACTTGCCACCTCCTCAAGGTGACACCGAGCCTTTGCTGGAGGAGGCACCTTCCCAATAACGTCGGGCAATTAAGGAATTAATGGGATGCTACTCGATTCTTTGGGAGGTGAACCAGTTTGGGGAGGCTCACACAAAGCCGGCTCTAACGAACTCGGCGCGCTCGTCAGGCAGCGGGAGTTGTACCAGGAGAGACTGGCTGAGCTTTACGTCGTTAATAGCACAAATCACCTCATCTTTTGAAGGGGAATCGGCAACGAAAGGCGCCCTTCAGCATCCAAGTCTTGCTGCAGTGAAACATCTTAAGGATGGTAGACCTGATAGCACCTCGCTGATGAGAAGGAGCAACAGTCTAGGTCCCGCCTGCCTGAGACCTCTTCTGAATGGAACCTCTTCCAAAACCATCACTCCACCCTTGATCCCTTCCTTCCAGCCTCCATCCACGCCTTATTTCCTTGGATGCGTAAAATCGATGATGATGGGGGAAGAGCAGCGTTATCCTACCCTGAAACAGGGCAGATACAACCAAGGATTGGCCATGACACTCATAGAATGGTTTGGAAGGGACCTTAAAGCTCATCTCGTTCCGACCCCCCATGCTCATCAAGTGGCTCGTTTCTGTTCACCTAGTTTCTGGGCTCTCTTGGCCAAAAAAAAAAAATTAAATAAATAAAGAAAAACCCCAAACCACGGAAATAAACCCAGCCAAAGTCTGCTTGAGAAACGAGGTCAACGGGAGAAACACCCAATTAGCGGTGTTTTGTGGCTGGATGTGGTGCGCCAGCTGGGATTCGGGGAGCTGCTGCGCCTCAGGAAAAAGAAGAGAAGCTTAAAATAATCACATCTAGCGCTCGGAGAGCGTTTTGCATCGTCCCGGCGTGACGTGAACTTTAATTAGTTTGCGAGTCGAGACACCGCTGGGCGAGCCATCGATCTCCACGCAACACAGCCGGTGCCGGGAGCACGGGCAAAGCGACGGGCGCTGCGGCCAGGAACACCTCCGATTTCGCAAGGCAGCCGAGCGAGGAGGAAACCTCCTGGCGCGGGGATGGAGATGTTGTTTGAGTTTTGGAAGGGGCAACGGCGAATTCAGCTCCGTGGCCAAACTCCAAGACAGCTCTGCTTGGACGGAGGAGAGGTCCCTGTGGAAAAACCAAACTCAGATGTGCCGGGCTTGATCGGGCAGTGCTTGAAATGAGGACAGGGTGAGGATTGAGGCTCTCCTGCTTCCCATCCCGTGGCGGCTTGGCATGCTCCCACCACATGAGGTGCTGGGAAATACGGGAGCTCGACCGAGACGAGCAGCTGGGACCCGTACTTCTGTCTTTCACCAGGAAAACCTGTGGTACAAAGGAGATTTCTGATCTCAAAGTCGGCGCCAAAGGGAATATTGGCCATTTTCCCATTGGAATTGTCTCTCCTCGAACTGTTTCGTGCCAGAAAATGTCGTGCCTCATGCAGTTCCTGACCGGCTATAATAGTAGCCAAGAGAAATTAGATGGCTGGGCGGTTGATGAGGTCTCTCCTCATTAGCAATCCAATAAAGTAGGCAAACGCTTGTTTATTCTCTACATCTGTGCTACGACTGCATTTGTCACGTTTTCTGCTCGCGGCTGGTGCTCAGGAGAGTGTGAGGGCTCACAGTGATAGGACATGACAAGGCTTCTCCCAGAGCCCGCCTAGCTACAGCTTTTAGTACTGATGGCCCAGGGCAAACGCCATGCTGAGATCTCGGCTGGGGGAGCGGTTATGCGGAGCCAAAGTAGCACCCTTTGGTGCAAAATAGGAATATTCAGAAAAATTTCTTTACTAAAAGAGTGGTCAGGCACTGGAACAGGCTGCTCAGGGAAGCGGTGGAATCACCAACCCTGGAGGGATTCAAAAACCACGTAGATGTGGCACTTTGGGACATGGTTTAGCAGGCAGGGTGGTGTTGGGTTGATGGTTGGACATCTTAGAGGTCTTATCCAACCTTAATGATTCTATGAAAACCCAATTAGCAAAACAAGGGTACAAGGAAAATCCAATTAGCAAAACAAGAGTACAAGGAAAATCCAATTAGCAAAACAAGGGTACACACAACCCCCTTCATGCTGGCCAAGCTACCGTCAGGGTCAGTGCAACCCACGGGTGATGAGTAGCTCCCACAAAACAAGCCTGAAGATCTTGGTGCAGAGGCTAACGGACGTACTGATGCCCACAACCTCCAGTTCAACCCTGCAATCATTAGAGATGGTGGTCATCTCTACTTAGGTCAAGGGATGAGTAGATAGGAGCATACATAACCCCTCTCACTCCTACCTCCGACGCTTGCCAGCATTAGAAGCTACCTTGGCTGGGAGATACCTGCCTGGCCAGCGAGCAACCACACGGTGGCTAAAACGATAAAGAATAAAAAAATTCTTGATAACATCTTTCAGTGGATGAGGAAATCGGTTTGGCTTCAACGATTATCACACCAGCTGAAAGTAGAATCGCCAGCCGGCGAAGAGTCGACATCTGTTTTTAACCCCGAGTTCCCGAAACAACGGTATGGAAAATAAAACAATAAATGCGTTATTTGGGAAAAGGGCTTCGGATCGGCGGGTTGTGAAAAGGAAAAGAGACGGGTGCGAGTGCTGTTCAGCTGTCACAGCTCCTGCCTCCTGCATGCTCGACTCTGTTGAGCTTTTGCCCTCGTCTGCTGATTTGCTTACTCCCCCCAGTAACAACCTGGTTTTCATTTGCCAGAGACAGCTTTAGCCCGGGGAAGATACGGAAAGCAATAAAAAAAAATAAACTGTTTCTGGGTCAGCACCAGTTCCAGTCCCCGGGGAGTTCTTTAAACAATTTCTCCCTCGCCTCTGCGAGAGGCGAGACTTGGTCCCCAAAGGTGACTCCATCAATAACTCCTAAACCATCTTCAGGGCAGCAGCCTCGTCCTCGAAGGGCTTTGGAAGCCGCGTCGAAACGGCCGCCTAGATGGCAGGTTTCCGTTGGGCTGATGTATTTAAGCAAAAAGAGATGATGCTCTTCAGGTCAGGGCAGTGGGACCCCACTCCACTCGGGGCAGGGTTTCACGGAGCCTGCGAGACACCCGTCCCCACAGCAGCTCAGCCACCTCGGAGGACTTGGATGTAGCCAAGTGCCTTTGCTCTTGGCTTCGCCTCGCTCAAAGCTGCTCAGGACAAATACTCTTCATTGCCCTGAGACGAAGGCTTTTCCTTCAGTAGTTATTAACCTTGGTTGCAGATGGCTCGTTCTGGAGCAAAGCAGGCAGCCCCAGCACGATAAAATTCACCCCAAGAGCGAGGAGGGAAAGTCTGCACCGCAACTGAGACGGGAAGACAGACACCATGGCTGCTTGGATCATGGGATCAGGCAGCGATATCCCTACCCACATGGCCGTTCCCCAGGGATACCTAATTCCAGGCCAGCCCCTGGAGTGGAGATGCGCATCCCTAGGAAACCCAGTCTGTAATACAGTTATTTTCTGCAGGTATTTACAGCCAACAGCTATCTGCCCTCACCTCGGGTCCAGCCAGCACGCCTCTACGACCTTAAGACAAGCCTCAGGCAGCCCGTGACTCAATTTCCAGGAACCTCAAGATTGGATATTAGGAAAAAATTCTTTACTGAAAGAGTTGTGAAGCATTGGACCAGGCTGCCCAGGGCAGTGGTGGAGTCCCCATCCCTGGGGGGGTTCAAAACATGTGTAGTTGTGGCACTTCAGGACATGGTTTAGCAGGCGTGGTGGTGTTGGGTTGACGGTTGGACTTGATGATCTTGGAGGTCTTTTCCAACCATAATGATTCTACGATTTCCCGTCTATACACCCCCAAACATCTCATCTCTCATCACCCCCCTCGTCTGTTCCTCTGTACTCACGAGCATCAGCTCTTCGGAGATCGCAGCTCACTGCCGCGCCGGCACGGTGACCCGGGGAGGGCTCCAGCCCCTCGCCGCGGGCTGCCTGCAGATGCCGCTCAGACGCACGGGGAAAACAAACCCCCCAAAACCAGAACCAGGCTCAAGCGACCTCTTTTTTGACACCATGGCTTTGCTGAGAGACAAAGCACTGCCGCAGAAGAAGATAAAAAACATAAAAGTAGGGGTGCAGTAGAGCGTACCGTGTCCGGACAAACTTTTGGCGGAGGGACAGAAGGAAACCAACGGGTTGCAGGATCGGGGCTGGCTGAAGAAGGGCATCTTCCCGCCGTTGCTTGCACTTTTTTAATTACCAGCGGCTGTTTTTCCTGGCACGCGGCAGCAGAACAGGTGACGGGCACATCTGCTCACAGCGTGAGCGCCGGGTAACAGGGACCTCTTACAGCAATTGCTTTCCTAAGGCTTGACCCTGCAAACGCGGCCCGCGAGACCGCGGGTCTGAGCAGGGACCTCGTTGCTGATGAAAGGGTTTGCAAGGAGAAAGCAAGCCAAAAGCCGGCTACCGTCGCCCATCGGCGAGGCGTTCCATGGTCCTCTCCCCTCCGCACCCAGTCAAGGCTGTTGAGCTGCACCCTCCTGGGCACGTTACGGGGGATGGAGAGGTTTCGGAGGCAGGGAAGATAGGATGAGAGGAAATGGCCTCAAGTTGCGTCAGGGAAGGCCTACATTGGATACCAGGGGATTTAGATTGGATATTAGGAAAAATTTCCTTACTGAAAGAGTTGTAAAGCATTGGACCAGGCTGCCCAGGGAAGCGGTGGAGTCACCATCCCTGGAGGGGTTCAAAAAACGTGTAGATGTGGCACTTGGGGACGTGGTTTAGCAGGCATGGTGGTGTTGGGTTGATGGTTGGACCTGATGATCTTAGAGGTTTTTTCACAGAATCACAGAATGGCAGGGGTTGGCAGGGACCTCTGTGGGTCACCCAGCCCAACCCCCTGCCCAAGCAGGGTCACCCAGACCAGGCTGCACAGCACCGCGTCCAGGCGGGGCTGGAATATCTCCAGAGAAGGAGACTCCACAGCCTCCCTGGGCAGCCTGGGCCAGGGCTCCGTCACCCTCAGAGGGAAGAAGTTCTTCCTCGGGTTCAGCTGGAACTTCCTCTGCTTCCGTTTGTGACCGTTGCCCCTTGTCCTGTCGCTGGGCACCACTGGAAGGAGTCTGGCCCCGTCCTCCTGACCCCCACCCTGAAGATATTTAGAGGCATTTCTAAGGTCCCCTCTCAGCCTTCTCTTCTCCAGGCTGAACAAGCCCAGCTCCCTCAGCCTTTCCTCTTAGGAGAGATGCTCCAGTCCCCTCCTCCTCCTCGTAGCCCTCTGCTGGACTCTCTCCAGTAGCTCCTCATCTTTCTGGAACTGGGGAGCCCAGCACTGGACACAGCACTGCAGATGGGGCCTCACTAGGGCAGAGCAGAGGGGAAGGAGAACCTCCCTGACCTGCTGGCCCCACTCTTCTTGATGCACCCCAGGATCCCACTGGCCTTTACTGACTACGATAAGGTGGATTACAAAGGAAAGCACCAAGATGAGCAAAATCTGTACCGGGAGGTGGATTCGTTCTCCACGCGAGGAGCGGCAGCAGCGAGACGCGACGGAGCAGCAGGCGCCGCGACGTGCTCCGTACCCCATGAAACCTCGCGCTGATTTGGTTGGGTTTGCTCCCCTGGTTACGTCCAAAGGGGCCACTTCAGCTTTAGCAGGGTTTCTGCCCCGAAACCGCTGGCAGCGCACCATCAAGCACTGAGGCTTCAAGGTTAAGAATTCCTGACCGCCTTCCTCGCTGCCAGGGAAGGGCCAAGGAGGAAAAAATAATATAAAAATGATGATAATAATATAAAAAAAGAAAAGAGAAGTTAAACAAGGAATAAAGAATCAGAAAATCCCAATGCTTGAAACTGCCAACGCTCCCAGAGATGGGGATGAGCCTGCAGAGTGGATGAGGGAGGTTCAACTCCTCTGCTCCAATCCCCGGCCCCATAACTGCCTGCTCTGTCCCTGTCACACATCCACGAGCTCTCCGGGGCAAGGAGTCACCTCCCATCACGCCCTACAACCGGTTGAGGAACGGCCACGGCTCGAAAGGCGAAAGCTCGCAGCGTCAGCCCGGCTGTGAATAAGACCGTGGGGGCATCTAAATCTCACGCTCCCCGGGGTGCTTTAGGGCTGCGTGTTGTTCTGGAAGAAATCCTTGCTGGACTTGAAAAATATCCTGAAAACAAATCCCAATGTGCTTCCAGACGGAAAAAAAACCAACAAAAAACCAAAAAAAAAATCCCAAAATCCAACAAAAAACCCCAAAGCACATAAAAAACCCCCACGTTTTGCCCAATCTTCCTTCGCCGATGACGGCCTCCTTCAATGCAACGCCTCAAAACACACATTGGAGAAGAAATATGGCACTGGCACCCTTGTCCCGGGATAGTCCAAGCACGTGAATCCCCAGAAGGCAGGGAGACAACAAGGCTATCTCCGACTCCGCGCTCAGCCCGCCTCGTCAGGAGGGATGCTACACGGCTCATTTTTCTCCCGTGCCGTCGTTAGCAGACTCCGCTCCCTTCTCTTTAGACGATATTTATATTTCTCTAATCTACCGGCTGCGATGGATGAGAGAGAGATTTCTCACTACAAAGCCATTTACAACGGGGAAAAAAAGCCACAAGCACAATACAGAACTTCTGTGCGCGCGTCGCTTTAGACAAATAAACATCGCTCCTTTTTCTAAAACATCCAAACATCTTGTATCAGAAAATAGTAGATCTCGGTTGACTGGAAAATGAAACTCGTTTCATGTTCTCTCCCAAAGCCTCTTGCGATATCACCAATATTTTTTCCCCCCTGTCAAGGATAATGGCTTTTCTACAGGCCAGCGGATAAGAAAGCGCTTACATATATTTCTAGATGCAAACGCTCCCCTGAATTACCTTGTCTTAATGTACTTTGGAGTTTGGTGCAAGTTCCTTGATGATGGAGGAGCTACTGGAGAGAGTCCAGCGGAGGGCTACGAGGAGGAGGAAGGGACTGGAGCATCTCCCCTACGAGGAGAGGCTGAGGGAGCTGGGCTTGTTCAGCCTGGAGAAGAGAAGGCTGAGAGGGGACCTTAGAAATGCCTCTAAATATCTGCAGGGTGGGGGTCAGGAGGATGGGGCCAGACTCTTTCCAGTGGTGCCCAGCGACAGGACAAGGGGCAATGGGCACAAATGGAAGCAGAGGAAGCTCCAGCTGAAGATGAGGAAGAACTTCTTCCCTCTGAGGGTGACGGAGCCCTGGCCCAGGCTGCCCAGGGAGGTGGTGGAGTCTCCTTCTCTGGAGATATTCCAGCCCCGCCTGGACAAGGTCCTGTGCAGCCTGCTCTGGGTGACCCTGCTTGGGCAGGGGGTTGGACTGGGTGACCCACAGAGGTCCCTTCCAACCCCCATCATTCTGTGATTCTGTGAACTATTCAGGCTTTAGGTTGAAAATGATGATGAAATCAGGATGAAAATTATCGGGCCCCCCTCCAAGCGCAACACAACCGCCTCAATTCTGCACAGGGCTAAAGCTGCCATGGGTTGGAAAGTGCAGAAATCCTCCAAACTGTGCCATTTCCAAAAAAACCACCCCAAAAATTACTTATTGCTGAATAACTGTGAATCCCAAACCGAAACAGCACGCCAGCAAACCAGCTCCAACCCCGTTTATCACGCCGTAAAGCCTGGGATATCAAAACCTCGACCCCAAACGACGCGTCGCTATTTTTCTCATCCGTCAATTGAAAAATGGCAAGGGGGAGGAGTTCCATAAAAACAAAACCTTCTCAAAGCAAGCAGGTTATTTTATTATTTTTTTTTTTTTAAAACCACATTTTGATGAAAACCTACCTGCCAGCCAAGGAAAGGTTTCGGTGGCGACGCTGGACTAACCACGCCGAGCAGCCCCTGCGCTAGGAAACGTTTCCGTTCCCTTTAGGATGAGAACCACGAACCAAAGGGCACAAAAAAAACAACCCCTACGTTGTCACTACTTATCATTCCCGGTTAACAATATAAGATATACGATAGGAGCAAAACAATTTGGTGGCGGAACATCATAAATGAAGTCTGTTTTCCCTGGAAACTGCACAACCGTTTGAATTAATTTAATTTGAAATATCAAATTCAATTAAACTGTAGAATAATCCCCAAGGGAAAGCGTATTTCATTTGCAGCGTCTTCTGACAGAGTGTTCTCTGCCAAAAGTTTTGCTCTGCATCTGGCTTTGGATCTAAATTTATTACATTAGCTCTGGGAAGACTTTTAATAGAAAGTGAGATTAAAGAAAAAAAAGGAAAAAAAAAAAAAAAAGGAATTTCTGATGGGGGGAAAAAAAAAAAAGACCCCAAACTTGATAAAGACCAAAAGCAGCGCTGAACACGGATGAACCTGGGCTGCTGCATCTCACCCGGCTCTGCCCGCCCCGGTTTCCACCTCTGATCAACGGGGCAGGAGACGCGTCGTTAAACAAGTCGGGTGCTGAAATTGTGGGTGTTGACACGCGCCAGCGCGCTGCCTTCGAAGCTGCCTGACGAGCCACGGCATCCCCTTCAACCCGCCAGCCGGCCTAACAGCAACCAACGGGGGGGGGAAACAAAAACAAGAAAAAAAAGGGTCGGGAGATGATGAGTGGAGGAAGATTATGTGCTTTCCAAATCAGCTTTGAAGGACAGAGACGTGAAGGAAAGCGCTTTCTTGGTCAGGTGGAGCCAGAAAGGAGACTAAAGGGGAGGGGGGAAGAAAAAAATCAAAATAAAAATCAAAATCAAAACCCATCTGAAGAGCGCTGTCTTATTAGTAATAGCTACCTCGCTTTTTAAATAATCTTCGAGATAAACACAATCTGGGACGGATCTCCAGGGCTCTTCGGTTCAACAGGTTGGGAGGAGGAAGGCGGTGACCCCATCAGTTTTCAAAATACAGGTCACAGGCAAAAGCAGCACTTACAGAAATGAACGGGCTTGCTTTTCACGGCCAGAAATTGAAGAAAATTGCAGCCAGCAGCCGCCTGTAGGTTGATGCAGTGGGAATAATCTTTATTTCTTTTTTCTTTTTCCCTAAAGTTTCCCCTGCGAGCAGCAGATGTTGGCACAGAAGAAGGGATTTGCTCTAAATAACCAACCCAGGCCCTCCAAGCAAAGCTTTGTACCAACCCAAAACCAAGGTACACCCAGCCCCACCCCTCTCCTGCCCCCCTCAAATAAACATCCATGGCTTAGGCGGATCTGCATCACATCAAAAAAAGCATTAGGACTTTAATCTCCTGTGCTTTGGTAACCTCCCAGCTTGTTTTAAATCTTGATTGGGAGAATTATCCCGACAAGAAAATGAGTGGTAAGCCAATAAACCTGTAGGCTGGAGGTAGAGCTGTGAGGAACCGGCGAGAGCAGCCACTTGATCGCGCCCGCAACGACGGACCGACGTGGCTGGCCAAAGTTCATGATGGTTCTAACCATGAAACGCAGGTAATCATATTTAAAGGGATGAGAAACACAACCGGCGCCGGCCTTCGTCGCCACACAAAAATTCTCATTTCTAGCAGCCACGGGTGGGAAAATCAGTGCCCACTCTTGGACGTAAAAGGAACGTCAGACTCCAGCCTAGTTATTCACGAACCGATTCCTTCTGTAGCGTTCCCTGAGAAATGGTTGACGCAAACGTATTTCAGCCTTTGGGTCGCTCGCAAATGAGTCACCGCGGTATCGCTGAGGGCACGCGCGCTCCCTTCGCCAAACGAGTCTGTCTTCCATACATGGGCTCAGAGTGATTAAACGCGAGCGCTTCGTTAGGAGAAAGAGCTACGGCGGCAGAGGGGCTTCCACGCAGCTTGGGGACCAGCTTACCAGAAAAACCCATGGCCTTGTACAGCTCCCACTACTCCAGCTTACGTACAAGAATCACAGAATCATTAAAGTTGGAAAAGACCTCGAAGATCATCAAGACCAACCACCAACCCAGCACCACCACGCCTGCTAAACCACGTCCTGAAAGAGGAAAGGTTGTCTTGGCAGCCCTGTAAATCAGGTAGCACGCTCCTTCTGCTCCCTACGTGGGTGACTTCCACCCCCCCCAGGGATCTTCTAAGATGTCTTCGGGAGCCTTGGGGACGTGAGCTAAATGATGGGGACCGATGATCCCATCTGTACAATGCCCAGTACGATCTCCTTGTATGACACCCAGCAGGAAGGAGACAACATGACAGCTTCTTTTTCTAAGCCTGTCCTGATCCTGCAAGCACAGGCGAGCTGGGCTGGAAGGAGACATGAGTTTCCATCACACCACAACCAACAAAAAGCAAGAGACGTAGCCTCCTTCAGACTTACCCACCTAGAAGGTGGAACAACCAGGACCAAGGGCTTGGCACAAGCCAAGCAAAAGAGCAGTCTAAGTGAGCATCACCCAGAGCTGGTTGGTACCTGGATGGGCTGACAGGGAGAGGTTGACCCAAGCGTCCCCCTCAAGAACAAACAAGTTACCAGGCAGCTCCTTGACCTCTCTATTTACCGGCTGGTGGGATATCAAGTCCTGAAAGCTCAGCGACAGCCCCGGACTGAACCACAAGCGAGCAGGATGGCGGAGTTCAAGACACAAACTCTTTGAGATGGCTGTCAGATCACAGGGGGATCTGCGTTTCCAGTAAGGCTCTCGTGTTTGGATCTACCACACTGCACACGCCATTTCTGTCTCTCTCGGAGCCCCGCGCCTCTCTGAGCGCCGGCAATCGAGCAGAAAAGTTCTGGGGCAAGCTGTGAAATCTCTGAAATGAAAATCAATTCCATCTCCATTTCGCGGGGACTAATGTGGCATTTACAACACAAACAATCGCTTCTGTTCGGGAGGGAAATTAAAAAGCCGCGCTACATAAAAAGGAACAATGTTTAAAGTTCTGCTGGAAATGAGCAGTCAGATTGGAGATAATTACAAAGGGGGTGCCGGGCGACGCAAGCACCCGAGGCGCGGAGGGTAAGCAGCTCCGCCACCAGCTGAGCAAACCGCCTGAAGGCCAGGGCAAGGTGGCTCTCAACACGAAGAAGAAAAGCTGGTGGAGGGTGCTTTGAAGGGAGACAGAAGACATGAGCTGAACTTCACAGGTTGTATGAATAACTCTCATCTCCCACGATCGCCGCCGAGCTCCTCCTTTCCAGATGGAGAGCAGCCCAACGCCGGAGCTGCGAAGCAATTTTACATTCCAGTCTATCAGCATCATTATACAGCTGTAGGATGCAGAAGTCCTCGTACTTAATTACCATCACACCGTCCTTTAATTTCACCAAAGCAACGGGGCTCGTGAGCGAGCCCCGGCTGGATTTATCCTGCCACGTGAATGAGTTTTGGCTGGGAACTGTGTTTGAACTGCGACAAGGGTGAAGTGGTGGAAGAGCATCTCGAGAGTACTGTTGGATGACGCTGGCTGAGAATTTAATTAGCTGGAGCCCAAATATTTCTAAGTATGCAAACTCCACCGTGAGATGTTGGTTCCTTGTGAGAGGAGAGGAACCTGATGAAGTTCAACAAGGGCAAGGGCAGGGTCCTGCCCCTGGGGAGGAACAACCCCAGGCACCAGTACAGGCTGGGGCGGACCTGCTGGAGAGCAGCTCTGTGGAGAGGGACTGGGAGTGCTGGGGGACGACAGGGTGACCATGAGCCAGCAGCGTGCCCTGGGTGCCAAGAAGGCCAATGGGATCCTGGGGTGCATCAAGAGGAGTGTGGGCAGCAGGGCGAGGGAGGTTCTCCTTCCCCTCTGCTCTGCCCTGGGGAGGCCCCATCTGCAGTGCTGTGTCCAGTGCTGGGCTTCCCAGTTCAAGAAAGATGAAGAGCTACTGGAGAGAGTCCAGCGGAGGGCGACGAGGATGAGGAGGGGACTGGAGCATCTCTCCTACGAGGAGAGGCTGAGGGAGCTGGGCTTGTTCTGCCTGGAGAAGGCTGAGAGGGGACCTTAGAAATGCCTCTAAATATCTGCAGGGTGGGTGTCAGGAGGACGGGGCCAGACTCTGTTCAGTGGTGCCCAGCGACAGGACAAGGGGCAATGGGCACAAATGGAAGCAGAGGAAGCTCCAGCTGAACCCGAGGAAGAACTTCTTCCCTCTGAGGGTGACGGAGCCCTGGCCCAGGCTGCCCAGGGAGGCTGTGGAGTCTCCTTCTCTGGAGATATTCCAGCCCTGCCTGGACACGGTGCTGTGCAGCCTGCTCTGGGTGACCCTGCTTGGGCAGGGGGTGGGACTGGGTGACCCACAGAAGGCCCTTCCAACCCCGGCCATGCTGTGGTTCTGTGACTGGATGTGCCCCACGAGGTCCTTCCCAGCGCAACGCCTGCGCAATCTCCCAACCACCTCCTGTGCGCACGACGCTTTCCAGTGCAAGCTGGAAAAGGATGAAGCGTATCTTTCCCTGCCGTGAAGACCTGGCTTTTTCTCTGCACGCAGTCAGGTAGGACCTGTCAGAGACTCAAAGCAATCCCTGCACTCTGCTCGGCTCTGATAAAGCCGCAGCCCGGTTTGCAATGCCGCGCATGAAAGGAGCTGAGGATGAGCATCCAGGTGACAGCAGCGACAACACCCCGAGGAGGAGGAAACACCACCAAAGAGGACTAAGCGAGCAAACGGGAGCTGTTTTGTCTGCGGAAGAGATGACCGAGGAGAGCCGCAGGAATCATCTTCAAACACATAAAGAGCCGGCGGCAGGAGGGAGGAAAGCTACTCTCCGTGTCCGCAGCAGATAGGATGAAAAATAATGAGCTTAAAGAGCAGCAAGAGACAAAGTTAGGAAAGGCATTAGAAAAAACTTCCTGGGGAAGAAAAAAAAACCCCAGATTTTGCAGTCTCCATCACTGCAGGCTGTTAAATATAGCTGAGGGAAACCTGTTTCAGGGGAGGCAGAAGGGTAAAAGCCCCGGCCTGGGAGCGGCTCGGCGATGCGCTCGCTGCTCAGCCGAACCACCACTGTGGGCAACCATGGAAAACCTGGCAGAAAAGGGCATCTGCTGGCAAAGAGACCGAAGAAACGGCGTGGGCTTCGCGGCTCTTCGGTCCTCTGCCTCCCCTGTTTCATTGAGCAACGCTTATCTGCCCAGGATTAGATTTAATCCGAACACAGCAGGGACACGATGCTTCTCTCCCGAGCCTAACGTGCCTTGAGATCTCCTGATGAAAGAGGCTGGACCCTATCTTCCCTGGTTCAGAAGAACTTCTTCTGCAGGAAAAAGCTCTTTCCACGGCAGAAGAGGAATGAAGAAACACACCCAACAAACAAAGACCACAAGGTCTTGATTTCTCCCGCGAACGTGGAGTCGCTTCGGGCATGCTTGGCTTATAGATGACACCGGATTTTCATACCGGGTGGCTTCATTTACCTTGATCAGAATTTAGGAGACATTTCTTTCCAACGAGCGCTAATCACTCCTTTCCCCTTCTGCCTGCATCAAATAAGATCGAAAAGCACCGCACCAATTGCTTGCCACCATCCAAAAAACGCTAATAAGCTGCAAACATCTAAATCACGGCTCCAGGCCCGGCGCGAGAAGAGCGCCGGTGCATACAGAGCCGTCATTTACTGGCGTCAGAAATAATTATCACGTTTACGTGACCGCGAGCCCGCGTGACAACTCCTTCTGGAAACTGCTTTAGCTGCAGAAAAAGCCACGGCTTCGATGAATTTGGTGCTATTTTTTTCTAAACAGAGAGAAAATACGAAGTGGGATGCAAGCGCTTCACCTTCCAAGGTGCCCAGCTCTTAGTCCACCTGAAAGCGGGGAGAAACGGGTTCTTTCATAACCAAAAACAAACGTACTTCCCAGTGCCGTCCTCCGCCGTGCTGATTCCTGCCTCATTCTTAGCTCCGAACGCGGACGGCGGCACTGGCCAACCGAGCTGAGCAGAGCGATGGTGGCTTTTACAACGGCAACAGCTCGCTGGAAGGACCTTCGGCGTCAACGGTCTCTTCCTCCCTCTTTGCTCCGCGCAGGTCATGAGGGGCCTACAGCGATCAGCTCTTGCCTTAAGGCATCCTGCTTTCTTCACCGGGACCTCCAGCTGAGCCAGGACGGTAAATTAATATAGCTATATTAATATGTGTATTAATAGAAAGTAAGATTGAATATTATATTACTATATAGAGAGGTTATCCCGTTCCACACCTCTCCCGTGGCACATCCGCATCCCACCAGCATCGGCTTCCCGCACGCCCTGGAGCTGCGCAGGGTAGAGCCGGTCCCGAGCATCCCTCGCACCAGTTAAACCAGTGTTTTAACTCGGACCCCGCCGCCAGCCCCAGCCGCGGTCGGTGCATCCGCAAGCACCCGGCTCCGGCCGAGCCTTCTCACCGCCGCCAGCTGGTTCCCACCTCAGTTTCCCCCGACCTTTTGGGGAGCATTCCTGGTTAACAAGGCACCCCAGGACCGTTCTCCTTGATTTCACGACACCCTCTGGGCTGGCAGCTCAGGTTAATACTTATATATATAGAATTTTTGTATATATATAATAAATATTTTCACGAGATGGTCCTGTTAAAAGGAAAGCAAGGAGGGTAAAAAAAATGCCTTATTGATTTGCATTATCCCAGGGGAACACTGGTCCAGCTGCTACATAGATTTACGAGGGTGCAAGTATATATTGAATATATAAGCCAAGGGTCTGGGCGTACGCGTTGAGGAAGGGGTGGCAGCAGGCTCTTATCTCGCTCACGCTGTTGTAAAGCCTGGATCGACTCCGCTGCAGCCACATAAAGTTTTACACCACTACAACCCAGATTAAAATCCGGCCCCGGCTTCAGTAAAATCAAGTGAGCTACTAAGGATTAGGGCGCTGCTAAGAACCGATTTTCACTGCAGCTGCTGAAGAGAAACATGAAAGAATGAAAGAACACGAGGAAGAACTTCTGTCTGAACATGAGGAAGAACTTCTTCACCCTGAGGGTGACGGAGCCCTGGCCCAGGCTGCCCAGGGCGGCTGTGGAGTCTCCTTCTCTGGAGATATTCCAGCCCCACCTGGACATGGTGCTGTGCAGCCTGCTCTGGGTGACCCTGCTTGGGCAGGAGGGTTGGACTGGGTGACCCACAGAGGTCCCTTCAAACCCTGACCATGCTGTGAGAGAAGAGCGGGTGGGGAAACGCTCCTGGGTCATCCCCGGACCAGGGGAAGAGGAAAATCATCAGGAGAAGCAGGGTTTTGCAAGGAGGATGTAAAGGGAGGAACCAAAGTCCTCCCTTCCTCCCAGCAGACAACGCAATAAAGCCTTAGCGGGAGCCTGAATAAAAGGTTTTCTACACAAGGGTTAGACAAACCCTGGTTTCCCTCTTGGAAATGAGCCCCCTTCATTCTGCAGATGAGCTTTTCCTGCAGTTACGCCGCTGAAGCCGTGGTCTCAAGCCTGCAGAAACCAGCCCGGTCCCCTGCTCGCCCACCTCGCCGTACCCACAGCCCCCGGAGGAACGGGCGGCTTTTCCAAGGCACCTTCCCCAGCCTCCGAGGTCAGCCAGGGCCGGTGAGGAGATGCTGGGGGGATGCCGAGAGCACGGGCACCACGGCCCAGCGCGGCGGCCGCACCTCCCGGAGCCGTCGCCGTTTCCAGCCGACCTCCGCGGCATCACCGGCCGCGTCCGTCCCCGCGTCCCCCATCCCTTCGCCGCCTCTCCCCTTTCCCAGGGAAAAACCGAGGTCAGGCTGCGCGTATGCTCGCTGATATTTCCAATCAACGGGAAGATAATTCATGCATTTAAGCATTAAAAAGGTGCTTAAGCCAGAATTAATTCCGCTCCGTTGTTTTCCAGCATTCCCCTCCCCGCTCCCGCCGCTGAAGGACAGGCGAAGGGGCGGACGCCGCCCGCGCGCCCGCTCCTCCGGCCACCATCGCCCTGCGTTCGCCCGCTAGCGAGTTGCTTCGCAAAGCCGAACGCCGCGAATCAGCTCAGCGTATTCCAACCCCAGCTTGCAGCAAAAAAGGCTGTTTTAGGCTAATTGTCTGGGCATCTCCCTCCCCAGATCAAGCACCCCACGTCCTCGGGGTGAGCTATGTGTGATGCTATACAGGGGAGCGGTAACAGCATCGGCAAGGGAAAAAAAAAACCAAACTCCTGTTTCAAAGGCTAGCTGGTTTTAATCTTCTTTATACGGGGTTTCCATGTTCCTGCAGTTTAACAGGTTTGTGGCTTCTGCATTTAGCGCTGGCATAAACAACGCTCCAGTAATTGCCAGGTCACTGTTATTTACTTCTTTTTTTTTAAAAAAAAAAACCCCTTCCCATACAGCTGCCTTGAGTGGGCTATATGGTAATTTGCTTTACTGTCTCACGCTAACGAAGGTGGGAGGACCGAGGCAGGCGGGGGGGGAAAAGAAGCCCAACGGGCTGCCTTCCGACGCGGTATCAAAACGAACTCCCACCTGTAACGGATTAATTGGCCCGGTCTCCGGCGGCCTGATGGGGAATAAAGACAAACGCTAAAAACCCAGCGCGTCGCTGTTTTTAACGGTCGCTGTTTTTAACGGTCGCTGTTCTTCTCAGCTGGCCCGGCCAAAGGATTGTTTCCTCGCCCGTACGTTTGCTGCGTGGTTCATGGTGAGAGGAGAACAGGGATGGGGACCCAAGCCACCGCGACGCTTCCAAGAGGGGGAACAGCACCGCTGGGACATCACAGATGGGCAAGAGCCGTAGGACAAGAGAGATGGGAGAATCCTCCAGCAAGAGGGAAGGAGGAGAGCGATGCCCACTCTGTCCCACTCCCCAGCTGCTCCTCTCACAAACTCCTCGTACTCCTCAAAATTGAATAGAAATCCCAGCTGTGAGCTGGCACGAATGTTTCTCCGTACCCTGGCAGGGATGGGAAGCAAAGCTCCACCACACAGGTCACCCAGCCGAGGAGGCCAAGCCCACGCTCCACACACAACCATAGGAAGGTTTGGGTGGGAAGGGACCTTGCAGACCACCTAGTTCCAGCTGAGGAGCACGCAGGAGTCTGCAGCTCTGAATTCAAGCTCTTTCTGCAGGTTGAGCTATTAATGACAGGGCTGGAGTGTCTTCGTGATGGCACCTACCCACCCACCGGGCTCTGCCATGAGGCCCTGGAACAGCACTGGATAATTCATGAACGGGGAAGAGGAACCAAACGTTCGCAGCGAGCTGGGAAATTCGCTTCTGCGAGAAAGCTCAGCAAAAAGCAACGGAGGCGGCTGAGGATTTCACTACGTCGACATTTTGGTTTTTTGCTTTCTGCAAGTGTTTCGCTGCAAGCTAGGAAGGAACGCTTAGCTGAAACACAAGCCATCAAATTTTGGCCAAAATTAGCAAGATGTGCCTTCTTTAGTAGGCTCAATCGACTGATCGAAGGCAGACGGTGCCCATGCTAAAAAAACCCAATTTATTTTCTGGGGGGGAGGGAGGGAAGGACAAAATCTGCCATCAACTCAACCACTGTTACGGGGGGAGAAAATCCCAACCCCATACGCTGCCGTTTACTCAGCCATCTGTACGCTGCACGCCCAGGCAGAGCGCGCTTAGGGAAGAACGGGAAAAGAAATCTCAGAAAAGAGAACGCTACAGGCTGGGGGGGACCTGCTGGAGAGCAGCTCTGCGGAGAGGGACTGGGAGTGCTGGGGGACGACAGGGTGACCATGAGCCAGCAGCGTGCCCTGGGTGCCAAGAAGGCCAATGGGATCCTGGGGTGCATGAGGAGAAGTGTGGGCAGCAGGGCGAGGGAGGTTCTCCTCCCCCTCTGCTCTGCCCTAGTGAGGCCCCATCTGCAGTGCTGTGTCCAGTGCTGGGCTCCCCAGTTCAAGAAAGATGAGGAGCTACTGGAGAGAGTCCAGCGGAGGGCTACGAGGATGAGGAGGGGACTGGAGCATCTCTCCTACGAGGAGAGGCTGAGGGAGCTGGGCTTGTTCAGCCTGGAGAAGAGAAGGCGGAGAGGGGACCTTATAAATGCCTACAAATATCTGCAGGGTGGGTGTCAGGAGGACGGGGCCAGACTCTTTCCAGTGGTGCCCAGCGACAGGACAAGGGGCAATGGGCACAAACTGAGGCACAGGAAGTTCCGTCTGAAGATGAGGAAGAACTTCTTCCCTCTGAGGGTGACGGAGCCCTGGCCCAGGCTGCCCAGGGAGGTTGTGGAGTCTCCTTCTCTGGAGATATTCCAGCCCCGCCTGGACACGGTCCCGTGCAGCCTGCTCTGGGTGACCCTGCTTGGGCAGGGGGTTGGGCTGGGTGACCCACAGAGGTCCCTTCCAACCCCTGCCATCCTGTGATTCCCCCCCAAACTGCTTTTGATAACAGAAGCTGAGGTGAGCAGACACGTGCTGAGACCTTACGTCTCCCCCCACCGATGGCTTCTCCTTGCTGTATTCGTAGCCCTTTTCGCTCGGCCTCTGTTGGTACCACCTGGCTTGGAAGGGCTTCAAAAGCCCGGGAGCAAACGTGCTGCTGCTCCACGCATCTCCACAGCTCAACGCAGCAGCGCACGAAGCTGGCGGTGGAGAATGCCGACTCCGGTTGAGATGCGCAAGAGGTGCCGCGGAATTTCGCCTCGCAGCTCCCATTAATTTCAATCACAGCCGCGGCGATGTCGAGCACATGATTGATCACGAGTCTTGCAGCGTTTTGTTTTTCTTCTCAGGGTAAAATATCGCCTTTCTTTTATCTGAAAATGACCCCCTCTCCCAAAGTCCTAGCCCTATCGCTGTCATATTAAGAGCATTAATAAAAGCGATCGGAACGTTAATAAATTAGCAAGTACCTCACTTCATTACGTTAAAGATCATGAGAAATCCCAGGGTTGTTCAAGATGTTTGACTGAGTGGGGTAATAAAGGTGCAAAACCAGCTTTGGAAACCCAAACCGCAGCACAGGCTTCGCACCCAGTGCACCAGAGAAGGGGAAAGCAAAGAGAATCAGGTCTCCTAACTTCAATTTCCAAGAAATTTGGGCAAACACAGTGTACACGTGGCTGTTCCTCCCATAGGCACCACCAGGTCGCCCTCTCAGCAGAGCTGTAATGACAAGAGATTCCTGGCACTCGGCTGTAATGGCACAACCCGATTCCATCGAGGTGGAAGAAAGGAGATCTTCGGGAACTCGCTTCTGAAATAATCTGGATAATTAAACCAAGCATCAGGTGGAAGGTTTTCAATAGCAATAACTATCCATACCTATTGGGTGCTTCAAAAGAGCCTATTCATCTCACTAGCTAAATGACAAGATAACTGCTTGCCTTTATATAACTCCTTTACACTCAGAAGGGTCCCAAAGTGCTTATAATCGACTGTCTACAGGAGTCATTTACCCAGGCCTGAACTGCATCGATTCTGACGTGGAGCACAGCGGCTCTTTAACGACGAGCAGTAACAAACCATGAGAATTCAAGGCAGGAGGTCAAGAACAACTCAGCCATCTGAAACCGCCAAAAAAAAAAAAAACCCCACCAAAAATGCGGGGTTTGCAGAAAAGCAATGCAGTTAAAATAACCTCAAATTTGACAGGAGCCCATGGCCACCACCTTCAGTCCTCTGGAAGAGGTTCCTTCAAACCACACACAGGCAGATGATTACTTTCTGATTTTTGGTTGAAAAATCCCAACCCTGTATGTATAAAAATTCCCTTTATTTGCTAGGCACATCAGGGAGAGAATCACCAGCCCTATTTGACAGCAACTTGAGTTTTCTGATTGATTTCTCAGCTAAGCTGTTGACCAGGGATGACCCAGTGAGGGCTGCAGCCCTGCCTCGTGCAGCTCCCATCCAGTCTGCCTGAAGACAGAGCGATCTCCGTACACGAAGAGTGACCCGGGAGGTGGCACCTTTTCTCCACATCCTTATTAGAAAGCGGTGACGGTGTGGGAGCAAGGACTCCTGGTTTTCTTTGGGTGTGTGCTAGCTATTCATTTATTTTCCAGCTAGATACTCAGCTGGTCTATCTGCCTTGCCCTACGGAAATGAAGCCGATAAGGAGACATCAACCTGGAGCACACTGGGTGCCAGACCTTCACTCCACCACAGGTGACCAACTGAAAAAGACCCTTAACATCAAAAATCCAGTACGTTGGCCACGACCTCCAAACGCCCCGTATCATCTCTTCGTAATTCAACGTTACAACTAGACACGAGCGAAGTCACGCCTTCAGCCTTCCCCTCTCGCCGTCGCTGGGCAGAAACGCTGTGCGTTAAATCTGCTGGCCCAGATGTGGCTCATCTCCCTCACGCATCGTGCCCGAGGATGGCTTCAAAAACCTGTGGTGCTGCTGGACTAGGGGTAGGAGAAGGACATATCCTGCGCTGTGCGTGCCCTTAGCACCACCTCTGCAGATTTAGCAAGATTAAAGCAGAATTAAGCCTCTGAGAAGGCTGGGCTTCTCTGCATCGCAAGATTTAAGTGCATGCGTGTGCTGTGGATCTTCTAGTCCCTCTTCAATCTATACGTGCGTCGTAACGAGAAATTGCTTTGCCTCTGCTGCCTTCCCCTTCCTTTCTCTAAACCTCCTTTTTTTCTCAAGCCTCACAAGCGGTGCGATGTTTACCTGGCTTCAGAATCCCCCGCAAACCTCTGATGTGAGAGGAAAGTCCTCTCTGCACCGACTGCAGCTTTGCTGCTTTCCCAGGTTGATCCCGTATCACGGCTGAGGGCACGTAGGGCTGCTCGCCGACCCGCTTCAACGAGAGGTGAAGCTCAGTTATTGCCTGGCAGTGCCTGCTATAATATCACCTGGTTCCCAAACAGATGGAGGGAGAGGTGGCTTCCATGGCACACAACTCTACTAAAACAGGTGAAACATCTACCAGAAACCTCTGTGACCAGCCTTCCCTGGAGAAGACCGCCTTAAAGACGGATGAGCGCCTGAAGGGAGTCCAATGGGACCCAATACTTCCAAAAATGGTAACGCTGTGTGAGATAGCGGGTCCTTCCCAATGGAAACGAAAGTCTCTCTAAAGCCAGTTCAGAGCTGCTGAGCCCTGGGGATGAAGACCCCACTAGGAAGGCAATCATAGAATTGGTAAGTTTGGAAAAGACCTCCAAGATCATCAAGTCCAACCGTCAACTCAACACCACCGTGCCTGCTAAACCATGTCCTGAAGTGCAGTATCTACAGGCTTTTTGAACCCCTCCAGGGATGGGGACTCCACCACTTCCCTGGGCAGCCTGGTCCAATGTCTGACCACTCTTTTAGTAAAGACATTTTTTCCTAATATCCAGTCTAAACCTCCCCTGACGCAATAAATCAGCGACGACAGAGGGAAACTCACGGGGAGCACACAACACCGGTAGGAAAGTTGGCTAACAGACCCGAGAGACTGCTCGGGACGGAGGTTCATTATTCTTTTCCAAGTTAATTACTTTCAGGGCTCAAAATAAAAGTCAGCTCTAGGTGAGGAAGCTCGACAGGGCTCCACTGGATTTCGCGTTTGGTGAGCGACCCTTCCTACGTCGCTCACCTGGTGGGGAAGGTTTGCTCAGCCCGGAGTGACAGCAGATAAATCATCGCCTTCGCTTGCCATCTCTGAAAAATGAATTTCGGGGCCCCGCATTTCTCATCAGCCGTCTCCCTTCCCGGCTGTAGGCTGTTTGAAATGGAAACCCGTAACAAATCCACGGCTGCATCCGTTCGGGCAGCGAAGGAGAGAGCTCTTACGTTAGCTGGGCTCGCTGAAGAAAGCGGTCTGGGCTTATTTACAGGAGGTGATGGCCAGCAAGGCGCCGTCGCCCGAGACCAGATGGTCATACGTCAGCAACGTGCCCGTTCTACCATCATAACCTGTTAAAATATAGCCCGTTACAACATGCGTGCCAATGTACTACAGAAGGCATCTCGTAGGGTTCCCAAACGTTAAATGGACGGGTGGTGGGGTCCGTTCCGCAACGCTCGCTCAGTCCAACAGGCAGTTCCTCCAGGAGCTGCCCGTCTCCCCCGTCAAATAAAACTGGTTACTATCAAGGACTCGGATCCGCCGGCGACGCCGCACCCGGGTGTTCGAAACAAAAGCGAGGGGAGACCAAAATTAGGTCGAATCTGCTGATGGGAGATGAGTCAATAACAGCTGCTGTTCCGGGGAGCTTCTGTTCAGCGGGTATCTCCGCAGATCTGCTCCTCTCATCCCCGCCGGAGCGGCGGTTTCGGCGTTTTCAAAGTTTCACGGGAGCATAAGAGGAGGCTGCGGGGAGGGACGGGGGATTTCAACGTCGCAGGCTCGTGGAAAGATGTCGCCGAGGCTACGAGCGGCTGATTAACGGAGCCAACCAACAAACAACAGCGAGAATATTATCGGCAGACTCTGCAAGCGCCCGGGCGCGATGGGCTGGCAGCACAGCAAAGCGTACTGCTTTATAACTGGGTTTTTCCTTTGCAAGGATAATAAGCAAGTGGCTAATAACAGGATGGAGAATATTTTCAAGGTGTGTTTTATTACCCACTTATCTCTGACGCTTGCCGAGAGAGGCCTGAATATTCCTCAGCGCGTCTGAGACTTTCTGGCAGGGGAAAAAAGACGGATGAGTGCTATAAAGCAGGGAGCTAACGAAAGCGACCACATCTCACCGCAGTATCTGGGTCCCACGGCCCGACGTCGCGTCGCGCCGGGGCTTGGTCTCTCCAGCCGAGTGAAATGCCGCTCTCCGCCACCGCCCGCGAAACGGGGTTTAGCCGAGTGTCGCCGGCAACATTTAATGACATTTAAGTAGGATAATTGGCTTTATTATTTCACTTGCTGGTAAAGAGGAGGTCTGCGAGGTTCTGTTTTCCAGAGGGATGCGGGCAGGGAAGCTGCCAGTCTCCAGCAGAAGTTATTTCAGGAAAATAAACCCAGAGTGCTTTTTTTTCCTCATATTTAAGAAAACATGGTGCCATAAACGCTCCGTTAACACATATTCTCTACCAGGAATTACCCAAACCCCCCTGACACGGGCAGTACCCCACGGCTGTTCAAACCGTGACGAACCTTGAGCCCTACAAGTCCCCCCCACGGCGAGGAATTGGTGGGGTTTGGCTCCTCGCTCTTCTCATCGCCGCTGCGTGGTCCCAGCCACGCCGAACACGCAGAAGCCAGAGACGTGGTTTATGCTCTTTGTAACACCAGCTGACAATAGATATGGATACATATATTTTTCTACAAATTAAGAAATATCTCTTGATAAAAATCCATCTATATATGAAGCATCTAAAAGAATCACTTTACGGAAAACCACGGGAGGTGTTGACAGCAGCAGAAGCTGTCGTCATCAAGGTGCCGAGATTTAGCGCCGCCGGGCGTTAAGAAAGGGTCTTTTTCAGCTTTTTTGTAGCCGCTGCTTCGTGCGCTACGGCCTCAGAGCAGACGCCAGCCCCGGCAGCCTCGGCCTCATTCAGATTCAGGCAGTTCCTCTGGAACACGCTGAGCGAAAGCTTACCAACCTCTTCTCTGCAGCTTTCAATCTCGTCAGAAATATTAAAAGGCAAACATGAAAATTACAGGAAAAAGTAACCAAGGATCACAACCTGCCACAGCAATGGAAAATCCAATTGGTCTTGAGTGCAGCTGGGCTGATGCAAAATAAAGAGGGAAATCAGTGCTGCTTAGACCCTGTCTCGTGAAACACTACCACGTCGGGCGAGAAGCGGAACAGAATCACAGAATATTTCGGGGTTGGCAGGGACCTCTGTGGGTCACCCAGCCCAACCCCCTGCCCAAGCAGGGTCACCCAGAGCAGGCTGCACAGCACCGCGTCCAGGTGGGGCTTGAATATCTCCAGAGAAGGAGACTCCACAGCCTCCCTGGGCAGCCTGGGCCAGGGCTCTGTCACCCTCAGAGGGAAGAAGCTCTTCCTCGTGTTCAGATGGAGCTTCCTCTGCTTCCGTTTGTGCCTGTTGCCCCTTGTCCTGTCGCTGGGCACCACTGGAAAGAGTCTGGCCCCGTCCTCCTGACACCCACCCTGCAGATATTTAGAGGCATTTCTAAGGTCCCCTCTCAGCCTTCTCTTCTCCAGGCGGAACAAGCCCAGCTCCCTCAGCCTCTCCTCGTAGGAGAGATGCTCCAGGCCCCTCCTCATCCTCGTAGCCCTCCGCTGGACTCTCTCCAGCAGCTCCTCATCTTTCTTGAACTGGGGAGCCCAGCACTGGACACAGCGCTGCAGATGGGGCCTCACCAGGGCAGAGCAGAGGGGGAGGAGAACCTCCCTCGCCCTGCTGGCCACACTCCTCTTGATGCACCCCAGGATCCCATTGGCCTTCTTGGCACCCAGGGCACGCTGCTGGCTCATGGTCACCCTGTCGTCCCCCAGCACTCCCAGTCCCTCTCCGCAGAGCTGCTCTCCAGCAGCTCCGCCCCAGCCTGTACTGGTGTCTGGGGTTGTTCCTCCCCAGGGGCAGGACCCTGCCCTTGCCCTTGTTGAACCTCATCAGGTTCCTCTCTCCCCAATGGAGGCATATTTGGGAAGCTGGAGGACGCGCCACGCACCGCAGCGGGAAGGCGACGGGCTCATCATCCCTGGGAAAACAGGCGGATCTTGGGAAACTGGCCGAGGCAACCGGTGGGGAGAGGAAAAGGAGGTGTCGGGGTGCCAGTGTCCACAGCGCTGCCCTGCGGACCCCCGCGCCGGGCTGCGCATTCCCGACGGACCATCCCAGGACAGAGCCCACGGTCCTGCCGCCAGCCCTGCTCGTCCACACCAGCCCTTTGTGCCTCAGTTTCCCTCTCAGCAAAACCATTCCAAGCGCCTGCAGCGTTTCGAATGCCCCTCGTTTCTTAGGGGCGGCTCTCCCCAGCCCCACCAAACCCCATCTCTCAGCCCGAGCTCCCGCCCCGCGGAGCCAAACAAATCCCCCTGCCGAACCCCGTCGCTCCCTTCGCCGGGCGGGGAAAAGCAAGTCGCCCGTCAAGCCGTGCAGCTGCAGTTATCAATTCGGCACTCCAATACGCCGCGCCACTTCGAAACAGGCGAGGTCCGTTAGCGGTAATGAAACTGGGGAGCCCAATTCCCCACGCAAATGAACTTGGGGGAAAGAGGATTACATCTCCCGACGGGCACAAAGTTGAGGAGCTGGCACCGGTGGCTCTGTTTAAGAGTCTGACCTCATTCCCGCCTTATAAACAAGCTTCGAAGTATGAATAATAATAAAAAAAAAACCCCTCGTTTTTCTCGCAGAATCATTATATTGTTTTATTATTTTCCTATTCACGCTGCCAATAATAAATCACATTACCCAAGATGTTCACATTTATTATGCTATTTAGAGCCCAGCATAGCTGGCGTGGTTTTGTATGAGCACTGTGTTACTCAGGTTTTTGGTAATAACTTTGGAGTCCCCAGCGCCCACCTTCCATAACACAACGCAAGGTGGGGAAACAGCCCCGAATTAGTAACGCCACCCAAAAATCCCCAGAAGGGTCAGGAGGGTGGCTTTGGGCTACAGAGCTCCTGTAGATGTTGGTAAAGGAGAAGGAAAGAATCAGAGAATCATGAAGGTTGGAAAAGACCTCCAAGATCATCAAGTCCAACCATCACCCCAACACCACCGTTCCTGCTAAACCACCTCCCAAAGTGCCAGATCTACAGGTTTTTTGAACCCCTGAAGAGTTAAGGGTGGGGGGCAAGCAAAATGCAAATGGACACACACAGCCTAAAGGTCATGCTCGCACGCTTCTCCTCCAACACCAAACCAAGCCAAGAAACAGCAGAGAAAGCTGAATTCCTCCAAATGATTCCTCTGCTCACTCCAATCGCCCCTTCACGCCGAGCAACGTACGTGCCCATGAAAGCGTCCCCCACGTGCCAACCTGAACGTGGGACTTTTAGCCCGTTCACAGATGTGACCCTGGAGGAGCTGAATGAGCCAGAAAAGACCTCAAAAGGCCCCAGGAGATGAACTTCTACGAAGCCCACAGCTTCTTTCTAATAACTAGGTTGCCTTTTGGGCCACAAAGCGCTTTAATAGTGGCGCACAAAGTCTCACCCATCTGCCTGAACATGGAAAGCCTCTTTGGAGGATGACCAAGAGGAGCATGTTGGCTTCTTGAGGAGAGAGAAGAGAAGGCTCCGGGCTGACCTTAGAGCAGCTGCCACTACCTGAAGGGACCGACAGGAAGGATGGAGAGGGGCTTTTCACGAGGGTGTGGAGTGATAGGACTAGGGGGAATGGCTGCAAACTAAAAGAGGGCAGATTTAGATTAGATATGAGGAAGAAATTCTTCCCCATGAGGGTGGTGAGGCACTGGCCCAGGCTGCCCAGAGAAGCTGTGGCTGCCCCCTCCCTGGCAGGGCTCAAGGCCAGGTTGGATGGAGCTCTGAGCACCCTGGGCTGGTGGAAGATGTCCTTGCTCATGGCAGAGGGGTTGGAACCAGATGATCTTTAAGGTCCCTTCCAACTCAAACCATTCTATGATTCTTGAGGAGTTCGGTCTGGAGCCAGAAGCGTAACAGCAGAAAAACTGAGGTATCAAGCAGAGAAGGAATTTACCCAGCAGTTAATAGGTACATACAACACAGGTAGACACAAATCCAGGGTCTTAGCTCTTGACTTCACCACTGAAACCAGAGCATCAACACCCCTTGGTGCCAGTGCAATGGGGTTTTGGGACATACCTTCTCCTCAGATTAGCACTTGAGGTTTGCTTCCGCGCACTCGGCCGCGGGGCTCGCTGCGCAGTAAGGGCAGGCAAACCTCCCAGGGCAGCAACGCGCAGCAGCGAGCAGAACAAAACCGGGACCTGGCTGGTGCATGCGAGAAAAAGGGAATCATATGGTTGAGGAGAGGAGTAATTGTAGTGGAAATTCAAAATCACTTCACTGAGCCCATTTCATGCCGTCATTCCTGCCCTTGTAAATCAGCTGCCGCAATTTATTCCTAAACAACAACAATCTTGAATGGGGAGGAAAATGAAATAATTGTGTTTGGACCAGCTTGAGACAATTCCTCTGCGCGTAGATACATATTTATAAACACGGGTGGCAAGCGTAAAAGCACTCCATCACGCTCATTACCTGCTTCCACGTGCCCACCCCCTGCGCGAGCCGTGCAGCGCCGCGAGGGCAGGAGCAGCTCCTCCTGCTAAACTCCACCTAGAACTTGGTATTCGCCTCCAGCGCTCGCGGAAACCAAAATAATTCATTGGTGCTGCGGGGGAAGGCAACTCCAAAATAATCTGTGCAGACCCCTGCCCGTGCAGCCGAGCCCCAAACCAGGGCTCTCCTGCTTTTGGCTTCTTCCTACGCTCTCCCCACCTATTCCACCCTTACTCCTACATCTGCTTACTTAAGTTCTGCCAGTTTATAGAATCATGGAGTTATTAAGGTTGGAAAAGACCTCCAAGATCATCAAGTCCAACTGTCAACCCAACACCACCACGCCTGCTAAACCATATCCTGAAGTGCCACATCTACACCATTTTTGAACCCCTCCAGGGATAGGGACTCCACCGCTTCCGCAGGCAGCATGGTCCAATGCCTGACCACTCTTTCAGTAAAGATGTTTTTCCTAATATCCAATCTAAACCTCCCCTGATGCAGCTTGGGGCCATTTGACACGACTTGGGGCCATCTGATGCGACTTGGGGCCATCTGACGCGACTTGGGGCCATCTGACGCGACTTGGGGCCATCTGACGCGACTTGGGGCCATCTGACGCGACTTGGGGCCATCTGACACGACTTGGGGCCATTAAAGGCCTCTGGCCTTTGCTTACCACAGTCCTTACTTCACACTCCTTGGGCCATATGCTGGGTTTCTTTTAAGCTTAAAGATCTATGAGACAGATGCAGCCTTTTGCTGCCCATCCACGTGTAGCAGGAGATGCTCAGCTGGTCCAGAAAGAAAGCTGCTGGAAGAGGTGCTGCTCAGACCCGCCGCAGGCTCCCCAGGTCTTTACCAACCTCCGATTCATCAGCTCGCAGGAGATGTAACAACCTGTATGGCCTTTGGCTATCCTATATTCCTTCATCCCTTGACCAGGACACAATCAATCGGTGGAAAAAAATCAGATGTAAACCCACCACTCCTATTAACTGTCCTCAGGAACGCACCCATCATACTCATGCATCAAGGTACATCAACCAAAGCGTTTTCCAGGAATATTCTGCCTTTCCCTCCCCTGAGTATTTGGCATATGAAGAAAACAGTGTTAAACGTTGCCTGACTCAAGCAGAAGACCTCTCTGCTCATTTTCTAGCAGTCTCTACTCCAGGTGCCGGATTGCCTTCGCGATCCCCACTCGGTCTAGCAGCTGGAAAGCCTTCCAGCCTCTTCCCTTCTTCTCCATTTCACTAATTATTATCTTTAGTTTTAGCCTCATTTCCTTGAGCTGTTTTGACAGCCTCGTTGGTCCATCAATCAGCGTCGCATAAGTACTTCTGAAGCTCTTGGTGAATCTCAACCACACTTGACAAGGGAAGACGAGTCTCACTGTTACGGGTGGGGGAAATAAATGAGGAAAAAACCCCATCACAAAAACAAAGCGAGGCAGAAAAAGAGGCCGGGTGAAGGAAAGTGACCCCTCAATCAGCAGCTGGAGAACATAAAATGTACCCCACCTTTCCCCACCTCAGCAGAAGTTTCTAATTCCTGCGCCCCATCAGAAGGGGGAAGGCAGCGCTCGTCTTGCAGCAAAAAACCAGCGTAGGCTACAAGGCAGAAAGGAAAACGTAACTGAAATAAACAGAAAAAATTCATTAGGATGTTTGAAAAAATATAATACAGATAGGGACGACCTGCCAGGGGGAAACAAACATCATCTTGATTAAGATTCAGCTGCGGTGGAGTATCAGAAACCTTCATCCTGTAAGAAGTCTGCCCTCCGAGCCTGCTGTGCCCAGCATCTCAGAACAGACGGAGGACAATTCCAATACATCGCATTTCTTCTCTTCTTCAGCCCAAAAACGTCCCTCCCTGCCGCCTTGACCTTCAAGTTTTACTCCCACTGCAATGAGCCCCAGACATCCTTTTTGCAGGGTCCCTCACAGAATGGTTGGGGTTGGAAGGGACCTCTGTGGGTCACCCAGTCCAACCCCCCTGCATCCAGGCAGGTCTTGAATATCTCCAGAGAAGGAGACTCCATCACCTCCCTGGGCAGCCTGGGCCAGGGCTCTGTCACCCTCAGAGGGAAGAAGTTCTTCCTCCTGTTCAGACGGAACTTCCTCTGCTTCCGTTTGTGCCCATTGCCCCTTGTCCTGTCGCTGGGCACCCCTGAACAGAGTCTGGCCCCGTCCTCCTGACACCCACCATGCAGGTATTTAGAGGCATTTCTTAGGTCCCCTCTCAGCCTTCTCTTCTCCAGGCTGAACAAGCCCAGCTCCCTCAGCCTCTCCTCGTAGGAGAGATGCTCCAGCCCCCTCCTCATCCTCGTCGCCCTCCACTGGACTCTCTCCAGTAGCTCCTCATCTTTCTTGAACTGGGGAGCCCAGCACTGGACACAGCACTCCAGATGGGGCCTCACTGGGGCAGAGCAGAGGGGGAGGAGAACCTCCCTCGACCTGCTGGCCACATTCCTCGACGCACCCCATTGGCCTTCTTGGCACCCAGGTCACACTGCTGGCTCATGGTCAACCTGTTGTCCGCCAGGACAGACATCCAGACGTCCGTCAGCGGACCTTTCGGGTGACACTGGTTCCTCCAACTGCCGACCAGGGCATTTCCTCAGGGCTTTGCAGAGATCATCCGTGCCTTCGGTTGCACAGACCCAATCCTGCTCAAGTTTAACGACTCAACGGGCACCAGAGGACCAGGGAGATCTTTTCAACTGCTCTTTTCAAGTCATCTTTTTGCCTGGACAAGGTCCTGTGCAGCCTGCTGTAGGTGACCCTGCTTCACAGGGGGCTGGACTAGATGACCCACAGAGGTCCCTTCCAACCCTGAACATTCTGTGATTTTGTGATTCTGTGATTCATTGAGCTGTGAAGGATGGATTGATGGGAGAAAACATCTAAAAGAAGGTGCTGTCCCATGGTTTGCTGGTGCGGAAGTGCACTTTGGCTGTTGTTTGGGCTGAGATGGGCAGAAGAAATCAGGGCATTGCTGCAAGGGAAACTGTGGAAATTAAAGGTAATGCCAGTTTTTGCTTCACTGAGTCCTAATTTAAGCAGGCGGCGCAGGACAAGAGGAAAACTCAGGAAGGAACTGGGAAGATATGCAGGCAGTCTGCTCCATCCGCAGCAGAGATGACTGGCTGGACCACCAGAAGCAAGCTTCTCCTTTGCAATTAATTCGGTAACACACACGCACTCCTGCTAAATCTCAGCTTGCTGAGAAAAGTCACTGCCACCGTGACTTGGTCCCCGTTCTCCAGATTATATCTGCCAGAGGCTGGCTTTGAGCACCCTCCTCACCCTCTCGTCACGACTCGCGGGGATGTTTTCATCTCTTTTCCAAGGTGTTGAACATCCTCGGCGGCGAGCAGCCATTTCTGGATCGCGTTTGGAGGCCGGACGCCCGCAATCCAAACCACAATTACCCGAGATGGTTTTCCTGCATGCACTGAAAACAAAACCCGTCCTCCTATCTCCTGCTGCTCCCCCAAAATTGATGCTTTGATAAAGGTGAGAGTACTCACAACCAAACACGCCGTTGTATTATTACCGTTGCTGCTATTTGATGAAGATAATTGCTTCGGCAGCTCTGCCCCAAGAGTGGCTTTTACTCGCTGGTAAGGCTGCTCGCCTCAGAGCGGCGAGGGACAGCTAAGTGGGCGAGATTTACACACAGGATGACAGCCGGCAACATTACCCGACCTGATAATTTGCACTTGTGGAGCCCGACTGGAGCGAAAAAGGCCGCTGCCTCTCCTCCAACCTGCTTGTTTTACGCTCGCTTCGGTTTCGCTATCAGCTAAATGCACTCAAGGGTAAAGGCTCCTCCGGGACCTGGGAAATGGTGCTATTGCAAACACAACATCTATATCCGTTGCCAAGGCGATGGCTAATAACATTAAAACGGAACGCGGGCCCTTTTGGGCAGCAGGACACGGCAGGTGGATGCATCTGCAGAGCGGGAGGCCATGCAGGGAGGGGGAAAACGGAGCCTGCCGGGTCTCCGTCCGACACAAGTTGGGGGGCTCCTGCTTTAAGGAGACGCCAAGGAGAAACCTGCATCCCAGCCAGGATGCAACGATGACGGAGAAACCCGGCAGGCCCGAGCACGGTGGTGCCGAGGTCTTCACCTAGGGAAGAAAGTACAGCTTGGGGCCACACCATCTCCCTCCTGGCCATAAAGATGAAGAGAAGTCTCCAGGATGACCTTTCCTAGACAGACGCTAGAAACCCATTACCGAGCGCCAGCCAATTTGCTTTGCAAGCGTAAGCAGCAATTTTCCCTCTTAAATACATCCCAACCGAAGGCAAATGGCTGTAAGCAGAAAGTTGCTTCTCACTCCCTCCACAGAGAGCCGTCCCCGCGGCGATGAGCTACGATCTTAAAAAATACTGTTGTGAGACACCAGCGGCGCGGGACACAGTTTTCAGCTAGTGACTTTCACACCTAGTTTTTATTAAGAGGGGGAAAAAAAAAAGATTAAGTGATAATATCCACAAGGGGCAACGACTTCTTCAAATACCCTTATGCAGCAATTTTTTACAGGGAGTGAAAAATTAAGAGCGAGGTTTAAGGTCTCCTGCATTTTATTCTGAGCAGGAGGCTGAAGAGTGGTCCCTTGCAAAGCATCTTGTGCAAAATTCAGCGAGGCTTGGCTGCAAGGAGAGACCTTCCCACATCCCACTGAAAGCTCCAGGGAGCTCCCGCAGCCCCCGAGGCAATAAAAAGGGGAGGTGGGCTGTGTGACGTGGGAGACCTGTGCTGCCTTCCCACCATCTGCAGGGCTCACGCCGGCCCCAGGAGAGCTCATCCTCCCCGTCTCCGCTCGGGGATCGCGGTGGCCAAACGAAGGCACCAACCCCTCTCTTCGGGACGCTTAGCAAACCAACCTAGATTAAACCCTTTAATTAGCATCTCTGGAAAGCAGTGTGGAGGGGATTCCCTTCTTTTTGAGCAGCTCCTCGGTCTTCTCCACCCAACACCCGCCTCCAGCCGCAGCGTGGCATCTCCAACGACCCAACAAAAAGGGCAGGATAAGCGTACAATGCGCCTTCGAGAACATAATCCTCCTCATCTCTTCTTTCGGCGTGACATTTCTGTTCATTAGGAGCACGCCGCGGATGGCCGCCGTACGTCTTCACTGGGAACCCACCGTTTCTACTCAACCTTCATTATTTCTCCCCGCGGCTCGCGTGCTGACCATGGTTACTAAAAAGCGAGTGGAAAAGCCGCCACAAAGCTCTCTTCTTATAACTGTGCAGTGTCCGCAAACTACCAAAAATTGGATCCATAGATTTTTTTTCGTCCTCAGCAGCACATGAGGGTTTCCCCGCGTTCACGCCCGCTCGCACTACAAAATACCGGGTTGCTAGCAGAGCATCTGGTTTCCACTGAAACTCTGCCACTAACAAAGAACCTACCATAACCCCTGGCACGTCGGGCCGAGTACTAATTAGCCTCCCTTGTTAAAAATCTTGCTTATTTTCCAGCCTGAGTTTGTTTGGAGGCTTCACCTTCCATCCGCTGGGTTTTATTCTATCTGAGGGCTGGAGCAAAACACTCACCTTCCCAGTTTTGCTCTCCTGGGATCGAGTTGTCCCCCCCCCGCCTTTTTTTTTTTTTTTTTTTTTTTTTTTAATAGTAGGGGTTGGCAGGGACCTCTGTGGGTCACCCACTCCAACCCCCTGCCCAAGCAGGGTCACCCAGAGCAGGCTGCACAGGACCTTGTCCAGGTGGGTCTTGAATATCTCCAGAGAAGGAGAATCCACAGCCTCCCTGGGCAGCCTGTTCCAGTGCTCCGTCACCCTCAGAGGGAAGAAGTTCTTCCTCATGTTCAGACGGAACTTCCTGTGCCTCAGTTTGTGCCCGTTGCCCCTTGTCCTGTCACTGGGCACCCCTGAAAAAAGCTTGGCCCCATCCTCCTGACCATATAACCCTCTTTTGTCTGAAGCACCTATTTTATTTGCAAAACTGCTTCCAGCTTGACCCAACCAGAAAGCATCTACAAAGTCATTTCCCAAGTGGTGGCACATGCTTTTCTGACAATTTTTTGTATCAGAAACTCGCTGGAAATGAAATGTGCTTTCTGAAGCAAGCAAGAATCGTTACAGCCTGGCTCTGCTCGTGTTGAAATGAAGGAATGTAACCACGCTGAAGTGGCTTGTTTGGGTGGGTCTTGTGGTTTCGTTTTTAAACGATCTTTTCTCAAAATGTTGGGACTTTGTCATATTTCGGGATCTACTGGCTGTTCTTGACCGAAGTGGGGAGCCCAGCTAAAACGTTTTGACAGGAATTTAAGATGGCCAGAGTTAGAAAAGCTCAACTCCACCCCTGACACCAAGAGATGGTCAAACACATCGCGAAACAACGTCCGTCAGCAGCTCTCTGGCCCTGGGACTCATCGCAGTCTTCAGTTCCCAGAGTCTCAAAGCCAGAAAAAGCAGTTCTGCGCTTATTTAGCAGAATATCTTTATTCAACCTATACGTATGCAATCAGCATTAGCTTGATATATTCCAGCCAGCAGCGACTTGGGGGACCGACTTGAACAGGAGACCTCATGAATATTCTACAGACTGACATTCGTTTGCGGTATTTGAATATTTCCTAATAACCAGGGGAAAAAAAAAAAAATTGGCATACGGGGAGGGCCCAGCTCATGAATGCTTTATAAAGCCAGGTCTCCCCTGAAATATCACAAATGGCAAATATTGCTTGCTACGTAGAGATATGCAAAAACCATTTGGCTTTGCCGCTACCTTCCCTCTCGCGGGAGTTCCCCTCTCTGAGCCGGCTCTGGCGGGCAGCATCGCCCAGCTCCCTTCTGCAGGGTGGAGGGGAGGAGGTGGCCACGGCGTCCCGACACTTCGGACACCCTTACAGACTGCTTTTTAACAGAAACATAAAATGGACCTCTTGTAGCCGCTTTGTATCCTACTGGTAGTAGCTGCACTACGGTTGGAGAAATCCCCTCTTCTTGGGGAACTCTTCTCGCAGATTATCAATATATTTTAGGAGCCTCAGACCTGAAGCAGCGCTGAAAGAGCATTTTATTCTCAGGCTGCTCTATCTTTTTCTCTCACATATCATCAGCTTCGCCCCCTAAAATGCAACGTTCGATCTCTGACACCGCGAGTACTCGAACGCAGGGAAGAAGCCACACTCCAGGTAGCTACAGTCATTAAGGATGCGTACGCAGAGCTCCTCCAGCTCCTTCTCAGTGACCCATATTTAAAAAAGACCAGTACTTCATCCTTTTTCCAACCTTGGCCTGTGCTTGTAGAGGGCAAGCAAAATAGATTTCCATTCGCTACACGGTTTTCTCCATCTATTCAATCCTTCTGGCCTTATTTATTCTTTCACAAAGTCAGATAATCACTATCTAATGTTAATATTTCTGAAGTACTACAGGGATTACTCATAAAAATCTCTGCTCCTGCATATTCTGAAGAGTAAATAGTGGGATTTTCAAAGCCTATTTGGCACCGGCCTCAATCTGCCTTTCAAAACTCCTTCGTGACCAAACCTGTTGTCCAAAACACTTCTTGTTGTCTCAACAGCTTCGTAATTACCAGCGCTCTGCCTCACTCGAAACAGATTGCTGCCAGCTCGAGGATTAATCTAGGGACGTACAGTGAAAATCAGGAAATTCAACTCCTCAGATACTCAGAAAGCACCGAAAAAGCTTCAGA
Source organism: Opisthocomus hoazin (assembly GCF_030867145.1). Lineage (NCBI taxonomy): Eukaryota > Metazoa > Chordata > Aves > Opisthocomiformes > Opisthocomidae > Opisthocomus > Opisthocomus hoazin. Next base: position 7,979,472 of record NC_134437.1, on the reverse strand, counting down.
GTTGTTTGAAGCAAGCAGGACAGATATCTCAAGTCAGACACTGAAGAATGAAGCAGTCACCTGAGCTTTCTTTTGCAGTCAAGAGAGAGAAATGAGCACTTTTAGCAGGCAAGACTCCTCAAATGCTTATTTTCAGCTGAGATTAATCACCCACTGAGGTTGCCTCTTTCTCTCCGTTGACTAAAAAAACCAACCCCCAAACCCGGGAGTCCAAGCTCACACTTCTAGACCCCACCTGAAACGTTAAACCATCTTCAGCAACACCAGCACGACACAAAACGCCAACACTCTGCGGGGGACGCCTTCTGCCAGAGCTCTATTCCAGATGTTTTCCCTGTGTCCAAGGAGTCCTCAGTCCCACCAAGCGCTTACGAACTGCCCCGAGCTGTCACCAGCGGAGATGCAACGCTGCAGCCAAATTAACGCCACGAGTTAAGGATTAAGTCACTCCTGGTACATAAGTTTTAGGCTATAAAATGAGTTTTAGGCTATAAAATAAGTTTTATGCTATAAAATGAATTTTAGGCTATAAAATAAGTTTTATGCTATAAGCTTTATGCTATAAAATAAGTTTTATGCTACAAAACCTGCAACCTGGTAAGGATGTCCCAGTGGACTTCTTCACGCTCCTGCGTCCGGGTCCAGCGGACTTCCAGCCACTGTTGTTGCTGCCCGCTCCGATTTCGGGTCTGATATTTTCCACCATCGTCCCCTTGGAAATATTTGACTAATTAGAAGCTCAACCCTAAACACTTCATTCAACCAAACTGCCCCAGCATCCCTGGTAGGAGATCATAACTCAGTGACCCCAGCTATTGCGCTCCGCAGGTCGGCAATACGCTGAATAAACAGGTAGTTTAGATTTCTTTGCCTTCACTTCTAAATCAATTTTAATTACGACGACATCGGCGACAAAACGGAGCCGAACTGCCAGGCCCATTCTTCTCGCACACTGTCACAAATTAAACGGTGAATTGTACCGCGCTCCGGGTATCGTCATGCAAACGAAGAAAAACAACTTGCTTTCCAATTTCCTCATGCAAATACAGAGGGAATTGTTGAGACAGAGAATATATTTTGCCATCTCAGTGGTTCTGCAGAAGATAAGAGAAGCTGCAAAAGTTTCGCGATCCGTAAGCTGGCAGCTTATTAAATACAGAAGAACACGGCCCTGCAAAACCAAACGTTTAAATAACGTTACAAGTAAACTGCCAAGGTCAGCAAATAATACCTTTAAACAATCTCATATCCCTTTTGCCTTTCTGCAAAGACTGTGCTATAATTTCTGGGTTTCTTTCCTTTTCAGAGAAGTTTCTTGACACGGTCTCAAACTCTACTGGAATATTAAAAAAAAAAAAAAATAATAGCCAAACTTTCCAGCCTGGATGCCAGCGTGCCACGAGGTAGGCAGCGCTGCGATGCCAGCTTCTGAGAAGTCCTGCTCCTCCCCAATAACTGTATTCACGCAGAAAACGGCGCGCAGACCAGACCTACGTGTGCGACACCCACCACGAGAAGAAATCAGCTTCTGTGGATATTCAGAAGAGCCAGAAAAAAAGGAAAAAAAAAAGGCAGCTCCATCATGAACACCGAGGAGCAGCCATTATTTTTACCTTTTCAGGATTAAAGGAAAACTCGAGCACAATTATACAAAAGCCTGGGCTCTCCTCCCAGTCTCCTTACGCGTTTCATCACCGTGGCTCCAACTCTCACTCTTTCCCTTTTATTCCACATCCGAGGAGAGCTCCTGCTCTTACAGGAGTTATCTCCATCCTCGTGTAAGGGCTGAACTACCAAGCCTGCCGCAGGACAAACCTTTGATGGGGACATTTTCATGGTGTCACCTACAGCTACGGACAACGGCACCGTTAAACACCCCCCACAGCCATACATCTCCCAGCTCCACATGGCTGTGGTGGACCAAGCTAGACGGTTTCCACGCTGGAGTCACATCCCAACACCTAGAAACTCAAATCTCCATTGCTCAAATCACCACATGGCTGGGGTGGACAGAGCTAGATGGTTTCCACGCTGGAGTCACATCCCAGCACCTAGAAACTCAAATCTCCATTGCTCAAATCACCACGTGGCTGGGGTGGACAGAGCTAGATGGTTTCCACGCTGGAGTGACATCCCAACACCTAGAAACTCAAATCTCCATTGCTCAAGAGAGCAAGAGAGGCCAAAACCCTTGAAGAAGAGACGTCAACCCACTGCGCAAGGAAAGGAGATGTCCCAGTACAACACATCCCGTTGCCCGGGCCACCTCCCCTTCTTCAGACCCAACTCTTCCCAGACCCAAACTCAACCCAGCCAACCCAAACTTGCCCAGCTTGGTTGGCAGGGGACAGCAATCCCACCTCTCGTTGGGGTTCAGCAACAGAGTGCTTGCTTCTCCTCTTTGTAGCTCGGTTGCTCCGCAGCTACAAATAAATTGGTATCATTCCTAAGAACGGCCCCATCGGGTTTGGAAGGAGGGAGCTAACGCCGAGCCGCTGACCACACGCAGCAAGCACGGAGAGGGCACGGGAGGAAGGCTTCCGCAGAGCAGCTGCCAACCCAGGCCGTGCGCGTGCCGGGGACTAAAAGCGCGCAATTCCCAACTTCGGCGCGCTGGAGAAGTCATCGTTCGGAAGCTGTCGCTCTGCGGTGGCTTGACAGTCTTAACAATACAAAATAAATCTCTTCACGCTGCTTTGGCGAGACCGAATCCCGGGAACGCGCCGCCACAGCAGAGAGCAGCGATAAGTCTTTGTAACTTACAGCGACTCGGTGCTGTCCTCATTACCATATATTATCTTACCGTGCACACCAGAAACCTCTCCAACGGACTTCGCTGTTGCTGAGCTTTTATTCCCTCCTCTGAGTTCAGGCTGAAAGGACTTTGTGCGAGCCCGAAGCCCTCTGATATCGCGGGGTTTGACGTGCCCGAGAGCTGCACCGCTCTTGCCGGTTCTCTGGCCGGCGCCTCGGCGTTAGCAGCGGTTTGGGGAGTCTCGTAAAGAGGATTCAGGGCCGAGTTTTGTGCTCTGTAATGCACAGGGACTTGGCACGTCACCTCCTGCCTGTCTCACCACGCCAGGCCAGCCGAGATAAGGGAGGGCTTAGTAGGAGAACGGTGGCTGAAAGCAGGGGGAGAAACCTCTGCAGCAAGAGCAAAACCAAGACAAATTCACAGACACCAGAGACGAGGCACCAAATTAATCAAAGCGGACAGGGAAGGGAACGGTGCTCTGCCTATCAGTGGGATCTTGGATGCACCTCTGCTGATGAGAAAGGACACCAAGACATCTTCATTTCACCCACTCACGCTCATGAAGACACGCGGCGTGCGTCAAGCGTGCAGGGACTCGCACCGAGAGAACGCAGATGCCAACAAAGATGCATCCAGCCCGTTAGCAAAGTCTGCCTGATGACATTTCTTGCCTCATCTCCCGCGGTTCGTGCGTGATGGAGCTCTGGAAGGGTCCACGCCTGCTGCGTTGCCCAATATACAAGCCCTACTCCGTTGGCTAAAGCGAATCTGCAACGCTTTTTTACAAGGCTCCTTGTGTAAGAGGAGAGACGGCAAAGAGCGTGGAAGCTACTCCAAACTGGAGGCCTCACGTTGCGTCAGGGGAGGTTTAGATTGGATATTAGGAAATATGTCTACTAAAAGAGCAGTCAGGCCTTGGACCAGGCTGCCCAGGGCAGTGGTGGAGTCCCCGTCCCTGGAGGGGTTCAAAAAACGTGCAGATGTGGCACTTTGGGACACATAGTGGTGTCGGGTTGATGGTTGGACTTGATGGTCTTCGAGGTCTTCTCCAACCTTAACAACTCTACGATTCTATGATTGTAAAAGCCTCAAAGCATCGGGCTCAGCAGCCCGGCACCTCCTGTACGCACAAGCCCATCTGACGATCTCGTTTCCTCCCCTCCAGGCGGATTTTGGTTCTGGAAAGGCTGTCGGTGATGCTGAAAGCTCAAGTTAGCAAACTGCCAAGCAGCAGCTTATCTCCAAAAGCCCTGCTTGGGGAAGGGCTTTTTGAGTTGTTCTGCTGGGGATTTAGGGTTTTCTCTCGTTTTTCCTTAAAACAAAGACTCTGCTTGCACTGACGGAGGCAGAACTTAGTGCCTTCCTCAGGGGATGGATGAGCAGCTTTCGGGAACGGGAAGCACCGGCCCCGTGGCCAGTTTCAGCACGTGACAGACCGGCAAGAAAGCCGCGTGCGTCGAATTGAAGCTTTTATCCGCCTGGAACTGAAGACTTTCAGTTTATTCCCTTGCACCTAAACCAGCTATCTGATACCAGCAGGATGCTGTCTTGATGTTTAAATGCTTTTCCCAAATGGGAGAGGTCAAATTAAGCTTGTTTTTCCTCTCTGTTCCAGCCAGGCTAGGAATCACCCTGCCAAAATCCACCGTGCCGCTAGCTGGTGGAACCTCCTCCCAGTTCCCCCTACCCTCCAAAACCACGCTGGAAGCCGCGTTTCTACTCACGCCTTCCACACGAGCAAACTTTCGCTGCTCCCAAACCCCCAGTTCCCAGAGCTTCTGTCCGACGCAGCCCCAAGATTTGTGTCTGGCTGGATTTTAACTGAACGGCATCTCCCCTCTCTTGGTTAGGGGATCAGCGCGCGGGGAGTGATTCCCAATTTATTCCTCGAGCTGGATGCTCAGTAAGCAGGCGACAGCCGTAAGCGTTCCTTGACAGGCGCTTGGGAAGATAATGCGCCGCGGGGTTGTGTTTCCTTCCTCTTAATGGGATGCAAAGCTCCGATTTCAAAAGAATATGCTAACATTTTAAGCTCTTTTTGTTAGTATAAATGATAATGTAGTCAACACAAGGGCCTCATCTCTCCTTGAAGCAAATAGAATTCCTATTCACCTTAACACGTACGCGTCAGGCTTGGGAATAAACTTTAGAGAAGCTCTCCTAGAGCGGGCCTCGTCGAAGGCTTTGCTCCCCGGGAGGAGCTGATGGAGGAGTCAACGAAGCTCTCCCCTACCAGACAACCAAAGGATGGACCGGAGGCCTCTTAAAACTAGTGCAGCTAATGCAGGTCCTCCTTTAGCGAGGCGCAAATGAAATCTTTCACAGAATCCCAGCATGGTCGGGGTTGGCAGGGACCTCTGTGGGTCACCCAGTCCAACCCCCTGCCCAAGCAGGGTCACCCAGACCAGGCTGCACAGCACCGCGGCCAGGTGGGTCTGGAATATCTCCAGAGAAGGAGACTCCACAGCCTCCCTGGGCAGCCTGGGCCAGGGCTCTGTCATCCTCAGAGGGAAGAAGTTCTTCCTCATCTTCAGTTGGAACTTCCTCTGCTTCAGTTTGTGCCCATTGCCCCTTGTCCTGTCGCTGGGCACCACTGAAAAGAGTCTGGCCCCATCCTCCTGACCCCCCCCTGCAGATATTTAGAGGCATTTCTAAGGTCCCCTCTCCGCCTTCTCTTCTCCAGGCTGAACAAGCCCAGCTCCCTCAGCCTCTCCTCGTAGGAGAGATGCTCCAGTCCCCTCCTCATCCTCGTCACCCTCCGCTGGACTCTCTCCAGCAGCTCCTCATCTTTCTTGAACTGGGGAGCCCCGAACTGAACACAGGGCTCCAGACGGGACCTCACTAGGGCAGAGATCAATCTCAGTACAGCCATTTTTCAGAGGAAGGATGCAATAAATAACCTGGGGGGGGGGGGGGGTCAGGGTGTTGTCCAAGAGGTGAAGAGACCTTTGCTACAGGCAAACTACAGAGAACGTGTAGAGTAAAGCCATAAAAGACAACAGCCATAGGTCTCTAGGAACACGGACCCTTCCAAGTCCCTTCGCTATCGTTAGTCAGGCTCTTGGTGCTCATCCCTGCCCAAGGATCAGGATTACCTCCATGTACACTGGCCCATCCCAGAACAAATCCATCTTGCTGTCTCTGAAAGACATTCACAGAAAAAAAACCAGACGAGCAGCACTCAGAAGTGGGAAGAGAGGAGACGCAGAAAGCCTACAGGCTGTTCTCCTTGTGAGGTTTATGAAACCCCTGTTTCTCCTTGTTTTCGGCGCGCGGGTTCCTCATCGCACCCGGTTTACACACAGCCCCCTGACAGATTCAGGAACGAACCTGTCTCGCCGGGCCGGGATTACAAAGGGAGGATCGATCACACGCTGTCAATCCCTCCCGTTTCATTAGCGGCTGATTGGAAGACGTCAAATCCTGTCTTCCAGAAGTCAAACCCGTAAACAAGACAACATCGTTAAAAAAAAAAAAAAAACAAAAACCAAAAAACACAAAAAAACCCCAACAAAACCCACAACTGCCAGATGCCAGAGATTGCAACGAGACCGCAGCGCGAATAACGATTCGGGAAATAATTGAGCTATTCCTGTCGGCGATGAAGCCAGAGCCCTGGTGGGACAGGCAAAAAAGAACTCCCAAAGTTATCAGCAACCTTAAAAGACGTTTTCCCTTGCAGGATGCGAAGGAAAAAAATGGTGCCGGAAGGAGAAAAGGGGAATCGCTGGGAAAAACGTCCTTCCCCCCCGAAATTTTCGCTATAACCTCCTCATTTGCAGAGCTGGGAAGGTGCTGGCTGGATGCCTTAGGAAGGACTGAACTCACCCATCTCTTCTCCTAATGCACCAACTGTCACGACTGTCAGTTCAGCTCCTTTCATGGAGATGAGAATTCATTTGTGAAAGGAAAAGAGAAAAGAAAAAAGGAAAGAAGAAGAAGAAAAGGTATTTAATTGACAACTGAGTTCCTCATGAAAAAAAAGAGACTGCTTCATGCAAAAAGAGGAACAGGGAGAACTGTTTTGATATCTGAATTTTAATGACTCCATGGCATCCCTATTTGTTATGTATCTGCTTTCGAAATGTCACGGCTGGCTCTAGTGGTAATTACTGAATTTCAACATTTATAGAAAAGCAGCACATACAGTATGGAGATAATTGCCCAGTTGGAGAGTTATGAGGGATCCAGGTTCCCCTCCGCACGCTCCCCCCCTCCTTCTGCGACCACAGAATTTCAGTAATTATCACTAGAGCCACTTGTTAAAAAATTAGAAAGCAGGTAAACAACAAACACCAGTGTAGTTTCTTCATTAAAATTCACAAAACACACCATCATATTGATCTTGAAATTACAATCTGCCGCATCTTGAAAAACGCAGAGCCCTTACGCTACGCCAACGTTCAGTATTGCCGTACGTCACACAACAAGGCGTTTTCCTGATGGGAACTGTTAGGTCATAAACACCACTGCGTGGCATTTGCAGGTCAAAAAAAAATCGATTCCTAACCAGCTTACAACATCGGCGATGATCAGCCCACAGATCACGAGGCTTGGGGGGGATCGCATGTTAGGACAACGCGTGGGCCACACACACCAGGGCTGCAGCTCTCCAAGGAGCAAAACGCTCCCAAAACATTTTGGGGGTCTCCTGCTCACGTTCCGGCAAAAACTACACACGCCTTATAGTTACAGTCACAGAGCCACAGCATGGCAGGGGTTGGCAGGGACCTCTGTGGGTCACCCAGTCCAACCCCCTGCCCAAGCAGGGTCACCCAGAGCAGGCTGCACAGGACCTTGTCCAGGCGGGGCTGGAATATCTCCAGAGAAGGAGACTCCACAGCCTCCCTGGGCAGCCTGGGCCAGGGCTCCGTCACCCTCAGAGGGAAGAAGTTCTTCCTCATCTTCAGACGGAGGAAGTTCTTCCTTGGGTTCAGATGGAGCTTCCTCTGCTTCAGTTTGTGCCCGTTGCCTCTTGTCCTGTCGCTGGGCACCCCTGACAAGAGTCTGGCCCCATCCTCCTGACACCCACCCTGCAGATATTTAGAGGCATTTCTAAGGTCCCCTCTCAGCCTTCTCTTCTCCAGGCTGAACAAGCCCAGCTCCCTCAGCCTCTCCTCGTAGGAGAGATGCTCCAGTCCCCTCCTCATCCTCGTCGCCCTCCGCTGGACTCTCTCCAGCAGCTCCTCATCTTTCTTGAACTGGGGAGCCCAGCACTGGACACAGCGCTGCAGATGGGGCCTCCCCAGGGCAGAGCAGAGGGGAAGGAGAACCTCCCTCGCCCTGCTGCCCACACTCCTCTTGATGCACCCCAGGAGACCGTTGGCCTTCTTGGCACCCAGGGCACGCTGCTGGCTCATGGTCACCCTGTTGTCCCCCAGCACTCCCAGTCCCTCTCCACAGAGCTGCTCTCCAGCAGCTCCGCCCCAGCCTGTACTGGTGCCTGGGGTTGTTCCTCCTCAGGGGCAGGACCCTGCCCTTGCCCTTGCTGAACCTCATCAGGTTCCTCTCTGCCCAATTCTCCAGCCTGCCCAGGGCTCACTGAATGGCAGCACAGCCTGCCATGTGTCCACCACACCTCCCAGTTTGGTGTCATCAGCATCACTCCCAAAACATTCCTGCATCCCTACCACAAAAAAAGAATATTAAGAAATCGCAACAGAAAGGGTGGCTCAGCTCCCACTTCTGCCCGTGGCTGCCCTTTGCAGTAGCTTTCACCCACACAACTCTTGCCTCTTCCCTTTGTAGGAAATGCTATCTCCACCTGACAGACTGGAACACGAAGCCGCACCGACATAAAAAAGCCCCTTGATTTCCCACAGCGCATCCCTGCGCGGGCAGCGACCGCGTTCTCTTCTCCATCTCGCGCGCGCCGCCCTAAGAGTCCCAGCAGCATTCAAAGCAGAGACAAAAACGTTGCCTCAATGCAGAAGCCAGGTTCAGCTTCAAACAGCCCAAGGTTCCGAGTTCTCAGCAAAACACGGGATTTTGGTACGTTCCTATCTTTAATCAAAGCGGCGTACAAAGAAAACTCTCCCGCTTCGAAGCGGGGATGCGTTAGAAGTAAAGGGCAGGGGTTCGGGAAGGTAAACACACAAGTATATAATTAAAGGAGCAAAGACAGTTAACGATGGAGAATCTCCTGGCTTTTAGAAAAACAGTAAAGAAACAGACCATTATCTATACACGGGAGATAAGTGGGTACAGCGCAGATAAGAGTGACAGAGGGAAACTGGAGGCAGAGGAGGATAAGAAGCTGGCACCGACACTGACAATATTTACTTTCGCATCCGCAAACGAAGAGGATGAGGATTTGCCTAAGTCGGGGATCAGATCCCCAGGGAGAGGAGGAGAGGAATTAGGGAGCGTGCGGATAACACAACAAACGGTCAATAAAAGCTTAGGAGAAGTTAAAACTGACACAAAACGTTAGGGACAGGGCGGTAACACGCACACAACGTGATTTAACGACCGGGGGAAGCAACAACAAAGCAGGGCTTCAGTCTTACGGGTTTCCCTCCAAATGGGTAAGACAGGGCCCAGAAAGTGCGAGCATTTGGACATTTATACAAGAAGAACCAGTGATCTCTGAGACCCCATTACCCCGACAGCTCTCTCCTGGCATTGCTACAGACAGCAGGATGGATTACCCGAGTTGCTAACAGCTTTTTTCGAGGGAAAAGTCACTAATTTCGTTGCTCCGAGTGCTCCTCTTGATATTCTGTTCCCATCTTTACTTGTACTATGCCAGGCTTAGTGCCTCCAGAAGAAAATCAAGATCTGGCTGTTTTCAGAGGGATAGCAACTAAATCTTACACACCTTTGAGAAAAATTAGTCCTGAACCTGCTTTCTCAAGCCATCGCTCGGTGAGACCATTGGTTGCAACTGAATTCATCTTTATTTAGGGTCAAGTGAAAGCTTTTGCTCAAATGAACCCCCTCCCCAAAACCAACATGTGTGACCATCCCAGAAGCTGGAGGGGTGCCGCCTTCGACCAAAATCTTCACACGTGCTGAAGATACGTAGAAAGAATCAGCTGCACGTTGACTGGGAGAAAAGTATTTATTTGGAAGCTCATTTTTCAGGGGAAGGAAAGGCTCAAAAACGCCCAGGTTCATTAAGAACAGTCACCCTGATCTCCTGAAAAGCAGATCAATCCTTATTAACTTGTTCCAAGTCTTTGAAGAGATTACCTGACGCGGTGGACGAGCGAGCTGCAATTGGAGTGGGAGCATTTGACATAGCCCAGCCCGTGAGGCCAATACTAATGGTGAGCATCTGAAGTGCTTGATGATGAAGAAAGTGAGGAAGACAGGCATAAGGTGCAAGAAAGCAGGTCCCCAAGGACATCTCAGAGGGTCAGGGACTGCCTCTGAGATACTGTGAGGCTCACCAGGGGATAGGGGAGAAGGAGCAGGTTTTATAGCCCCCACTGCCCACAACCCACAGGATAATTTAACCACTTTATATATTTGTGCTGTAACACCGAGCTTTGCTCCTCTTATTATTCCTCCCAGCTTTCTGTCTAACCCACAACGCAGCTCTACAGCTCCCCGGCAGGACCGAGCACCATCCTCCCGCCGCTGTCACAGCTAAAACTTCCCTTGGAGCCGAGAAAAGAGCAGTCTGGCCAGAAACGCTGATAAAAAGGCTGAATTTGAAATATTAATGCATACAGAATCACAGAATCACAGAATAGTAGGGGTTGGAAGGGACCTCTGTGGGTCACCCAGTCCAACCCCCTGCCCAAGCAGGGTCACCCACAGCAGGCTGCACAGGATCTTGTCCAGGCGGGTCTTGAATATCTCCAGAGAAGGAGACTCCACAGCCTCCCTGGGCAGCCTGGGCCAGGGCTCCGTCACCCTCAGAGGGAAGAAGTTCTTCCTCATGTTCAGACGGAACTTCCTGTGCCTCAGTTTGTGCCCATTGCCCCTTGTCCTGTCGCTGGGCACCACTGGAAAGAGCTTGGCCCCATCCTCCTGACACCCACCCTGCAGATATTTGTAGGCATTTCTAAGGTCCCCTCGCAGCCTTCTCTTCTTCAGGCTGAACAAGCCCAGTTCCCTCAACCTCTCCTCGTAGGAGAGATGCTCCAGTCCCCTCACCATCCTTGTAGCCCTCCGCTGGACTCTCTCCAGTAGCTCCTCATCTATCTTGAACTGGGGAGCCCAGAACTGGACACAGTACTCCAGATGAGGCCTCACCAGGGCAGGATCCTAAGCATGGACATCGTTCTCCCTCGTCTTGAAACCACCAGTCCAGGTGTAGCAACCCACGACGTCTTGGAAATACGCCCCGTTGCTATTCCAGAGGGAACAGGGAGTGGGTAGGTAATAATCAAATAACACAGCAGAAATTTCCTATCGCCCCGCCATCGTTAAGGATGAAGGCGATCCAGATGAAGCAGTCAGAGGGAATAATGAGGTGTGCAGCGGAGGAGGCCAGGAGCCTGCCAGACAGTGGGAGGATGCCACTTCCTATCATTTTTCATTGGTGGAATTGATAGATGGTGCTGCCAGCCTCTCCCCCAATTACACATTCATCCCAATTAAGGAATCGCAACTGATCTCCTCAAGGAACGAAAGCATCATGGTTTTCAGCCAGGACGGGGCAACTTTGCCTCTCGACGCCTGCAGTTGCTGGACCAGGAGCCCTTGCTGGACCAGAAGCCCTCGCCCCACCTGAAGTCCTGTTTCCTCCACGCAACGAGGAAAGGCCACTTCTCACGTCCCCAGAGCGCTGTCACCGGGCGGATGAGAAGCTGAGCTCGTGCCTTTCTGCCTTCTGCTGTGCGGCGGCATGCCTGCCTCTGCGGGAAGTCAACTCCACCCTGCAGAGGGGACCATGCTCCAACCACAACCCCCTTTAGGTAGCTGCTAAAATCCCAGGCAACGGGATGATGGCTTCCCACGTGAGTGGCGCAGAAACCCAAGTGGGACAAAGGTGATGCCAGCGACGGTCGCGAGATGGGAGAGGAAAACGGAGCTCTCACGCGTGCAACTCGTTAACTTGACTTTGTAAGGGACGCCTCCATAAAGCCCCCTTGGAGATGCACTGCAAACTCAGATCTGACAAGACAACGGAGATTCCCTCTCTCTCACGCCTGAATAAACACCCTAATGGCAGGAGAAGCTTCAATCAGAGCTTACAACGATCCCACAACACAAATGCATCCGACGCAGGCCACATTAACGCTCGCGGTACGACTCGTTCTCCACAAAGGGAACACTGCTGTGTGCTAATGAAGTCATTGGATGGGGATTTCTAGATGAGCAACGAGAACTGCCTGGTTACTAGAGCGTGACACTCCAAGCCGGGATGAACAAGCTGCTGATTGCTAACATCAGGCTAAATCACCTGTGGCTCCACTTCAGAGCCTCCACTCACCCACCGCCGCTGTCAACTGGCCAGGAGGACCACAAAGCCACGCTCGTGGTCACTCTCTCCTGTTTTTCAGCAAAGACCTGGGCTTTCTGGGCACGGGACTCACGCGATCGCGTCACCACCGACGTCACGGGATTCAAAGAGGTCACAGGAGGTAGCCAGGCAAAAGTGGCTCGTTGCTAACAGACCATTATCTCGATTAATTGAGGTAGGATAAGAGCGACACGGGCCAATTTTTACCCATTCTTCTATCAAGCTCCCCTCTGCGGGCTTGCGAGCCAGCATCAGCGTTGGGTTTTTCCCTCCCCCTGCTTAGGATTCTTCATTAAACCACACCAGCATTTCTGCCAGCGCAGGGTCGCAATTACACCGCGCAGACTCGTCGTCTCTGCGAGCGCAGCGCGACCTCCGCAACAAAGGTGCTTCTTCGGCCTCGGAGCAAAATTATGGAAATTCATTGTTTCGCCTGACGCGAGGCCGGGAGAGGAGACGGCGTCGTACGACTTGCCCCTCCTCACGGGAAAAGACAGACCTGCCTAGGCACCAGCAAGCATCGGCGTTCCACCTCGCCTTCCTGGCTCGGGATGTAAATAAAAAAAGCCTGATAATTCTCTTGGCAGCTGAAGTCCGGGCTGGAAGCCTTATTTTATCGTTTTCCTGCTACCTTTCAAACAGAAGAAAAGGAAAACGTCAGAGAAGTTTGAAAACCCTCTTGTTTTCACGTTCTCCAGTACAGAAAGATGTGGTGAACTTTCATCTTCCTTCAACGCCGATTTTAGGTTAGCTTTGCTGAGGCAATTCACACCAAAAAATTACTGATTAAAAAAAAAATATATATATGATGGTCATTTACATATATGACCACCATTAACAGGGAAGAACTTAGAGCTGAGCAAAAGCAGATGAAGAATCGCATAGAACCACCGAATGGTCGGGGTTGGCAGGGACCTCTGTGGGTCACCCCGTCCAACCCCCTGCCCAAGCAGGGTCACCCAGAGCAGGCTGCACAGCACTGTGTCCAGGCGGGGCTGGAATATCTCCAGAGAAGGAGACTCCACAGCCTCCCTGGGCAGCCTGGGCCAGGGCTCCGTCACCCTCAGAGGGAAGAAGTTCTTCCTCATCTTCAGCTGGAGCTTCCTCTGCTTCCGTTTGTGCCCATTGCCCCTTGTCCTGTCGCTGGGCACCACTGGAAAGAGTCTGGCCCCGTCCTCCTGACACCCACCCTTAAGACATTTATAAGCATTTATAAGGTCCCATAGACCAGCAGTCCTCAAAGAGAGCAGCACTTCTCCAGGCAACAGTTTACCACCCACATGTTCTCCTCACTTCCTCTCCACACAGACGAAAAACGCTTCGAAAACCCAAGGGACGCGTTCGGAGACGGCCTCCATTCACCACCTACGAGAAAGGGGACGCGTGTGCCCGAAAGACCAGCTCATTTCCAAGCCAGGACGCAACTTTGGGTGGTTTTGGAAAGAACCAAAGGTCTCTAAGGGCAATGGGGGCGAGGGGAGGGCAGTCAATGCTAAAAGGGAGGAGCAGTTTGGGACAGACAATAAAAACTTCAGGCTTCAAGCAGTTTCTAGCAATTCAGAATTAGGAGAGGACCTGTCTGGAGGGTGGACGACCCTCATACCTGCCTGCTGCAGGATTTTCTTCAACCCTTCTTATAAAAACCTAATGCCGGCCACAGAGACAGCTCCTCAAGAGCACCGTAACCAACTCTGCTTCTGCCCCTTTACCCTGCTCTCTTGAGACCCCACCTGGAGTCCTGCATCCAGTTCTGGAGCCCCCAACATAAGAAGGACGTGGATGTGTTGGAGCAGGGCCAGAGGAGGCCACGGAGATGATCCGAGGGCTGGAGCACCTCTCCTACAAGGACAGGCTGAGGGAGTTGGGGCTGTTCAGCCTGGAGAAGAGAAGGCTCCGGGGTGACCTTAGAGCAGCCTCCAGTGCCTGAAGGGGCTCCAGGAAGGATGGAGAGGGGCTTTTCACAAGGGGGTGTAGTGATAGGACAAGGGGGAACGGCTCTAAACTAAAAGAGGGCAGATTTAGATTGGATATTGGGAAGAAAGTCTTCCCCATGAGGGTGGTGAGGCACTGGCGCAGGCTGCCCAGAGAGGTGGTGGATGCCCCATCCCTGGAGACATTCAAGGCCAGGTTGGATGGAGCTCTGAGCACCCTGGGCTGGTGGAAGATGTCCCTGCTCATGGCAGGGGGGTTGGAACCAGATGGTCTTCAAGGTCCCTTCCAACCCAAACCATTCTATGATTCTATGACTCTGCTGTCCTCCCTGGCAGCAAGTCCGGTCTCAACGTATCGATGTAGCGAAGCAGCTTCTCCAAGAATTTCTTTTTCCCCACCAAAGCCGCAGTGGTTCTGCATTAAAATGATCTCCTCCCCCCCAAAAAACACCACAAAACAGAGGAATGCTGCTGCTGAATTAGATACGCATCGCCACATGGGGTAAAATATTGCACCTGCAAGCCCACGCATCACAACCATAGAACGCTTTGGGGTGGGAGGGACTTTTAGTGGTCATCTAGCCCACCGCCCATGCCATGAGCAGGGACATCTTCAACTAGACCAGGTTGCTCAGAGCCCCATCCAATCTGGCCTTGAACCCTGCCAGGGATGGGGCATCGGCCACCTCTCTGGGCAACCTGTGCCAGGGTTTCATCACCCTCAAGGTAAAATAATAAATTCCTTATATCTAGTCTAAATCTACCCTCTCCTAGTTTAAAGCCATTGCTCCACGACGACGCATTTCTCATGTAATTAACTCTAAAAAGCTTTGAGCTTTTCAGGAAGGACCGGCTGAACAGCTGACGGGGGTTCTGCCCCGTATACCTGTAGGTGCTTTACTCCCCCCTGCCCCCCCCTTTTATTTTTAATATCACCACTTCTCTAAAAATAAAATCAACTTGACGCTGATTAAAGCTGAAAAACCCCGCCACACCAGCTTCTCCACGCGCCTGACTCCAGGGCCCCTTGCTCAAATTGTTTTCCTTCTCCCCGCTGATCCCCCGTGAACTCCTCAGCTCGCTCTGCCCGCGGGGGACGGGGCTGGAAATGGAAGCACAGGGGTTTGGGTTTTATTTTACCCCCCCCTTCCCCGGCATCGAGCTGTCAGAGGCGGCTCTGTGAGCAGCAGTTCTGCACGCCTGGAAAGGGAAGGTTTCTTTCCCCCTCCAAGCCTGGAACAAGGCAGAGATGGAAAGATGGATGAAAACAGGAGGAAAAATAGGAGAAAAATTGTTGACATTATTTCAGCTAAACCAGCGTTAGGATGAGGCGGGGAGCATCTCCAAAACGGCCCCGACCCTCGCAATAAGGGGCAGTTCATGCCCTGAAAGCAGGGAGGCTATTTCTCCCGCAGGAAACGAGTCCTGTCTCAATTAGCAACATTATTTCAGCCCAGAGAGAGCAGGATGATCATCTACCACAGCTATCACTGCTGCCTTCACCCCCTAAAAAAAACCCTACCTAGTTTTAACCCTTCTCTCCCTAAGCACATCCCAGCTTCTCCAAGTCGTCCTTCCTTCCAGGGCTGACCGACCCCGACACGTACACAGGGTGAGTAGCTACCATAGCTTTACGAGCCCAGACCTGCAGCATCTTTCGGAGGTTGGGGGGGAGAGGGAGGAACAATAATACATTCTGCTGCCACGGGAAACCCAATTATTCCCCAGCCAACACGCAAAACCCGCTCATGAATTAACCACCTCTCACTAATCACTCCCACTTGGTGTTTATCACGGGTACATTTCACGAGATGAATCCTGTCACCAGCTTTCGCAGGCAGTTGCCAAGTCCCAGGAGCAGCTGCAAAATCTTTCATTCATGAAATATTTTGGGTTCCCTTTGTTTGGGCTGGAGGGTGTTGGGGTGATGGTTGGACTTACTGGTTCAGTAGGCCTGGGGGTGGTGGGGTGATGACTGGACTTGATGGTTCCGTAGGCCTGGGGGTGGTGGGGTGATGGTTGGACTTGATGGTTCAGTAGGCCTGGGGGTGGTGGGGTGATGGTTGGACTTGCTGGTTCAGTAGGCCTGGGGGTGTCGGGGTGGTGGTTGGACTTGCTGGTTCAGTAGGCCTGGAGGTGGTGGGGTGATGGTTGGACTTGATGGTTCAGTAGGCCTGGGGGTGTCGGGGTGATGGTTGGACTTGATGACCTTCAAGGTCTCTTCCAACCTACGACTATAATTCTAGGCAGAATGTCTGGGCAGAACTGAGTGAAAAGCTGCCTCTCCCAAGCCCCGAAGCTCAGATAAAGGTTTCAACCCGGAGGACGCGCGTTGCAACTCGTGTCCGCGGTCACCCTTTCGGGAAGCGCTGCTGTTTACAGCACGAGCGTCGGCGGGCGATGGATCAGCTCCTCGCAGAGGTCGGGTCAGCTCCCTATTCTCCTCCTGGCGCTCAGGACACCCACGCTTTCAACAAGCTGGCGCCTTTACAACTTGCTTTATTCAGACCAGCAGCGCCTTTCTTTGTGGCCACGAGCGCGGAGCGACGTCGCTTTTCAACAGGGAGCCGGGTGAGCAGCACCCTCCCGCAAGATGCCGAGCACGCTTTGTTCGGGGCTGGATTAAACCAAGCTGAACCACGGAACTCAGAGTGTAAAGCCACAAAGGCTGCTTTTCAGTCAAGGTGACACTTGTACACGCGACCGGGGGCTGTCTCGTCCCACCGCTGTTGCCCTGATAACGGGATCATTCGAGTGCTCTCGTCAAGTCTCCTGGATGCTTTGTTCTGACCGGTTCTACACGTAGCTCCCGCAGAGCTTCACCCCCTTCCCTTCCCCACCAGACCTGCTCTGAAGGTCCATCTGATGATTAAGCCCAGGTCTACAGGATGCAAAGGCAAAGGAGAAGAGGCACCAAAATCCAAGGCAGCATCCAGCAAGGGCTGGAAGCAAGAGCTGCGATCGCATCTCTGGCTGCCCCACCACAACACCCTTCCCTCCGTTCACCCGCCAAGCACTAGCAGCTTCTCCTCTTCCTACTTGCAAGTCAAAAAACTGGGAAATTGAGGAACAGAGGAAAAATATTTGCTCGTTATCCAACCAATTAGTTGGTGGTACAGACAGCAAGCAGAAGCTAAGTCTCCTAAGCATGGCATTTTTCTTTTAAGCGCTGTAAGCAAGCTAATGACTCTACAGAGGGCTGGAAGGGAGTCTTGAAAGCTACAGCATTTTAGAAACTGTGAAAATCATCTGGAACTCTCTGGGCTTTTTTTGGTCTGAAAAGAAGCAATGGAAATCTCTAGATTCTGGGCTCCTGAGCTTCAGGAAAGATACCACAAAAAGCTTTCCTCCTCTTCTCCCCAGCTAGTCCCAGCAGGCAGACCTTCATAGGCTGTGCCCTATAATGCTCAGCAGCCTCCACATGCATTGCATATGCCATTTCACATCATACGATATTAGGATATTAGGAAAATGTCTTTACTGAAAGAGTTGTGAAGCATTGGACCAGGCTGCCCAAAGAAGAGATGGAGTCTCCATCCCTGGAATTGTTCAAGAACCGCGTAGATCTGGCACTTGGGGACATGATCTAGCAGGCATGATGGTGTTGGGTTGATGGTTGGACTTGATGATCTTCGAGGTCTTTCCCAACCTTAATGATTCTGTGATTCCATACCTGTTACTTAAGGAGAGCATCAATATTCCCTACATATTGAAGGGCTGAGATCATTAACGTCCCTGAGGACACGGATAGGGTCCTCCTGCTCCCCAAGCTCTAACTCAAAGCTGGAGGTAGGGGAAAATACACTTTGCACTCAAACTCCTGACGCTGCAGCAGTCAGCAGGGTTGCAAAACACCACACGCGCATGGGACCACCTAATTCCCAGGAGCAAGTTTGCTTCGGGGTCATTGTTGGTTATTCCAGGTGGCAAACGCTTCATCATCAGGTGCAGATTTGATACCACAAACCCGTACGCTCTTCCCACCGGTTCTGACCAAAACGCACACCTAGCACTAACGCTGTCATAATCCTGACGGCTTTACATCACGGCTGTCATACAGAAATCATATTTATTTCGCTATCCCCAACATCCCTCCTAAGCTGCTTCTGCCCCAAAATTGCCTCTTCTATTTCCCACGTACACTCAGTAATAACTAAAATAACCAGGCGGATGGATATCATGAGCCTGGAAGGTAATAAGCAGCAATGACTCCAGCGACTGAAATGAAGGAGAAAGACACTTAATGAAACAGAGATGCCTACCAACATGTTTTAAATCAATTCACTGAGGCAATTTAAACCGCCGATCCTGTCATCATATTTAAAATATGTCAATTCCGCTACTTTTTTCCCCATTTTCCTTTTTGGCTTAGTTTCTTTTGGTTTTCTGAAAAGAAAAAAAAAGCAAGAAAAACTCACCTTGGGCTCAGAGCTTGAGCTGTGAAAGACAAAAATCTACCGGGACACAAGTGAAGTAACTCCAATGACAGAGCACCCCGGTTAGAAAATCCCTAATAAATCACCAAAAACAATCGCTGCTCCAACGCCACGTTTGACAAATTGAAAATAAATCGCATCAACTGCACGGGAGCCAGGAGAGCCCGGTTCAATATTTTCTCCCTAACTCATCTACAGGTGGTGAGGGAGGGGAGATGCTGATTTATTTATTTATTTTTAACGCCGATCGATAGCTTATTCTTTTCCGACACACCACGCTCAGCGATAGTGAGTAAACGCTCGGCTCTCTGCATTATTAACGCGCGGGCACGCATAGCGAAACGCCTCATTTCCCCCGTTCCGCGCGGTGCAAGCATCGCGTCATTCAAACGCGCGTGATTCCGAGCTATTTAGGTGAAATGATCTGAAATCTTAAGTTTGATCTGAAATCTAAAGTTTTTATTCCTCCATACACACGTTCCCTCCAACATCAGGGAGAAAGCCGGCTTCTCCAGCACTCATTTTTGAGGTGTGTTTTTATTCATCTGTATGGCATTACCTATAGCTTAACACCACCAGCACCACTTCTTCACAGTTCTGCGGCTCCAACAAGCCCCACCTGAGAACAAAACTCCTTTGAGCCTGCCTGCTCCGTCACAATATTCCCACCTAAAAGTACTATGCAGGAATATCAGCCAAGGCCAAGTGAAAAAAGGACATTATGGTGATTAAACCTATATAAAGGACACCTCTGATGCCCCTGTGCGAACCTCTACGCAGGCATAGCCGTATAAATTTGAAGACGGTGGTCGGATAACACGATCACTCATCCTCAATTCAGCGCTGAGTCTCTTCCTCTGGAGATATCCAAGACCCACCTGGACAAGATCCTGTACAGCCTGCTCTGGGTGACCCTGCTTGGGCAGGGGGTTGGACTGGGTGACCCACAGAGGTCCCTGCCAAGCCCAACCATTCTGTCATTCTGTCCTACTGACCAACCTGCCGTGCATCACACCCAACACCACACCCAATGCAAACCCAAATTTTCTTTTCTTTCCCCCCAAGGTCAGAAAGGCATTTTCATAGAATCACTGAGGTCAGAAAAGACCTCGAAGAGCAAGTCCAACCGTCAACCCAACACCCCCATGCCTGCTAAACCATATCCCAAAGTAACACACCTACACGTTTTTTGAACCCCTCCAGGGATGGGGACTCCACACTGCCCTGGGCAGCCTCTTCCAATGCCTGACCAAGTCATGACCCCACCAAAAGCACCAGTCCCTATCCTGAGGTGCTCAGGCTCTGGAGCTACTCTTAGGTCATTTTTGCAGCAGGCAAAATTAGGAAAGATGTACTTTTTCCCCCATTAACCTCAATCTTGGAAATGACTGAAAATGTCAGCTGCAATTTCAGCTAGGAAAAACCCAAAGCACCAAACAGCTCTGCTGTCCCCACCCCTCCTCATCCACCCCTCCCTGCAGATCAAACAAAGCCTGTGAGCCCGGGGAGGACATCTGGCCATGGAAATTTCAGCCCAAACAGTTACAGCTTGGCACTGTTGCAGCCAAGGGAAAACAAAAGTCTTCACAGAATCACAGAATGGTCAGGGTTGGCAGGGACCTCTGTGGGTCACCCAGCCCAACCCCCTGCCCAAGCAGGGTCACCCACAGCAGGCTGCACAGGACCACGTCCAGGTGGGTCTTGAATATCTCCAGAGAAGGAGACTCCACAGCCTCCCTGGGCAGCCTGGGCCAGGGCTCCAAACATCTACTCCCTGACTAGGACCTGTTAGAAAAAAAAAATTTATAACAGTGCCTGAGAGTCAGTGCAGGTCCCCCAGCTGCCAAATGCACAGCCCCCTCCAAAAAATGCCTCCAGCCCTCAGGCCTTGTCAGCGCTGGGCTGCTGTTCCTACGGATTGGGGCGTTGGAGACTCGGGAGGAAGCCAAACCCATTTTCCCGAGCCCAGGACATTCTGTGGATGCCCATTTGTCCAATGACCACCTGGAAGCAAGCGGAAAATGGGATATTTTGGGGCTATAATGCCAGCCTGAGGGAAACCATAAGTGGCCTTCTCACCCGGAGGGATGCAGAGATTAATTAGGGGCGACTCCACCGTGCTGATAAACGAGGTCGACGAGCAGCACCAGCGGATCCCGCGCTGCCGGATCGACGGCGTGGAGCTGGGACGTCTGCTCGCTCCATCATCCCCCATCCCGGGCACCGGCGAGACCCCGCTACAAATCCTAACCCAATCCCAGGGGAAAATCAAGCAATTAATCAATCAATAAATAATAGCTTAGAGGCTTCGGCAAACCCAAATCCAGCCCCTGGGGAGAGGAACTGCGAAAACACCGCCGAAGGGCTTTGGCATTACCACGCCAAGAAAAAGGGGGGTTTGGCTAAAAATCCGCGCCTCTTCCGTTAAGGAACGCGTAATTCCGAGCCGCCGAACGCCCGGCAACAAGCCCGTGCGATTGAGTTTGCGCCTCTACTCCGGGTAAGAAATTAGTTATCTGCCTAAAACAAGCCGGCGGTTTCCAATGCTGTCTCTGTGTAATTTGCATGCCTCAATAATGTTTTATGTATTCACGCCGCTTATAAGCTAAAATGTACATGCACGCTCCTGCAAATTTAGGTAAATTATGAATAAATTAAATCTTATCTAAATAAACAAGTGTCTTTTTGAGCAGAAGCGCAAGCTGTCATGAATATTTAAGTGGACAGGGATAAATCCTCTTCACACAGCGTTGCTTCAAAGAGGATTTTCAGAGCTTCCCGATTTCGAGTTAGGGGAAAAGCAAAGCAAAGCAGCGAGGAGGGGAAGGAAACCTCAGGCCCAGCGATTCCCAGGGGAAATCACTATGGAGCAATCTGGCCCTGCAGGGAGAGGCAGCAAAAGCTCTTCTGCTGGAGGCCCGCGAGGGTTTTTTATTTGTTGTTGTCGTTATTTACTACCAAAGGAAGGCTTTGAGATAGGCTTTGCAAGAAGGAAAAACTTGAGCAGAGCCGACGCGGGGAGCTCGGTGGAAAACCAGCAAGGAGAAGAGGAAGGCTCCGAGGGCAGAGCCAGCATCGTGTTCCGCACCCGGCACATCGCCGGGCTGGAAAAGGCGGCCGCGGAGATTTTTGGTGCGGCACCAAACGAAGGCTTCAGGTAGACCACGCGACCTCTGGGTTGACTTTTCTCAAGAGCACAGGGGAGATAAACATGCAAATAAGCTAGCGAAGAAGCGCCAGGAGATCATCTACCTTATCTCCTCGCCCAAGCCGGATCCCTCCTAATTGCTCCTCCACCGCTGCTGAGCCCCACTCTCACCCACAACACCAGAGGGCAATGTGAAGCTTAATTAACTGAAGTCTGTAAAGAGCACCGAGATCCTCAGATAAAAGGTGTTACAGAAGGGCAGAGTGTTATCAGCTGGAAATAAACCCTGGATAATCTTCTCTCATCCAGAACTAGATGTCTCTTAATAATATCCCTCCGGCACCGCGGCGGTCCTGATTAAACCCCATCTGGTGCTCCAGAAAGGGCTGTGCGGGAAGCAACAAGGGCTGGGGGTCCAGACAGCAGCTTTCTTTCCCTAATATTTTCTACCACACGTCTGCATTCCTTCACTGCCTTTAACCTGGAAGTCTCAACCCCTCTTGACGGCCCACAAATTCCCCACAGGGCTCAAACGATAGACAAGGGCACGCAGAGGACCTGGGAGAAAACATAGCCAATCTTCTTCGGCGAGGGGAAAAAAAAAAATAAGGAGAAATAAAGGATCTGGTTAGGTAGATTTTGCTTTAGGACATGGAGGTTCACCTGCGTTCACGGGTCCAAAACATTAAGGGCTGAAGCTGTTGGCCTTCAGGCACATGTGAAATAGCTCTGGGAGAGTTCAGCCCAGCTCCCACCTAAAACATGGCACCACCATCGCTGACGAGCCTAGCTAGAGACCTCCTCATCGAGCCAAACGTGGGCACAGTGAAGTGACCTGCTGATGCCGAGAGCTTCTTCCACCGACACCAAGGTTGGGGCACACCAACGGGACTCGGTGGGTCTTTCCCCACTAGCTCCACCGACACCAAGGCTGACCCCAACGTGCCTCCATCTCAGCAGAGATGCTCCACTCCACATCTACGGAGGGTCTGGCAGCTCTCTGATGGCAAACTCATCTTCCCCAACAGCAGGTACCCCACCACCACACGAGTCTCCAGCACTGATTTACTGGTGATGACCCTGCCTGCCTGTCACTGGGGCAGTTGAAGAAGCAACAGTCAGCAGGGACAAGCTCAACCCCCCCTGATGAGCCATTTCAAAGCACACCGGGGTTGCATATATTAACCAAGCACGCACGGCTGAGTTATCGTTTCAAGGTGTGGAGTAAGCAAGCTGGCTTAATAATTAATGCATGTGTTATTAGCAGATAATGGCAGCGGCACTGGAACGTGCAAAGCAACTGATGCTGAGCAATGGGAACACAGAGACACTTAATGAACTGCAAACGACAACGCGACGAGAAAACCCCAGCGCCCGAGATGGGACCAGCACCCTGCAGTAACGTCACGGCAAACGGCTGCAGGCACATCGCTCGCCCTTCCAAAACCACGGCTTCAAACACTGCACTGTCCTTTCTCTGCACTCCTCTTCCTCACCTGCCTACCCCTGACAGAATCACAGAATGGTAGGGCCATCCCCTGATCAACAGATGGGGATCTTAGCACAGAATCACAGGTTGGAAAAGACCTTTAAGATCATCAAGTCCAACCATCAACCCAACGCCATCACACCTGCTCAACCATGTCCCAGAGCACAATATCTACACACTTTTTGAAGCCGTACCTGGGCAAGCCCTTTCCCGTTTCAAAATCCCAGGTCCTTCCTTGAATGCAGGGAGAGTTTCCATTAGCAACCGCCAAGCGGGAGGAACAGGAATCAGAGAATCATTAAGGTTGGGAAAGACCTCCAAGATCACCAAGGCCAACCGTCAACCCAATACCCCCATGCCTGCTAAACCATGTCCTGAAGTGCCACATCCACACGGTTTTTGAACCCCTCCAGGGATGGGGACTCCACCACTGCCCTGGGCAGCCTGGTCCAAGGCCTGACCACTCTTTCAGTAGAGAAGATCTTCCCAATATCCAATCTGAACCTCCCCTGAGGCAACCTGAGGCCCTTCTGCCGTGGGAGGGGGCAGAGGTTGAGGCAGAGCGGCGAAACCAAGTCTTCGTCCAACCCCCAAGTCCTGAAACAGCAGCAGAAAGCGCGTCCCACCCTCCCCACACCGATGTTCCCACACGGATGTTCTCATCATTCAAGTTTTGAAAGAAATGGAGAGGGAATAGAAGAGAGGGAGGGAACGAAAATCTTCCTTTAAGGTCAGTTGGCTTGTCAGATCTTAACCTTTACATCAAAAGCAATTTTTGGAGTCATGCGAGAGCAAAAAGGCTTAAGAAATTGGTGGGATTGGATAATTCCCCCCCTCCCTTTCAGTGCATTCTGCAAGTCACACAGCTCAGTTTTGTTCCAAGACGCCGAATAACAAAACCTGAGGCCGCTGCCTCAGCCCAGCGTCCCGGGGAAGTCGTCAAGTTTTGCCCTTCCGGAAGGATCTGCCAGACTCACGTCCCGAGGTACTCGGCGGCCTCCCACCTGCGCTATTTCAATTCCACACTAATAAATTATTCCCACCGCTCCTTCAGCCCCTGGGGAAACGACCACGTCCTTGTTCCAACTCTGCTCTTTCTAAAAGCCTAATTAAATTTCTAGCTGGGGATTTCAGCCCAGGATACCCCTCTCCAGCATCCATTTGCTGCCATCCCTGTGAGAAGCGCTCGAAGCATCATATCCTTACAGAGGAGGTACCAGGGCTGGTGGCGATGGGTTTGCTCTCTCTGAGAGGTCGCGGGCTCCGTCAGCCACCTCTCCCATCCAGCTCTCGATTTCCATCCCGAAGCCCCAAGGAAGAGCAGTTTGACAGTAAAAACGCTGACGCCGGCATCGTAACGGAGCAGCGCGTGCAGCGGGTCTCTCCGGAAAGCTGTTGAGATAGCTTCTGCTTATCCAGTCTTGTCCCCCCCACGACATTTAATCAATCAAGCTAAGCTGGGAGCGAGTTTGGGAGGGGGGAAAACAAAACAATAACAACCAAAAAAACCCCCACCCTTCAAGATGCATCCCATTTACCTTCTTCATCGCTTCCAACAAAACCAAATTTGCAGCAGAGGGAGGGTGGGCGAGGGAAGATGAATGAAACCGCCTACGAGAGGGAAATGAGCAAACCCCCCAAAAAAGCGATGCCTTCATTTAAAAATATATAGTTAAGCAGTCTAATCACAGAGCACTCGGCTGTGAGGTCTATCCATTACCCAGAGACTGACAACACACACCAGTAGCCAGCCTGGGAACTCGACTTCATAAATCAAAGCCGACAAGCGCTCCCAAACTGATACAAAAACCCTCTTTAACGCCTGCGACCTGCATAAGTTTTATTCATTTTACTTTCTAAAATAACGGATGAATAGCAATCGCAAGCAATCTATTCTCCTCAAGTGGGAGTCATACATCTTTATTTTTCAAGTGGGTAGGGAGGCTGGTTATGGAAAGAATAAAAAAAAAAAATCCCTGGGTGGGGAGGCACCGGGCAGAAGGGTCTGTCCGGACGGAGCAGGCGCCTCGTAGGTCAATTAGCAAGCAACCTAACGAGGAAAGGGAGATTTTCCAGGTTTTTAAGGAGGAGCAGAGCTGCAGCACGTTTAGTTTAGCAGCCTTGCCAAATCTCTTAGGGATCGTCCCCTCGCTCTTCTCAAGCCACCCATCGAAACACCACGGGCGAGCGCTGCCGCAATTAATCTTGCGGTAACGAAGCATTTGCCAGTGCTGGGCAAGGGAGAGCGGCGCTTAAGGAGGTGCTGCCCAAAGGGGACTCCAGGGCCATCTTCTTCAGACCGCTGCTTTCACCCAGAACATTTCTTCCCCCCCTTTCTGAACAAGTTAACAGCTAATTCAAGGAGATTTTATTGACAGGGGCTGATAGGATGCTCAGCTCCACATCTCCCACAGTAAGCGAAGACACCCCGCATAGCTAGAAACATTGCTTCAAAAAAATGACCCACAGCTGCCTCAAAATTAGTAAAAACTCCCTGATAACCATCAGTTTCTCTGAATTATTGTTGTTTAAAAAAAGAAAGAAGAAAATACTTTCTCAACCGCTATCAATTTCAACCAAATTACGTATCTTGCAGGTTGGAAAAAAAGGAGATTTGAATTGCTGCGCGCATGTCGCTTCCCCCACTCCAACTCGCCGCTTGCAGAAGAAATAAGGTTTGATCTTTTCAAATGTAAATTAAGCCATTTGCAAAAATATGTATTTTGGCATATCGGCAACTCGGCTTTCAAAACAACCCGGGGTTTTATTGATTCCACGAACCGCCATCAGAGTTATCTGCGGACCATAATTTTCAGCTTTAACGAGAAGAGATGCTTTTCATTTAGAATAATAACTGCCATGCTCCCGTGTTGTGGCCCGTGCCCTCCTCTCCCATCACCGTCTGGCAGCGGGGACCCGGCGGAGCAGAAGCAGAGGGACGCTTCCGACATCCCCAGCCAAAAAAAAAAAACCCTACGCAAGGCCAAAGGGAGCCTTCCCTTGATTTTAATCCCCCATAATTCCCAGTGTGGCTACAAAACGATTGGGTTGGCCAAAATCACTATCACCAGCTTCCAACCAAACCAACTTTCTGGTGGTGGAAAAGCGATAGGATGAGAAGAAACGGCCTCAAGTTGGTCAGGGGAGGTCTACATTGGATATTAGGAAATATTTCTTTACCGAAAGAGTGGTCAGGCATCGGACCAGGCTGCCCAGGGCAGTGGTGGAGTCCCCAGCCCTGTAAGGGTTCAAAAACCATGTAGATGTGGCACTTCAGGACATGGATTAGCGGGCACGGTGGTGTTGGGGTGACGGCTGGACTTGGTGACCTTAGAGGTCTTTTCCAACCTTAAGGATTCTGCGGTTCTATAAAACAGTGGAGAGCCTTATCCTGCATGTTATTGCTTCCACCACCTTACACTCTGCTCAGGTCTAGGAGCAGCACCACCTGGAGCATCTTTCATCATCATGAGGAGGGGACAGGAGCATCTCTCCTACGAGGAGAGGCTGAGGGAGCTGGGCTTGTTCAGCCTGGAGAAGAGAAGGCTGAGAGGGGACCTTCGAAATGCCTCTAAATATCTGCAGGGTGGGTGTCAGGAGGACGGGGCCAGACTCTTTCCAGTGGTGCCCAGCGACAGGACGAGGGGCAACGGGCACAAACGGAAGCCGAGGAAGCTCCAGCTGAACACGAGGAAGAACTTCTTCCCTCTGAGGGTGATGGAGCCCTGGCCCAGGCTGCCCAGGGAGGCTGTGGAGTCTCCTTCTCTGGAGATATTCCAGACCCACCTGGACGCGGTGCTGTGCAGCCTGCTGTGGGTGACCCTGCTTCGGCAGGGGGTTGGACTGGGTGACCCACAGAGGTCCCTTCCAACCCCCACCATTCTGTGATTCTGTGATCTCAGCACCCATAAACATTAATTAGTCCCCTTCTCTTCATCTAGAGGGTGGGGAAGGGATTTGCAAGCAGCTTTCCGTCTTGTCAGGTGCCCCACCAGACATCTGGCAAAGATGGAATGCCCAGCCCTTCCCCGGCAACCGCTCCTGGAAGCACAGCTTGAAGGTGAAGCCTTCCTGCCTTGGGAAAGCAGAGTGGCAGGAGACATCACCGGGGATAATGTTCCTCTACCTATAAAGCAAGATGAGCAATTCTGATTTTGTAAGCCAGGAACAACGTGGATAAGCTTCTCAACAACTGTGGGATGCCCAGTGCTCCGTTAAGACAGCGTCCCAGCAGACCGAGGGATCAGACTGAACGCAGGAGACCAGGGGACGCATCGAGCTGCAAACGGACACCCACAAGGAGCGGGTCAGGGTTCAGCGAGGGGTCCTGGATCGAGCTCAGCCTTTGGGATGTTACACCCTGCCCTTCCACAAATCCTACTCAGAGATCAAACAACTCTCTGGGCACGTGAACGCACATGGGAAGAGCAAAACAAAACAAAAAAAACACCAAACAAACCAAAAAAGCACCAGATTTCTGAAAAACAGGGGAATTCTGCGCTGTGGACCTCGAAGATGGATACACTGCGCCGACGAGGCTTCGGCGATGCTCCCCGCTGATCTGCAGCCTAGGAAATTAGGCTGCTCGATGACAGATGAGAAGCAGAGTTTTATTAAACATGATACCAGGAGGTATTTTCCCTTCTAAACCGTCTCATTTATTGAATCATTGCAAGTTTGCTCCGGCCAAGCACGGCACAGGCGCAGAGCAGCGCCGGCTTTCCCTCCGGCGAGGCTCCTGCCATGAACTCGCTGCTCGAGCGAGGCTTTCTGCCAAGCCAGAGCTAACCAGGCAGGGCTCGGGACGCGATTTTGGGAGCCTAACTCGGAGCCTTGGCACCTTCCAACTCACAGAAGGGAAAGGCACCGTTGTCCCTGCTTTAGTGCACAGGTAAACTGAGGCAGGGAGAGGTCGATCCTAATCCTGTGCGATCCTAAGGAAAACGCTAGGCTCCCAAACGCACGTAACTTGTTTTATTTCTCATCCCTGTCACACAGGGCAGCCCCATTCCCAGCTACAAAACTGGGCTGGGTATAGAAAATACTATAGACCTAGGTATAGACCTATAGTAGAGCCAGCTACGGAGCTGTAGTAGAGCCAGCTACGGAGCTGTAGTAGAGCCAGCTACGGAGCTGTAGTAGAGCCAGCTACGGAGCTGTAGTAGAGCCAGCTACGGAGCTGTAGTAGAGCCAGCTACGGAGCTGTAGTAGAGCCAGCTACGGAGATACAGAGATAGAAAACGGGATAAGGTGTTTTGGAGACACCAAAGAGTTGCGAATCTCAACAACGCCAAACAACTAATGGAGTTTGCTTTGTGGTTTTGGTTTTTTTCTTAAAAAAAAAATCCCAGCATTTTAGAGTCAGCACTTCTGAAATAATTTGACATTTTAGAAATAAATTCCTTTTGATAGAGCATTTTAAATTCAAATCACTCTAAAAACAGAATGCTAAAGCAAACACGAGGGTTAAGCAGTCCCCAAACCCACAGACGACCGTTTTGCATAGTTTTGCAACAATCTGCTTTAAATTTTGCTTTATTAAAAAAAAAAAAAAAAAGTACTCCAGTGCTTCTGGCGCAGATTGACCTGTGTTATTCGGGGTTTTTTTTCTCTGCAAAGCTTTTGGCTCAGCCACGGAACTGATCTGTTCTCTATTTAGAGAGACTGCCACAGCCAAACCTCCCGTGGTCAGTGCGTACCCTTTGCCCAGGCACAACAGAACCTATTTTCAGCCCGGCCCCATTAACCCGGGCGCGGATTGGCCCCCTCCACCTCCCACCCCAGCCTTCTTCAATAGTAACATGAATATCAATAAAGCATTAATGAGCAATTTTCCCAGCTTCACCAGCTCTTACTGGAAATAAAACCTGACATCTCTGATGGCATTGACTACCTCTCATCCACCGGCTCGCCTGCGCTGACAGATAACCGATAGCCCCTAGCATTCATTTGCCTCCCAAAATAGGTTTTCGCCGTGGGCCCGAGGCAGCGTCTGGGCTTCAGCTCGCACTTGGGCCGATCTCAGACGAGCTGAAATCCGGCCAAGGAACAGTCAAAGCCCTTTCATTTTTCCTAAAGGGTTGCTGGTCACTGCCCCGAAACGCAAGCACCGGCCAACCCACCACTGGCTGCCGCTGGAAGGAGGACACGGACAGACAAGGCAGGGCAGGAGATGAAAGCCAGATGCAGAAATCTGTTGTGTATTCCTAAACCGAGGATGCCAGCACCCAAAACCAGCAGTCTGCAACATCACCCACCCGGATTCTGGTCTGCCATCCACTGCCCAGCCTGTGCCTTCACACGCTGACTTCAAGGGCAGCCCAGAGGAGCACTTTTTGCAGAACCAAGCTACACGATGGAAGACAACCTCCTTCCTATCTTCTCAAGAAGATAGGAAGCCAGAAAGACCATTGCTGTCTATTAAAAGTGCATGGAGATATCAAGACTCCACACACCAAGACGCAACCATCAGGTACCAAGACTCCACGCACCAAGACGCAACCATCAGGTACCAAGACTCCACGCACCAAGACGCAACCATCAGGTACCAAGACTCCACACACCAAGACGCAACCATCAGGTACCAAGACTCCACACACCAAGACGCAAACACCAGCCAGTCGACTCTCATCATTAGCTCGCTGCGGTTACCGAGTCGCACAGTGGGACAGGCTCCATCCCTTTGGCACAAGGGTCTGCCCTCAAAAGATGTCCTTAAAAAAGCAGAAGGACTTTTCACAGGCACTAGTTGGGACTCACACGAGAAGTAACAGCACCTGCCTGGTAAAATGGCTGGGCACACTTTCACCAGGGTCCCTGCCAAGCGTCTCCACCAGCCACTGAATCCTCCTCCTGCAGAGGAGATCCCTGGTGGTCTCTGGTCCTGGATAAAGCCAGTCCTGTGCTGTCTAACTCAGGACTTCGAGCAAGGCAAATGGGTTACATGATCCCTCCGGGTCCTCTCAAGCCACTTTCCTCATTCCCTGTTTCTCCACGACCAGGAGGAACTGTGCTACCAGTAAAAACTGCTGATGCGTGTCTAAGCTGCCCTAAAACCCTCCAGAGATGGAAGGCTCACACCCTCCCCACGTAATCTGTCCCAGGGCTTCGCTCTCCTCACCGAGAACAGGATTTTCAAGCTAAATCCCAGACTGTAATTTAAATACATGTCTACCACTCTTCCCCGCTGTGGTCGCTCACGATTCCCCTCTGCTTTGCAGAAGCTCTTGGCATGTACAGAGGCTGTTGACGCCATCCCCCTCACTCTCTGTACTCAACTGCTCATAGACCACCCTAGAAAGGCACGAGGGGTTACAGGCATGAGAGCTACACGGCCTTGCAGAAGAAAAACAAACCCCAAACCACCACAAGGAGTAAGGGCTTGGCTTTAAATCCTTCCCAGAAATCTCATCGGAAGGGAAAACGGGGGGTGAAACCCCACTGGTTGTGCCTGACTAACCCATGGCTGAGGATCC
Source organism: Opisthocomus hoazin (assembly GCF_030867145.1). NCBI lineage: Eukaryota > Metazoa > Chordata > Aves > Opisthocomiformes > Opisthocomidae > Opisthocomus > Opisthocomus hoazin. The sequence goes on along the minus strand of NC_134437.1, from coordinate 7,948,820 downwards.
CATCTCAGAGGCTTTGTTGTTGTTCGAGAGCTCTGCCCGCCCTCCTTCAACTCTGGCATGGTTCTTCCTGGAGCCCCTCGAGTCGTGCAACGTTCTCTGAATTAATACACTCAGATCTGCTCTCCTCAGCACGGGATGCCACTTCCACAGAAGGCAGTCAGCACATCAAACTATGTAAAAATATTCATAACACACCCCTAAGTGGGCAGTCTTCAATCCAGCCAGACTGGGCGAACGCAAGCTAAACCCCCTCGCCTGCACCCCAGCACTGCTCCTGGGGGGAAAATCAGGCAAGCTGGAATCAAGACAAGCTTTTAGCTCAGATGCTGTTCTTCATCCTCATCTTAACAAGACAAAACACAGCGAGGGGAAAAAGCTGCCGTTTCCAAAGCTGACTCAAACATCAGACACAGAAACATAGAATGGTTTGGGCTGGAAGGGACCTTAAAGATCACCTGGTTCCATGGGCAGGGATGCCTTCCACTAGACCAGGTCGCTCAAAGCCCCATCCAACCTGGCCTGGAACACTGCCCAGTGAGGGGTTTCATCTTCAACATCTCCAATTTTCTACTTTCTTCAGACCAGTGGAAAAGCAGAGATGCTTCCCGGGGTGCCATGTCCCTGGCCACCATAGAAAACCATGGCATTGCTCAACTGCTTTGCAAATTCATCTCAAGGCTTCCAAACGAGCAGCCCACAAATTTGAGATCAAATAAAATACATAGACAGATCTATACACCTGCAGCCAGGCACGCATAACCATCCAGTAGTGTTGATCAGCCAAGATTTTCTGCTGTACCTCAGCATGGTAGTTGGGTCCCCAGAGGATCCCACCACCACCAGCTGCTCTTGGGGCCAGCCCGACCCCTTGGGCGAGCCACTGAATTTCTTCTCATGGGAAGAAATCCATAAAAGTTCAAATATCTCTGAGAGGGAAAAAAAAGTCAGTTTTGACACAATTATCATTTAGAGAACTACTTTTCCTTCTGCAAGGGAAAAGTGCTTTAAAAATGTCAAAACATCCGATTTATTTATTTATTTGGCACAAAATGGCATTTCACTTGGAAATGTCAGTTAATTTTTAGCTTTGGAAGTTTTACAAGATGAAGCAGTCAAACTGATTTTTCTGACAATAACCAAGACGTTTTCGACGAGCCTGCGTGGAACACATTTTTGGAGGGAAGCACAGGATTTGAAGAAAAACAAATTAAAAAAATTGAAAAAAAATTTAAAACAAAATCAGTGCTATTCTAAACCTCTAAAAAAAACAATAGGGAACAACACCACCACCAAAAATGATTTGAATTCTCAGAAGGCAGGGGAGAAAATTGCCTGCTCGACTGCGCTTTATGCCACAGCGGTATTTACAAGTTTTACTTGCAGCAATTAAACTTTCTGAATGGATTTCTGTGATTGCTAAGCTCGGAATAGAAAGTCTAGCGCTGCCTCTCCAATTCCCTTCGCCTTCTTAATCCCAAGAGAGGCAGAAAGAAAACAGTTGCTGGAGGAGGAGGTTCACAAACGAAAAGAAAAAACCACTCGCGGCTCATTGCATCTCCACCACCAGCTTGTCTGGAGCTGCCGAGAGCCTCTCGTGCCACCATGAACAAGGGAGGCAGATGTTTCCCTCACCTTGCTGCCAGTTTAGCTGACGACCTCCCATCTATCAGAGCCGACCAGCCAGAAAAGTTGACAGCAATTTAATGAGCGTGTGTACTGTCGCTGATCCATACGTCTCTCGCTGTTAAATAGGACGACAAAGACCTCAGCTTTAGCATGGAGTTGGTGAAGAGTTTGAAGGGGAAGGATGGAGAGGACCTTCACCTCTCCAGGTTCACTGGCCAGCAGACATCAGCAAGAAAGGAAGCCCTTCCACGTCCCTGGGCTGTTTTGCTAGCCAACAGGATTTAAGATGAGCACTTGGCTTCCCTTGGCAGCGAGACTGCTGCACTGGGTGCCAAGAAGGCCAATGGGATCCTGGGGTGCATCAAGAGGAGTGTGGCCAGCAGGTCAAGGGAGGTTATCCTCCTCCTCTACTCTGCCCTGGTGAGGCCCCATCTGCAGTGCTGTGTCCAGTTCTGGGCTCCCCAGTTCAAGAAAGATGGGGAGTTACTGGAGAGAGTCCAGCGCAGGGCTACAAGGATGAGGAGGGGACTGGAGCATCTCTCCTACGAGGAAAGGCTGAGGGAGCTGGGCTTGTTCAGCCTGGAGAAGAGAAGGCGGAGAGGGGACCTAATAAGTGTTTATAAATATCTGCAGGGTGGGGGTCAGGAGGACGGGGCCAGACTCTTTCCAGTGGTGCCCAGCGACAGGACAAGGGGCAACGGGCACAAACGGAAGCAAAGGAAGCTCCAGCTGAACCCGAGGAAGAACTTCTTCCCTCTGAGGGTGACGAAGCCCTGGCCCAGGCTGCCCAGGGAGGTTGTGGAGTCTCCTTCTCTGGAGATATTCCAGACCTGCCTAGACAAGGTCCTGTGCAGCCTGGTCTGGGTGACCCTGCTTTGGCAGGGGGTTGGACTACATGACCCACAGAGGTCTCTTCCAACCCCGACCATGCTGTGATTCTGTGAGACCATTCATGAAGTTCACAGTAACGTGTTACCTCCTTCACAAGGAGGTCACAAACTGATAATTCCTACCAACCTTTTTTTTGACTAGGCCTAGGAAGAGCAAGGCCTTTGCCCATGGGGATGACCAACTCCACAGGCAGCTCCATGTCCCCCTCCTGATGGCCAATCTTTTGGGACCTGAACTCCAGCCAACAGGACAGACTTCTGGGAGCACAATCGCTCTTGCAAACGAGCTTTGCGATTCAGCAAAGCACTTGTACGTTTGTAACTCCCATCCATTTCAAGCATTAAACAGCATTAAGTACTCGCTGAAGACATTTTGACCAGAGCAGGTCCTCTTCAGAGCGCTGGCGAGGACCCTAAGTGGGTCGTAACATGGACACGCGCGCAGGAATGAGATGACGCTGCCAACGTCGACCCCCAGTAAAAGCCAAGTCTACGGCGCTCGCTACCGACAGCTGCTCTCCAGTGTTCTCAACCGCAACCCCAACAGCCACGTAACAACAGCTAGAAACGTAAAGCCGGCAAGCTTCGTCAACGAATAAGCATTCCAAAACAGTAAATTAATAAATTCCCCTGAATTCATAATAGATACATCTTTGTTCAGCCACGGAGCTTTGATATAAATTGTAGCTTTTTAGGACTGCGCTGTCAGAAGCGTAATATATCACCCAAGAGTGGATCCGAGTTCAAAAGTACATATAATAATATAATTAAGATAGCTTGACAAGAATGTATTTTAAAAGTATAAAATACCCGCAGGTATAATGGCTTCATAAAGTCTGTCAGATTTACTTCTGCTGCGAAGAAATTTGAAATGTTTTACTCTAATGCAATGCAAATTAAGCCAGGGATATTCAAATAACAGTCCAAAAAAAAAAATTAGGTGGAGAGAGAGAAGAATACGAAGTTAAGAACGGACCAAACAAGGTATTTAGCTTTCCAGACGACCCGGTCGCTCGGTGTATCACCCAAGACTGAAGAGGCCCATGTCTAACGCATCGCCTTCCCACCACAAAGCCAACCACAGAGCCTCCTCACGGGTTCTTCTCGTTATCCCAGATTCCTCACCTCACCTTACAGCACCCATGCATTTTCTGTAATCATTTGCAGGCGGAAAGTGATTTTCTTTATTTTTCCTCTCGAAGCCTTAAGATAATGGAACTGTGCAAGCGAGAAAGAGCGTATGGAAGATGGAAACTGAATCCTTGAAAAACTTTCTGTCTTTTCTCCTTTGGGCATCTCCTTTCCAGGGGGAGGCCAGGAATCGGAGTCGGACGCCCTCCACGTCATCGCACACCAGAGCTCTGCTGCCCCAAGCAACTTTACAAGCAAAGCCAATATTTTCCTCTTTTCCAGGAAAAGCCATTAAGAAATCAATACCCGAATACTAATAAAAATACTTTTTACTTCTCAATTTACTTGCCTCCAAAGGTTGTGTTTGGGACTTGACTCTGACAGCTCTGCTGAGACACACAAATACCTCGGATACCACAGTCATGGAGTGATTTTTTTTTACCCGCTTCTCGCTTTTCATGTTAATTTTTCTTTTTTTTATAGCATTTTATTCAGTACAGGCAATACAAGCTAGTCAAATCCACTTTCTAACAGGACAAAAATGCGTGCAAGCGCTGCCAGGCACAGCGCATAGGACTTGGGTTCTCTCCTCCTCCATCACCTTGCTTTCGTGCCTCAGTTTCCCCATCCACACAACAGACATTCCTCCCCTCCCGGAACCTCGGGGAGATCTATTCAAGCAAGCAGCGAAAACCTTTGTGGAAGCCTCCTTCTCCCCGTGCAACAGAACTCCTTTGCTGGGGCTTCCAATTCATTTTCTCAGAGAAAAAAAAAATAATCATCTTTTTAAGCTTTAATATAGTGCTTCAGGGTATCTAATTGGGTTTTTTTTCCCCCACTTCCATTCTCTTACTGAAAAGAGATTCCCATCCAGTAACTAAGTCCAAGCAGTGGGTTTCTAGAACACAAGGCATTAAATATTAAGAAATGCACAAGCAACAGCCCCGCTTTTACCAATGTCTAGAACAAAGCCGAGCCTAAAAGTTCCTTTCAAGCTGGGAAGAAAGCCGGGGAACACAGAAACGAAACGGACACCCGAGATAAACAGCCAACAGCGCTGGACCAGCCCTCTCCTCCATCCTCTATCCCCTCCTTGCCTCCCCTTGCTCCCCACCGCCCAGCAAAGCCTGAGAAGCAAAGCATTTCGCCACAGCCGAGGAGGGACCGGGCTCGTCCCGGCGCCAGGTGGCAAAGCGCTCGGTCCCCAAAACCCTCCAACAAGCCAAAGTTGTCACGAGTCCGCGGGGAGAGCCGGGAGGACGCAAATCAAGATACATTTCCTCACGTCTTTGCCAGGTGGAGAAGCGTGAGCTGATTAAATCGGCGCTGGCGTCAGATGGGGACAGGGCTCCTTCCATCTGTTCGTTCTCCAGCGAATCCCCGGGCTGGCATCGCTGAGTTAGCTCACTTTGGCAGCCACAGGTTAGCAGAGACCGTCTCGGAGACGCATGCCCGTGTCCGGACACACACCTACCTCCCCGCTCTGAGCAAACAGCTCTTACCTCATATTCAGCAATGGAGGGAGAGAAGAGCACGCTGATCCCAGCTCAGGGTGCCAAGATCCCTGGATCCCTCTCCTCTGGCCGCCCACGGGACAATTTCTCGCCTGCCCAGCTGGGCAACCCATACCTAGGCAAGCCCTTTCCCGTTTCAAAATCCCACATCCTTGCTTTAACGAAGGGAGAGTTTCCATTAGCAACCACAAAGCAGGAGGAACAGGAATCACAGAATCATTAAGGTGGGGAAAGACCTCTAACTGGAGCCCTGTGTCCAGTGCTGCGCTCCCCAGTTCAAGAAAGATGAGGAGCTACTGGAGAGTCCAGCGGAGGGCTACGAGGATGAGGAGGGGGCTAGAGCATCTCTCCTACGAGGAGAGGCTGAGGGAGCTGGGCTTGTTCAGCCTGGAGAAGAGAAGGCTGAGAGGGGACCTTAGAAATGCCTCTAAATATCTGCAGGGTGGGGGTCAGGAGGACGGGGCCAGACTCTTTCCAGTGGTGCCCAGCGACAGGACAAGGGGCAACGGGCACAAACGGAAGCAGAGGAAGCTCCAGCTGAAGATGAGGAAGAACTTCTTCCCTCTGAGGGTGACAGAGCCCTGGCCCAGGCTGCCCAGGGAGGCTGTGGAGTCTCCTTCTCTGGAGATATTCCAGACCCTCCTGGACAAGGTCCTGTGCAGCCTGCTCTGGGTGACCCTGCTTGGGCAGGGGGTTGGACTGGGTGACCCACAGAGGTCCCTGCCAACCCTGACCATCCTGTGATTCTGTGATCATCAAGTCCAACAGTCAACCCAACACCAGCATCTCTGCTAAACCATATCCCCAGGTGCCACATCTACACGTTTTTTGAACCCCTCCAGAGATGGGGACTCCATCACCGCCCTGGGCAGCCTCGTCCAATGCCTGACCACTCTTTCAGGAAAGAAAGATTTCCAAATATCCAATCTAAGTCTCTCCTGACACAACTTGAGGCTGTTCCCTCTCATCCTATCCCTAGTTACTTGGGAGAAGAGACCACCACCAGCCTCACCACAACCTCCTCTCAGGGATGCTCGCCTCTGCACAGTGGTTCAATACACATCTGCGTGCCATCGGAATCCTCACACAAAGCCTTCCCGTGGGATGAGCAGCACCGCGTTTCTCCTCTCTGCGGGCTCGGGAAGGCGATACACCCTGCTGGCAGCGCAGGAGGAGCCCCATAAAACCAGTCAGCACTGGGGACAAAGCACATCGGACAGTCAGCTGCGTTTCTGGTGGGGGAGCTATGAGTTACTCCAAACAGATTTCCTACCCCACCGGCTACCAGGACTGGTCTGGCTCCCTCGCTGCTGCGCACTCCGTGCTACGCTTCCTCCTTCCACTGATTTTCGCAGCCTTACAGCTATCCGAGCTGGTTTTTTCCTTCCTTTTTTTATCAGATAATTATGATGCTCCGGAAGTCAGTGCGTTATCAACGGACTGAAAATCCTCTTTGCATCGGAGGGACTTTTCTGCCCAATGCTCAGTCTGACAGCGCTTTCTACACGGGTTAATGCTAAAAGAAAAAAACCCCGCGCTTTCCTCTATTTCAGCTTTTATTGGCAATCCATTCTCATTAAGCCAAACACATTTGTCTTCATAACGTGCACTCCACAATTACAATATCAAAGGGTTTGTATCTACATAATAAAAATGATCTATAGATTAATACAAGGGGAACGCATCTTAACACCATGTTGTTATTAATGAATCCAATGGGATGGAGAAAAGTGATATTCCCACAGGGCAGCCCCACGCCCTTCACGACGAGTTATTGCTAAGCGTGGTAGGCGCCGAGACCGGCACCAAGAGGGAAGGAAGGGGAGGATGGAAGTGAAATTGGTAGTTCCCCCAGCGACACATGGGCTGCCTTAAGCGATGCTATGTCAATGACCTGGATGAAGAGTTAGAATGTACCCTCAAGCAAGTTTGCTGATGACACCAAACTGGGAGGTGTGGTGGATACACCAGCAGGCTGTGCTGCCATTCAGCGTGACCTGGATAGGCTGGAGAGCTGGGCAGAGAGGAACCTGATGAGGTTCAACAAAGGCAAATGCAGGGTCCTGCACCTGGGGAGGAACAACCTCATGCACCAGTACAGGCTTGGGATAGACCTGCTGGAGTGCAGCTCTGCGGAGAGGGACCTGGGTGTCCTGGTGGATGACAGGTTACCCATGAGCCAGCAGTGTGCCCTGGCTGCCAAGAAGGCCAATGGGATCCTGGGGTGCATCAAGAAGAGTGTGGCCAGCAGGGCGTGGGAGGTTCTCCTCCCCTTCTACTCTGCCCTGGTGAGGCCCCATCTGGAGTACTGTGTCCAGTGCTGGGCTCCCCAGTTCAAGAAAGATGAAGAGCTACTGGAGAGTCCAGCGGAGGACGACGAGGATGAGGAGGGGACTGGAACATCTCCCCTATGAGGAGAGGCTGAGGGAGCTGGGCTTGTTCAGCCTGGAGAAGAGAAGGCTGAGAGGGGACCTTAGAAATGCCTACAAATATCTGAAGGGTGGGTGTCAGGAGGATGGGGCCAAGCTCTTTTCAGTGGTGCCCAGTGACAGGACAAGGGGCAACGGGCACAAACTGAGGCACAGGAAGCTCCAGCTGAACAGGAGGAAGAACTTCTTCCCTCTGAGGGTGACAGAGCCCTGGCCCAGGCTGCCCAGGGAGGTTGTGGAGTCTCCTTCTCTGGAGATATTCAAGACCTGCCTGGACAAGGTCCTGTGCAGACTGCTCTGGGTGACCCTGCTTGGGCAAGGGGGTTGGACTGGGTGACCCACAGAGGTCCCTTCCAACCCCTACTATTCTGTGATATTCTGTGATTCTGTAAGTCTCAAAACCCCTGAGGTGCACTGGTCCAGCAGCAGCTCCAGCCTTCCCCACCCAACGCAGGACACAGACATCCCTCTCCACTGCAACGAGAGCTCGGTGGTCAGCAGGAGCTCCACTTCGAAGCCGGCAACCATTTGCCGGACCCATTTTAGAGGCTGGAAATCCAAAAAATGGGAGCAAGGTCTTCCCAGGTCGGTGCTGCTCCCCAGCTTGCTCTGTCCCAGCAGACAAGGGTCGCTCTCCCAGAGCCAACTGCGGAGGCAGGGCAAAGCTTTTTCAACATTTTGCTTTAATTCTTTTGCGCCTCCCAGCCAGGATTCAGCAGAGCACCAATGGGTTGATGAAGCCGCATCGTCCGAGATGAGACAGGACAAGGATAAATCGAAGGGGGAGGTTCCCGCAGACAACAAGGACATTTTAGTCCACAGCAGTGGGGGAGGAGGACATATCCATAAGAAAGAAGCCAGGAAGGCAGAGCTCAGCTACAGCAAATAGGAAGAGATCGCAGAGTTTCGAGTAAGAAAGAGGGATGGCATTCCAGAAGCACGTAGCAAGCAAAAATAATAATAGCAGCAATATTATCCTAATAATTAATAATAGTAATAATAGCAGCAGTAGGAAACTGAGGAAAAAACCCACAAAATACAAGATTTAATTCCAAATTTGTGCCGTTCGCCCAAACCCCCGCAGCTGCAAGCGCCTGAGGTGGGAAGACAAGAGCAAGAGGGTCCCTTCCCTCGTCCGCCCGAGACTTGACAGCCGCTTGGCTCCAATTCCGCCGAGCCAGACAAACAAACAGCAGAGCTAAGCCTCGGAGCCAAACTTTGTCATTTAGTATACGCGGTCCCGTTTGTTTTCCACCAAACCGAGCAGGCAGATTTTATAGAAAAGGGCAGATTATTGACTATCATTGGCAGCTTCTCGCAAACTCGAGGAGCTTAACCAAGATACACGGTTGTCTCCATCAAAACGCAGCTGCAGAGAGGTTCTGTGATTTGAGATATCAAAAAATAATCGTGCTTACAAAAAAAACCCCACCACTCCAACCCTATCAACAATTCAGAAATAGTTTCTACCTGGGAAAAAAAACCTGAAAGATGAGACAATCGAGTCAGTGACAACAATTCTTCTCAATAACGTTGACATGCTGCATAGCTTTTTTTTTTTCCCCTCCCTTCTTCAAAAAGGCCAACACAAACAGCATTTGCAAACAGCCATTTCAAACCGAGAACTGGAATTTTGGACGTCAGCGATGTCAACCCGCAGCAACCCAGCGCTTACAGAAAAGTCTTGCCTCTTGACAAGAGAAAAATCTGAATTTTGCCTGCAACGGGGGAAGCAGCAAGCGTCTCCCAGCTCCCTCCTCGCCAGCTCCAACACGGGGGGCAAAGCAAAGCCCCTCGCCAGCGGTCCAGGAGAGGGGAAACTCGGCGATCAAACTCTCCGCTCGGGAACGACGCTCTGCGAGCCGCCTGCTTTTTCACGATATTCATCTTATTGAAAAGGGAAATTTATATAAATAGCCCACCCTCACAAATTCTGTTTATAATCTAGGTGAATAACTATTGCTTTAGGAGGGTAGAACTGCTGACTCCTTTCTTTCTGAAAAATGTATTAGAAAACCTTCTCTTTATAAGAAAAAATGAGAAAAACAAAATCAATAGAGTATGAAAGAGCATGAAAAATGCATTATAAACTTTTTTGATTTTTTTTGTCCAATGTTGCTGTAAACCTTCTGCAGAAACACGCATTTAAATGTAAATGTTCTGAAAGTAAATGGGTAAGGGCTGAAAAGATGAATAGCAATCGTGAGCCGCTTGCAACGGCTCCTTAGGATAAGTAATGCAATAAACCGTGATGGGGCGGCAGGACGGTGCGCGGGACTTCCCCCCTTCAATATTCATACATGGGTTGGATGCCTTCCTAACCAAAGCCCCTTGGAAGACCACGGCCAAGGCCTGATGCTGCCCAAATCCCCCAGCTCCTCACGGTTACAAAGCTGGGCGTTGGTGGGAAGACGCTTTGAAGCTTCTGGACAAAGCAGCCCTGCTCATTGCTCTTGGCGTCCATCGGGATGGAAGAAGATTAAAATCCAGGGAGCCGTTCCCCACCAAACCCAAGGAAGCCAAAGGTTAAACACAACCTCAGAAAGACCCCCGTGTGCTGTAATGGCTTAACTCCGCTCACCCAGACGGTTTTTGACCTTTGACAGCTGCGGGTCAGCGCCTGTTGTGTCCCCACCAGCCACCCCAAGCCTCACGGGACCAACCCAGCGCTGCCCACGGCAATACGGGGTCCCCGAGCATTGCCCAGGGCTGCTCCTCCGGCCTGTCCGGCCGTCATCGGCAGCAAGGCGAGGGAATTAACCTATCCCAGCTGCACCAAAGCCATAATACCAGATCTCATTTCATAGATACTGTATATAGGCCACGAGCCTATAATCCTAATAATACAGATGTTGGATACAGATGTTCCAGGCGCAATCCTGGGTGCATCCTGTTAGCGTATTTATTCAGTCTAGTGCTAAAGCTGAGCTAATACCAATCTCCTTAGAGGATTAATAGACACTAATATCGCATTATCAAACCATTAAACACACTTGGGAACGCGCGCCGTTCTATCCGTCTTTAAGGCTTCTCGTTATAAAAGTCATCTCCCCAACAAGGTCAGCGATGCTGAGCTCCCCGGCCAACACTGCTGCCTGGAGCACGACGAGCCGCTCCGAAGCGGGACCCCACGCACCTCTTGTCACCCACCGCTCGCTGGCATCTCCTGGAGAAAGGCTCATCCCAGAGGGGACGGGTTTTGGGGATCCCAGACCCCAGGAGGGGCTGGCACCAATCGTAGGGAGAGGAAAATGTTTTCTGGGGGAAAAGCAAGTAAGCTGGGGTGGCAGCAGCTGTAAGGTTGGGACAATTCCTGTCCTACATAGCCGTGATGGGCTCAGACCCCCTCGGAGGCAGGCTGGCCAAGGAGGAAAAGCTTCAGACCTCGTTCCCCTTACAACTCCAGAAGAAAGCAGAGAAAAATTGTTCCTGTGGAAGGAATGGGGACGTTTTCCTTCGGAAACAGAAGCCCTGGTGAAAAGCAGAGGACAGAAGATGTGAAGACATGCCTGGTAAGGCCATTCCTCCCTCATTTTCCTTAGTGTTCTAGTAAGGGAGAAAAGGCTTCTCAAAGAATTTGTTCAGAAACCTCCTCATGAACAACCCTGAGAATTATCCTCTGCTCTGAAAGAAGCGTTAGACCAATCCCTTTGCAACGCACAGGCCCTCACATCTCCCCAGCAAGCCACAGACCACAAAAAGCTGGCAACCTAAGCATCAAAATACACAGGCAAGATACTCCAGACATTGCCTGCTAGTAGGAAATACCAGGGTTAAGCACATCACCCCAGCAGAACCGAGGACGCAACTTAGAACTCGCAGTTCTGGAGTCCAGACGAGCACTATTTGAGCACAGGGAATAAAATCCCATCAGCCAGCAGCAGAAACAAGCTCCTATTACCCAGGCTGCCAGGCAAGGAGTGATGGGACTTGGCCAGCACGTCACATCTTAAATAAAAACCTGAAAATGTTCCATGGCCAGCAATTGTCCGATTGACCACCTTCACCTGTTTTATCGTCATACACCAGGGTTGTTTCTTTTTTTCCTTCTACCTTTCATTCAAGTCTTCAGTATCTATCTTGTAAGATGTATTGACTGAACATCAATGAGATTCTCTTCCTTACTTGGCTCCGAAGGAAAAGGGGAGAAAAAAAAAACCCTTGGAATTATTTGTATTCTTCCATATAATACCTCTTTCAGAGCCACATCAGAAAAGTCCTTTACAAGCGAGGAAATAGCCAATATTTTAGAATCTGCAGCGAGGCGCTTCGGCTAGGCTCACTTTATTGTAAAATTAGATGTCATTGTGAGAAGTACCGATATAAATATAAGTGCAAAAGGGCCCTTCTGCTAACGCAGAAACCAATGTAACAATGCGCTATTCCTCCCCGTCGTCAAGAGCTTACCTTGATGGCTTCGCCCATATAATACACAGCATATTTACATCCAGCATTAAATAACTATTACGCAAAGAGTACCGCGCTCTAATATCCAAGCAGATTTATGGAAAGCTAAATTATATCGCCAAGTTTATTTTAGCCCAAGAAAGCCCCATGGGGAAAAGATATTGTGCTTCTTAAAAGGTAAATGTAAACCCTTCCCTAGAAAAGAGCCTTTACTGGAAGCAGCACATTGTACCTGGGTAAATCTTGGAGCAATTACCCGGCAAAGTTTTCTTTGATGAGGCAGAGATGTGATGACATGTAATTACTTTTCCAATGCTGCGCTGTGTGTTTATCAAAATGTTAATGCAAGCATAATAACAGGCTGTATGTTTGCGCCGGGAATGTCAGAGCCTCCAGATGTCAATCACATCCGAAAATAAAATTGCAAATAAGCGGGAAGGCTTGATGGCACAACTGACAGCCCGATGCTCAGGCGGCTGACAAGCACGCAGCTCCGCTCTCCCTTGGTGCTCTGTCACTGTAATGCACCTAATAGAACGGATATTTCTTTTATTAACCCAAATGGAACAGGCTGGCACTAAAATGAAATAAACCATGCATATCCATGTACGGAGGGAGCTCTGTTAATAAGCACTTCTGCAGGCAAAGTGTGATGGGCTTCTAATTTCCCCTCGGCCCTCTCATTCTGCGCAGACCGTGAGAGATGCTACCAGGTTTCCGCTGCTGCAAAACCAACCCGGAGCACCCGCGTTCCCCGGGCGAGGACCAGAGCCCGGCTGAAGAGCTCAACGCAAGGCAACAGCCCCCCAGCTACACCATCCGTGAGGCACCAACCCCAAGGCACAATACACCCAGCTCGTCTCTTTTTCAATTCTGATATTAGATCCTACCAAAGAGGTGGGTTTTTTTATTCCATAAGAAGAAAAAACACAACACAACCAGAATGCTTTTACTGGTTACAAGGGGCAACAACGGGATTTCCAGCTCATGCATTCAATACCACGCCAAGCGTCAAAGCACGCGCTGGAAGGGCGTACGGGGCGAGCCCGGCACCCCTTCGGAGCCTAACCCACACGATAATCCATGGGGTAAGCGGGCTGAGAGCTTTGTGAAGGCACGCTAGTAAAGCCAGTGGAGATAAGGACAGAACTGGAAGAACAGCTCTGGCCTTCACAAAGCCCGCTGCCGGGGGAAAACGGTAATCTCGGCGAGCGTAACAGCGGCATTTGGGTTCCAACATCTTGAAGGTGGTAAGCATCTTAGAAATACAGCTGACAGTTGCTTGGCAACGACAGTTACAAAAAGATTTTCAAAGTAAGCAGCAGGCTGAGGCCAGCGTTTGGGAAGTTTAGCATCACAAGCAGTCAATAATCCCAGGTTTGCTTCTGATAAGAGGAGCGAGAGAGGAATTTCTAACAACCCCCTGCTCCTAAACACTGGAGATGCCTCGCGTGGATCCACGTGAGGTCATCTGATCAGAAGCAAGAGGAGAGAGTTGTCAGGACAAGGCAGCAATGGGCGAGTCATCTCCGTCTTTCAAAGAGGTCAACAGGGAGAGACTCCACGGGGTCACCAGCGCCTTGCCCCTAGGGAGAGACTCCACGGGGTCACCAGCGCCTTGCCCCCAGGGAGAGACTCCACGGGGTCACCAGCAGCTTGCCCCCACGGAGAGACTCCACGGGGTCACCAGCAGCTTGCCCCCACGGAGAGACTCCACGGGGTCACCAGCAGCTTGCCCCCACGGAGAGACTCCACGGGGTCACCAGCAGCTTGCCCCCACGGAGAGACTCCACGGGGTCACCAGCAGCTTGCCCCCAGGGGAGAGACTCCAAAGCAGAGGTTATTCACTCTGCAAACATGCAGCTGAGCAAGAAAACAAGAAGTTTCACCCTGCCAACCCGCTCACCCACCTGGCTTTGGCTCAAATACATTCAAGAGCTTCGGATTTCAAGGCTTTGTGCATCACATCAATGACTAAAAGCTTTGTTTCAAGAGCAGGAGGCTTCACAAGGGTTCCTGCCTTTCAGGAGGGATGGAAGAGTCAGTTATCAACAGCGAAGTATGCAACCACCTCTGTGACAAACCCAACACCAACCGAAACCATCCAAACGGCCAACGAGTCTTACTATAACACTCAAAAAAAAAAAAGGGGGGGGGAGGAGAAAATAGCAAAGCTGAAGTATTTTCCATGGTAAGTGGCTTCACCCTCAGCAGATGAACAACCACTTGTTGAGGGGGAGATGGTGAACTGCGCTACGTGCCGATTCCAGGTTGGACAAAGCACTGAAACGTTGGTTTCATTTTCCTTCCAGCACGGTGACAAAATTGCGTAGCAGAAAATTATTGCCTTCAGAGGGCCGATGGTGACGGCTGATTGAGCCGATGATGTGGAAATCGCACTTCAGATCAGTACGAAGAAAAAAGGCAGACTGGAATAAGGAAAAAAACAAAAACACCCAACAGCTTTTTCTCTCCTTTCCCCTCATTTGTTTCTCGTCCCCACGCCAAGAATGATTGGCAACAGACGTTCAAGAGACCACTGCACCAATGTCCAGGATATTTAACCTTCATGTTTGCCACTTTCACTGCTGAAAAATGAATCCTATTTTTTTATCCTCTTTTTTTTTTCCTCTCCTCCCCTGCTCCAAGAGGCTTTGGGAGCCGGCAGGGAATTGAGTGACATTTGGACACTGACACGAAACTTGCGGTGCCAAAAGAACCCATGCCATCATCGTCATCATCTTCACCACCACCACCACGGGAGCAACTGATTTAATGTTTGCAACACTGCTTAATTGGCTCCTCGCAGGCTGAGCCTGCAACGTGACAGCCTCAATACCCCGACTAAAAATAAAGGATCGAGATTTGTCAAACGAGGGCTTGCAGCCGCTTCTAGGAAGCTGCAGACACCAAGAGGGATCTAAGATTTGTCTGACAAGGAACTTCATCTGTCCCTCGTGCAAGATCTCGCATTCCTGACGGCAAGGCCCTCTCAACACAAAACGTATTTATATTTTGGGGCTGGTCTCCAAAGCAGGTGTTAGATAATTCAGTAATTAGTATGCACATCTAACTCCATGGCAGCCTCTGTTGATCTCTCAATTACAGTTAGCCAGGTCCTCTGAAGTTTGCAGTAGTTAATTAGAGCATTATTGAACAGGCAGGCTCCGCAGGCGAGCTTCGCAAGCAGCTGACGCCTCGGCCCGCACAGTCCTTGACCCGCACGTCTCCGGCCAGAGACGGACGGGACCAACGCTGACCCGATAGCTGCCCATCCCCTATTGCAACCAGCCATCTCCAAACTGGTAAGACGCAAGCTAACCTGAGCTGCCTGTAAAATTGGGGGGTGAGGGGGGAGGAAATGGGGTAAAAATATAATTTAATACGCAACGGTTTAAAATAATTAATGCAAAAAAAGAATTTAAAACCCAACAGGGAATAAAAAACCTACCCCTGGGGCTTTCCATTCAAAACCTATAGCCCAGTCCCAACAACCCGACAACAAGCTAACCTAAGCTGCCTGTAAAATTAGGGGGGGAGGGGAAAAGGGGGGTAAAAAAATAATTTAAAACCCAACAGTTTAAAATAATTAATGCAAAAAAGGAATTTAAAAACCAACAGGGAATAAAAAACCCACCCCTGGGACTTTCCGTGCAAAACCTATAGCCCAGTCGCAACAACAAGCTAACCTAAGCTGCCTGTAAAATTAGGTGGGGGGAAAAAAATGGGGTAAAAATTTAATTTAAAACCCAACAGCTTAAAATAATTAATGCAAAAAAAGAATTTAAAAACCAACAGGGAATAAAAAACCCACCCCTGGGACTTTCCGTGCAAAACCTATAGCCCAGTCCCAACAACAAGCTAACCTAAGCTGCCTGTAAAATTAGGTGGGGGGAAAAAAATGGGGTAAAAATTTAGTTTAAAACCCAACAGCTTAAAATAATTAATGCAAAAAAATAATGTAAAACCCAACAGGGAATAAAAAACCCACCCCTGGGGCTTTCCATGCAAAACCTATAGCCCAGTCCCAACAAGGCAGGGGAGCACGCGGAGGGCGAGCTCAACAGCACGATAAATAGTCAAAATAAGGCTCAAAACACGGATAACACACGTCTGCACTGCGCTGGGAGCCTCGGAATACCTTAATGCTAACAAATCATAGCCAGTAGTTTGCAAACAGTTACCGGTAAATAATTAAAGGTGTCATGTCATCGCCAACGTCGAAAATCTGCTTTCCAGAAACCCACGATCATCGTTAAAACACAGCTTAGCATTTAGCCTATAAATATTAGAGTCTGTGCGCCTGTAGATCATTTTAAATTCAGAAGGCAAACGCGTTAGCCGAGCTTTAGGGAAATCCACATGAAGAATCCATGAAGCGTGGAGAGGGGCACTACACAATATGATCAAAACCAAGGCTGGGGTGTTTTTTTTTTTGTTTCCCCCAAACGCTTCTCCTTGCTCTAACACGGGCTGATGATTTTTACAAGAGCTTTCTGCAGAAGCACGGGCCCTTCGGGGACTCGGTGGAAAGTATCGTCCGGGTACAAGGTAAATAAACAGCCTAAAAGGCAGCGCCTGTGGGAGTCTCCGGGAGACGCCAGAAATTTCATTACAGAGGATTACGGTCTTCGATACTGATGTACCACAGACCATGATGATGCCCAAACGCTTCTGAGCAAGTCCCACCGACGCAGAAACCAGAGCTCCGAGCTAGCAAACCTCACGAAAAAAATATCATCAGGAGCTTGATGCACCTCCCCAGCCAAGCTCCGGGGCCGTATCCTAAATCACCAGCCCTTTGCACCACCGCGTGGAGGATGTCTTCTGCAGAGGAGCATCATCACGGCAGACAAAAGGCCCACGTGGAGCATCAGGAGCTCCCGACACCCGCTATCACGAGAAAAGTACGTTTCCAGGTGGCTTTATCGCTGACCTCCGTATGGAGGTGAGCTCCATGGCAGCCCCTAAGCAGGGCTCAGGGAAAGGCGTAAACAAAAAGGCATGTTTTGAAAAATTAAGAAAGCAATTTAGAAGTGGATAATTAGATCTCCTTTCCGCACTGCACTGGGAAAATTAAATTACTTTTTTATGAAGGTGTGCGTACCAGCTCTGAGAGTATTGTGAGGAAAGATTATTTTCCTAATATTCTTTTTCCCTCCTCCCCCTCCGCCCCAATTCCCCAGCTCTCCGCTCCTCCTGCATCCAAGGAAGTGGCACTCGTAGCCTTCAGCTGCAGCAGCCGTTCATCTCCAATAATTGCGTCTGATGCATAAATTGCCAGCAACACGGAGAATAAAATCAGCTTCAAATGAACCCAAACGGCAAATCTCAAACAAGCATCAGAGGGAAGAGCTCATTAATCCTCATTTCAGGACAGGCAAAGCTTGGCCCCATGCCCGACAGGAGGGTGGGCCGTTTTTGGAGATGGTGGTGGTGATGGAGCAGAGAGCTCTTCCCCTTCGAGGTGGACCAGATTTTATCAGACATTCAGATGTGAAGAATCATAGAATAGAATCATTAAGGTTGGAAAAGACCTCTAAGATCATCAAGTCCAACCATCAAGCCAACATCACCGTGCCCGCTAAACCATGACTACACGTATTTTTGAACCCCTCCCCAGGGATGGGGACTCCACCACTGCCCTGGGCAGCCTCTTCCAATGCCTGACCCCTCTTTCAGTAAAGACATTTTTCTTCATATCCTATGTAAGCCTCCCCTGATGCAACTCAAGGCCATTACAGAAGCAAAGTATAAACGAGACCACAGCTCATCAAGGCTCTAATTTCAGCCTGGTTAGCGAAATCTTCCCCACATTGCCCTCAGCATGAAGGAGCAGGTAAGGTGCTCCACCTCGCATTGCCCAACCCTTCTCAGTAGACAAGAAATCCATCAAAACCCCTCCACTGGCAGAGCTGCCCATGGAGTCAGCCCGTGGCATCACCCTCAGGCTCTTTCTGCTCGACTTCTACACCCAAAAGCTCCTCAGAGGGAACGCTACAACCTGACAGCGATGGGCTTTCAGATGGGCTCTGCTCCCAGCTCCCCAGGCAGCACGTAGTTTGTCCTACTGCCTTGGACCTGGTTAGGAAGCCCCACGTTGGTCCCCCCCGTGTCCGTTCTCCGCGTTGGATTTCTGTGCCGCTTTTGCTGACTTTATTTAATGAGGTTTATTGTTTGCGCTGCACAATTTTCAAAGGCACGTCACCCACTTCCAGATCGCCTTCAGATCTCCGGCTTGGGAAAGGGGGGGAGGGCCCTTTGAAGCCACGTTCATTAATTCAGTAGCTGGTTTCTGCATTTAACAGCACACGTGTTTGAAGCACACAGAAGCCACGGTGGAGACAGATATCTAAGAGGCATCCCATGATACCGCAACATTAGAAGGAGCGATTATAAAACTGCTAGGCCTGCCGTCCTTCCCCACTTTGTAACTTCCCTCCAGATATCAAAAAAAAAAGTCTAGAGTATCAAAATACCACTGTCTGGCTCTGATGATGACTTCCTAGGACTAGAGACCACACAGAACAAAGATTTTGTTTTAATTATCAGCCATTCAATTTTTCATAATGCAGATACTGCAAAAAAAAACAAAAAAACAACAAAACCCCACAAGTGAAAAAATCCTAAAAAACCTCACCAAGGCGGCTGGGAAACAAAAGCATCGTGAAGCTGAGAAGCAAAAGCTGCTTCTGACGCTTTTACTGTTGAGCCTGTTCTCTTAACTCCAAGCTTGCCTTACTTTATGCATGCTGTTCACCAGCAAGGCATGTTGAAGTCAAATTTTTTCTCTATTAATCAGTAATTGATTACCTGTATAGATGCAAATACAGACATTGCCTACGCGGAGCACAGCCTCCTGCAGAAACGATTCCTCCGTCAACCCATCACCTATGCTCTGCTTATTCAGAGAGACTTCCCACCAAGATCTTTCAGCCCCAAGAACAAGAGTTTTAGCGTTGGGGGGAGGACACCCAGGCACTTAGGGATAAAAACCTCACCGTTCCCCTTTGCTTAAAGGCAGCAACGCAGATGAAGGCTCCGACCCCAAATCCACAGCCTCACATGCGGCACTTCAACCAGCTTTTTGGCAAACCCACCGCCACCAGTGATTGCCAATACCTCCCCACCAACTCCTCCCACCGACCCTACCCACAGACTCCTATAGTCCAGCTCAGCCTTACCAAGGGCACTGGTGAACCCTACGGTCACAACCCCCACACAAAAACCTTCTTTACATTCAGGCAGGCAACAAGACAGACATTAACGAGGTGTCAATGAAGGCAACTAAATCACTGCTACTCATTATCACAGTACATGTCTTCCTGGTTAAAAACAGGGGTTGGCCTTAGCATTGATGGTACCCGGTCTCAATCAGGCTTTTATTTTTATATACCTCAGCAATATGTAGCAATTAGTAGAGGTAACACTAATTAGATTTTACATTGTAATGCAAGTCCCTCTAAACTTAAGTCGTAACACACCTCGCTCCTAATGACTGCAAGGTCATTTTCGGTATTCCGTGGAATAGCTTTGATGCTAATGAAGACACTTGCTATGCATGGGAACATCACACACTTTCCCTGGGTGGTTTTTACCACTTACCAGTGGACCCTTGGTTTAAATCACTGCTGAGCGCAACGTGGTCTGGGAGAAGCCACCCGAACACCCAGATTAATTGCAGTGCTTCGGAGCTCCCAAGAAAGCAAGACCCCACAACGAACCCCGCTCCAAGGGCCACCAGCGTGCTTGTTCGAGGGGATTAGCTTCAGCTGAGAATGGCGTCAGACTCCAGGAGGCAGAAAACCTGAATTTCCTTTGTGCTTCGTAATGGGAAAAAGCTGGGAGACAACAGGCTTACAGGCAGCTTAGCACTGCTCCTGGGTCCTTCTGCTCACACGTGGCGTAAGCTCCTTAGGAGACGGCACAGCACCACGCTGCGTCAGGAACCGACGTTTTGCTTGCCTCAGTTTCCCCGCACCTACCACCAGAGCTGAATAAACCAGAAAAGGTGGCAATGAGGAAAAATAAATTCGTTTAAAGATTCGAAACCAACTTGCACAGGCTTTCTAATTAGCTTTTTAATTAATTTCCTATTCTCTCCTAATTACTATGCCTGCAAAGACAAATTCTACCAGCTATAATTGTTTTACTAAAAGCAACTGGATTATTCCGTGGCTGATACCGCCCGTGTTAAAGGCGGTGGGACCGCTGCGAGCTCCAGGCTTGGACGTGTCTGTTAGGGAAAGCCACACTGGCCCCGGCACAACCGCGCCCTGATGGGACCCCATTAGATCTCGTGCTTTGGAGCACCCAGCATTGCTGCAAGGAGAAGACACTGCCCAGGCTGCAAGCTGCGCAACACTACTTAACCTAGGACAGACCTTGCTTCCAAGGACTTTCCTGAAGCAAAACCAAGAAAGAAATCCACATCCTCTCTTCGACACACCATGGAAACCATGATGGGAAACTAAGGACCAAACCAGGAGTGAGGGAGAACACGAGGAAGCTTTGAATTGCTGGCTGGAGGCTGGGTATGGCAGGCAATAAAAACCAGAGTGAACAAAACACATCTCATGACTTATCTACTGAACTTGGGTTACTCACTAAAAAACCCAAGGAGAAGCCATGCTGTGACTCATTTCACAGGCCCCAAGAATCAATGCCTGCAGTAGCTAAAGGACTTCAACGTTAGCTGAAAATAGCTGCTACTGTTCAAGACCACGCAGCATTCAGTCTTCGAGCACGGAGCTTTACTTTCGGCCGGTGTGGCCGGATGGATCACGCCTGGCTGCTGGCCACGCGGGTCAGAAAGTCCACGCTCTGCGAAGGCTGCAAACATCTCCTTGCATAAAACAGGCTTGAACTTGATATGAGAAATTTGTCAACAAGAGAAAGGAAAACACACTGAAAGCAGAAAGAAGCAGTTCTTCTACGCAGGCTCCGAGCTCCCCAGGGCAGAGATCGGGCTTTCAGATTTTAAAAGCAATTTAGGCAGATTTCCCTGCCCGTCTTGATAGGAAATCAAGGGCGAGGTCGACAGCTAAATCCCTCAGGCCGCTTTGTGAATCTCGACCCCCGTCTTTTAGCGAGACTTCAGCCAAGACTCCGCACGTCGCAAGCGCCAAAAATCATCACGCCAGCAGGATTTTTGAAATGCCAAAGAAACCACCTTTTCTGCAAGCCGCTGACCTGAGGCAGTTCAGAGGCTGCCCTGCCGCCCGCCACTCGTGTCTGACACACTGGGGAGAGGGTGCTGCAGTGGATTTGCCGGCTGAGCGAACAGTCTATTCTCATGCTCAGATAATGCAGAAATAAAGTGCATTTGTAACAGACAACAAAAGGATTATCCCCCCATTCATTTCAAAGCACCCTTCATTCCACTCGGGGATTACATTTTCCTTCACTTATCTTGCAAATGGTTTTTCATAAGAGCGCGGGGCTTACGGCAAATACCAAAACGCGGTCGGGACAATGAAAGCGCGCACCGCCGGAGAAAGATCCCATTCAGCGGTACCGCTTACCGCTGTAATCTACTGCCTCCGAAGGACCACTCTTCTGAAGAGCGGGGCCGGCGAGCCCAGCAGCTTGGAAACCCGCGACACACTTCAGATCCGGGCGAAGTTTGTTACCGGCTTTCACTTCTCGTCTTCGGAGGGGAACAGCAGCGCCTCGCGCTTCTGTCGGGGTCCATCTGCCTCAATGTCAAAGCACTTCTGCGAACACGAACCCCATCCAGCAGCAAACAAGCTTCAAAGCCCCCTCGCTTCTTGGCTTGCTGAAAAGCAATAGCTTCTTCGCTTTTCCGTGTCTCAGAAACCGGTGTACCATGGGCAAGATTCAAGTGCTTACCGCACGCGAGAGAAGGCCAAGAGCCTGGTAGAACCGCCACACATCCTCTCTCTCCAGCAAAAATAAGCAGGCTAAGAGGATCAGGAAGGAGCTGGCATGACTCTACCCAAAACCCAACGCTTGAACCATCAACACCAGACTAGAGACCCACTGGGAAGAGCTGGTTCCCTCAGGATCATCACCTCCTGTCTTATTAACTCCTAAGCTTATGGTTTTACAGGTTTCCTGAAGTGAGTTTGCTTGGTCTCAGCTCATTTGGGAAGACCAGAGCTGGGCTCTGCAAGCCACAGGAGCAGGTCAAGGTAGGCGCAGCTCGCTCAGCTCAGCCCCTGGTTACAACCAGCCGGCCCCTCGCTACCTCACAGTAATGCAAAATTCAGAATTTCCTCACAAAAAGAAAACAACCTGGGGAAGTAGGGAGCAGGTGGTTCACGCCGCCTGTAAATCGACGAGTCTAAGAGTTATGATTGATTCGGAGCTGGGGAGGGCACCCCTTTCATGGCTCTGAAGAGGCTAAAAACCAGAGAGTCTCTGCTTACTCCACCTTAGCTTGCCAAGCAAAAATGAAGAAAAACACAACGCTTGCCATCACGTTGCCACTCAGCCAAAAATAAAACTAAAACCCCACCGTTCCTGCCAGTTCCCCCGCCCCAACAGAAAGCATTCAGTTATCTCTCCTGTCCTGCTGCTCCTGATCGGGTAAATTACAGCATCCTCGAGGAGCTGTAGGAGCAACCCTGCTCTTCACCGCTGCTC
Source organism: Opisthocomus hoazin (assembly GCF_030867145.1). Classification (NCBI taxonomy): domain Eukaryota; kingdom Metazoa; phylum Chordata; class Aves; order Opisthocomiformes; family Opisthocomidae; genus Opisthocomus; species Opisthocomus hoazin. Next base: position 7,926,215 of record NC_134437.1, on the reverse strand, counting down.
CCTGATGATTTAATTCCCTGCGGTTGCATTCGGCACCCCCAAAAACGCCGGTCTGGCGTCTGTCCCGCGAGAGATAACAGGTAGGTGTGTAAATAATACCGCTTTCTGCTGGAAGAATTTGATTTTCCCAATGACGCGTGAGCCACTCCTTTTAACAACCAAGGGTAACTTCGAGGCAGCACGGAGCAGCACAGTGTGTGGAAATAAAGCAAAAAAAAGGGGGGAAATATCACACGGCAGCACATAGCTGGGGAGCTGCCGCCCAGCACCGGCACTGCAAGCTCAGGACCGAGCAGCATCGGGCCTAGCAAGCCCCGACTCTCCAGCGCCGTCCACACGAACCATGGTTGGGAGGCAGGAGCTGATGCGCAATCGTCCCCGTTTGCCTTCTCATTGATTAAGACATTTTGTGCTCTTTGTTTACGTAACTATTTGGTCTTGTATAATAGCTACGGGGTTTTTTGCCTCCACTTTCTAATGGATTGAAATTTTTAAAGGAAAAAAGAAAACCAGACAATCTGACCACGCGCTGCAAATCAATGCACCTTGCGGATAAGAATACTTCAGATTTATGTAACGCTTAATGTTTGCTAAGTGCTTTGGAAAAAAATAAATTAACCTTCAGAACTGCATGGCAATACGTAAGCATCGTTAATACGGCTTTACCACAGGGAGAAACGGATTCAAAGGGATCCGGTTGGCAGAAGAACAGTACCTGATGCTGCTCTAACCACTGGACTGGATGGTCATGAGGACCCTACATCAACCTGTAGAAGTTGCACAAACTGAAGGTTATGCTACAGACGTCCAGTGACACTTGCTTAAGTCAGGAGAGCTACGTTTAAGTCATGCTTAGGACCAAAACCGCAAGAAAACATTCAGAGCACTAGAAAACTGGAATAACTCAACACACCCTTGGGTTATGGCCACAGTTATGGCCTCATTTAAAACCACCCAGGCCTGAGACAAGCAAAATGCCAAAGCCACCGTGGTTGACTTCACCCAAGTGCTGAAGAAAGGAGGAACAACAGATGAATGCCAACACAAAAGGTGCTCAATCCATCAGTCCTGGGAGGCGGGTTCCTGGGGTCACCAAGCAGTGCTTTAGGAAAAATACCATTGTGCACCTTCGACAAAAGCTGGCAACTCCCTATAGATCCGTGGAGGAGCAGCTGGAGCATCCATACTTCTCCAGATGTACTCCACACCGCTACATGGAAAAGCCTTGCCAGGAGGAGCCTGAGCCCTGTGCACAGGACCCTGCTGCCTCCATGCTCCCCATAACTGGGATGTAGAGGTGACGTGCATATACCAGGCACGGTTCTTTGGAAAACCATCACACCCTGCGCTCCTGTCCGCAGAGCTCACTGTCCCGGGAGAGACAACGGGAGAGCACTCCCATATGTAAAGAGGAGATCAACGCACTTCCCAGCAAACAGATTCCTTGTGCAGATGTTGGTGCTCTTCGGAGCAGTTTCCATTCGAAGGTGAACAGAAGCACAGCGCGCTTCAGCAAAAGCTCATTTAATTCTCATCATTACCAGGTCTCTAACGTATAATTGATCCTCAGCTTGTACGATACCTCCGGCACCAGCAGCTATAGCTCTAAGGGAGAGAGTCCTGCCTCCACCCAGCAGGGCCCCAGAGAGTAGAAACCAACCCAAGTGAAACGGGAAAGTCACAGCCCAAGATGCAGGACATCTGGAGTTAATGCACTTCCCACAGCCCCGGGGCAGAGCCTCTGCTCTTCTCTGCTCCAGCACCCCACAGATCTCTTCCGCAGTTAAGTACACTAATGCAAACGCAGGCTCGCATCCCAGCGTGCTGGGGAACCACGCTTCGCTCTGAATTCAAAAAAAGCTTTCCTGGGTTTTGCTCCTCAGTCTTGCAATAAAACCCTTCTGCTGCTGAAAGCTGAGCTCAGGTTCTGTTTCTGACCTAACTCGGGAGTTGTGTCTGCTTTCATCCAAGGTGAGACCTATCCTCGGGTGGAATTAAACCCAAGGCAAGGCTTCTTGCTCGATGTTGAACCGTGAGCACAACGCAGGCTTCGGATGCGCCAACAAATTCGAGGTTGGCCGAGTGTTAATAACAGGAGGTTCAGAGGCTCTCGGCTCTGACAGTACTGATGGAAATTAAATCCTCGAGAACCCAACGGCTGTTCCCAACGCTCTCAGCCCCATAAAATACATCCCTGGACAAGTACTCACCTCTGAATTGTGGCATAGCTAACGAGAACTCTGCAAAGGAGGATTTGCCTGTCACAGGAAAGCCTTTCAGAGGGACCTTCCAACCCTGCAGTTATTGGCTAACGTTGAGAAAGCCCGGGATTTTGCTATCCATCCTTCTGGCTTAGTCGGGGCACACCCACAGCAAAGCTACGACCCCGTGTAACACGAACAGCTCCCATTTTCTCGCAGATGATGAGCCCACAACTTCCTAATCCTAGAGCAAAGCAGGTTGAGACACAGAGGGGTTAGAAAACACACCAACTCTGGCATTGTTTGGGGAGCAACAGGAGATGCGGCTCCAAGACGCAGTTGGCTCCCCGCCTCTCTCTAACCTCGCCTTCCTCCAAAGGGTTAAAACAGCAAGTAATTAAACAACGATTTTGCCATAAGTACTGGACTTCAGAGGCCTGCTTTTTCCTTTTTTCTCTTTTGTAAGAGGAGGAAAAGGGGAAAAAAAAAGATTTAAGATAATGGCCTTTTTCTCTTCAGAATAAATTAAGCTCAAAGATAGAGAATCCCATTACTAATGCCTTTTAGCAAAGCCCAGGCATTCTTTTAAAGTCAAACTTTAAAGTATAATGTGCAGTGATCTCGTTGAAATCTTTCCTGTAATGATATTTAAGTGATGGCCAAGTATATCAGTGGGTTCAGGAGCAGTATTGATTGCATATCTTCAAGGGGATGAGCCACTGCAGAGAGCTGTGGCAAAGGGAACCCATCCTGCTGATATAAAAGACGCCTTTAAAACCACACACGCACACAGTTGCTACTAACTAATTATTCCAGGAGTCATGACAGAAGAAAAGGAAAAAGGTAAAGAAGAGAAATCAAGGCAAAGGATCTGCCTCGAGGAGGGGAATGTGGGACACGGGGCTCTGATGTGCGAGAGGAAAACTCGCTCCCCTCCCTCCCGCGCACCCTTCCAAAATTTAATATTCTTTTCAAATTCTTCCCTTTTTTTTTTTGAGCAGGAGGAAAGCTGACAAAAGCACGATCTTCAACATCTGCTGGGGGGAGGCTTGAGATTGAGATTCTTTTCACAAGGATGTGTAGTGATAGCACAAGGGGGAACAGCTCTAAAGTAAAAGAGGGCAGATTTAGATTAGGTATCAGGAAGAAATTCTTCCCCATGAGGGTGGTGAAACACTGGCCCAGGCTGCCCAGAGAAGCTGTGGCTGCCCCCTCCCTGGCAGGGTTCAAGGCCAGGCTGGATGGAGCTCTCTCTGAGCACCCTGGGCCGGTGGAATATGGCTCATGGCAGGGGGGGTTGGAACCAGATGATCTTTAAGGTCCCCTCCAACCCTTCTGATTCTATAACTGCTCACGTGTCTACTTAAAAAAAGGCCACCCCTTCTGAAACCCAGTGCCTGAGAAGTCCCACAGCATGGTCAAACAGGCCAGATGATCTCACCTTGCACCAGCTCATCTAAATTAGGGTGGCACAGGCTCAGGTTGCCCCATAGGCTGCAGGTACTGGCACTTCTACAGAGCACATCTGGGAACCAGGCTGCAGAAATCAGAGCATCACCCTTCCCCATCCAAGCACCACGTTTTGCTGTGGAAGCAGCAAAAAGGCTGGACCTGGAGTCTCGTCCCTCAGCCACGGAAATGTCCATCGACCTCCGAGGGCACAGGGAATTTATGGCACTGCCTCCAGCAGCGGGGACATCTCCATCTGCAGCGGTCTCCACAGCTGAACCGCTGCTCCAGGGGTGCAGAGAAAGAGAAGTGTGTCCCCCTTGAGAATTTAAAGGAGTGGGTTCACAGTAAAGAGGGAAAAAATACCCTCTCTGCCTGCTTGTTCTGCAGTTGCAGCTCCCTTTTCTCCACCTAGACCCCAGCCCCTTGCCCTGAGGGATTCAGGGGTCTGCTCCTGTGCCAAGCCCAGCTTCACAGATAATCAAAAGCGAAAGGAAGCAGATATTTAAGAGGCAAGAGCTAAAAAGCAGAAGGGAAACAGCCAGCAGGGCTAGGCAGGCACAGCTGTACACACCAGAGAGCTTTCCAAACACTTCATGCGGATGCAGCCTGCATCCTCATCCGCATCCCTCAGCCGCTCTGAACCACGGGCTTGAAAGTTCTGGCCAAAAGCTTTCTGGCTAAGGCCACATTTTAAAAAAACAAAAACCCAGCACTGGTTTAGTCCTGTTACGCACAAGCATCAACGCACCAGCCGCAGGCCTCCATCCCCTTGGTGCTTTTTCTGTAAAGAAGTTGTTCTAGTTTTAGACGGGTTGCTAGAAGAGGTTAACGAAGATGTCTGTAGCACGAGGAGGGGTGAGGTGTCATCAACTGTGCTTCTGCAATCAGGTTTGAGCTATTTAGGTGTCACTGCCCTTGCAGAGATGGTGTGATTCTACCCCATTCCAAAGCTGTTTGCTGCTAAAACAGTAGGATAATGTAGCATACGAGAATTATGCCACCCTAAACACAACACCCTCATTTCTTCCTCCAAACAATTTTCCCCTGCACAGACCACACGAATACAGGCTTGACCCAAAAACAGAGCAGAACATCTTGAAGCCCCTTATCCAGGCAACAAAACCACCTCAGTGCAGTCAGGAACTGGCACCCACCCGAGCATCCTTCGGTCCCCGCAGAAAGCTGGGAGCTGAAAACAAGGGATGGCACCTCCAGCTCCTGGACTCCAGACAGATTAATTACCACCCTGCTGCCTGATGGTCACGTACAGAGGCCTCCCTTCCACTTTTTTAGTTATTCCTTTAATTTAAGGAATTACCACTTAAAGGACACTGAAAGTCTAACGGTCATCTACTGTGCATTTAAAGGGGGGGAATCCAAGTCTCTTGGGCAATTACCATTCCCCGAGAACTTGAGGCTCTCACGTTCTCCTGGTTAAAAGTAAAGATCACAGTTGCACATTTATTAAGAGGAGGCCACTTCTGTTCAGCTTGGCACAAACACGCTGTCTGCGGTGGTGTTTAATTAGAGATTAAAGCCAAGGAACTGGCTAATCAGGCCCGCTAATGAATCAGGAAGCTCAGCAAAGCGAAGAGATGAAGATTTTGGCAGCTTTGCTTTACATCTAGCCGTACTCCTTCAACCTAAAATTGCTGGCTTGGGTACGTTGGAGCAGCAAGGCACCAAAGCCACACAGTCCAGGTGACGGCAGAAAGCCTCCACGGCATCAGTGAATATTCACAGTTCGCCTCAAGATCCCAAAATAAACAAACAAATCAAACCCACCGGTTATTGCCTTGCTTCCAGGGAGCCCCAGAGAAAGAGATGTTTAACTCCTCTCTCGCACGCTGCCAGCAGGAAAGTACAGTGTTTAAGGCAATTTTTATTTGTTGGACGCCGTACATTGGGTGATACATTTCAAGCCTCATTTGGCACAAAATTGAAATGGTTTAAGTCAACATTCAAGGTAAACGTCTGCATTTTTATGGCCAAAGGCCCCAACTTATTATTATTATTTGCTTCTGTGCCGTTGGTTAAATTGAGCTTTCGTGTATTCACTGCATCATCCTCAACTCTAATCAGACTGATTGCTGGCGGGGATATTACGACTGGGAAAATAGGTCTTTCACTGAGGCAATAAGAGGGTAACAGACTCTCCTTTGCAAAGTCTTTCATAAGTAAGAGGTCATATCTAATAACATTAGCTTAAAACTTCTTAGCCAAGCTCGTGTTCGCGGATACGACCGGCTTTTTAGTTTCAACTTTAAATAAATATGTAGGTCTATATTTGCTGGTAAGAACAGAAATAATCCCCTTCTCCTAAGCCATCATCTGTTCTGCCACCGAACGTGCACAGGGAGATGGGGGGATTGAGAGAATGACGAGATGACAAGAAGCAAGGAGTCAAAGTTTATTCTAGGAGGCAACGCAGGAGAAGTTCATCACCCAAAGCCTCACAGTGCTGGCAGCACCCACCCCTTGCTACCCGTCTTCAGCTACGTCCCCACCTAGAAAGCACCTGAATGCGCATACACGTGAACATGAAACACCTTCAAGCTCATCATCCTATCTTCCAGTCTCCTTCTCCAGAGGTAAAGCCACCACGACTACCCAAGCTGGCATGTATCTTCCAGTCTCCTTCTCCAGAGGTAAAGCCACCACAACTACCCAAGCTGGCATGAAGCCTGGTCCCAGGGAGCACTGCTCTGTCCCAAGGGAATGGAGGTAGATAAGCGATTTTGGGCACTACCCAATTTTGGACACTGCCACTCCCTACTGCAATCAAAACCTGAATGCTGTGACCACACAGAGGTCTACTGCCTGCAAAAACAGGCCAGGAGGGCTTTCTAGACCATCATAACAGGTTGCCCAGAGAAGCTGTGGCTGCCCCCTCCCTGGCAGGGTTCAAGGCCAGGTTGGATGGAGCTCTGAGCAACCTGGGCTGGTGGAAGATGTCCCTGCTCATGGCACGGGGGTGGGAACCAGATGATCTTTAAGGTCCCTTCCAACTCAAACCATTCTGTGATTCTATGAATTCAACAGTGATACAGTCCAGCAAGCACCTCCACAAGGGGTACTTGATTCTAGCGTGAGACAGGAGGTATTACAGGAAATTTGTAGGATATACACTCAATAGCCAGATGGTCCTACCAAACAAACCACAGCCAGGAAGCTGACAGAGGACCTTACATTTAGAAACACACACACAACAAACTGAAATGGAAGCAGAGCATGAGGGCCAGCACCCAAAGCTTTTGTTATCCAAAAGAATATGCTGCTAGAGTGACATCTATGAATTACCCTTTGGCATTAAGACAGAGATAGAGCTAACTTGACTTGTCCAGTGTTATAGCAAGCTCCTGATCCCCAGAGAGGTTGAAAAAGAGATCCTGCTCGATGCCTCTGACCACATCCAGCAACCAAGCCATTCCCTTAGCAAGCAACAGCTAAGGCAGCAAGCCACAGAGGTGGAAAAGCCCTTCAAAGAAGAGGTCGTGGCCAGAAGACCTGGAGTTGAACGCCTTCACCAAGCCAAGACGCATGAGGACAGATGCTGACTGCCTTCAGGGAAGGGAGAGAAAGCGGCACTGAAGCAGCTTCCTGATGCAAACACATAAATGTCAGTAAGCAGCGTGGAGATGAAACGGGCCTGACAGATGGAGCCATCCTGGTTTTTGTTTGTCTCCAAAGTTGTCAGTTCAGGTCTCCAGGTCAGAAATCATTTTATCTGTTAAACCATATGCTTTGTAGAACAAAACGCCTGGCAGACTTCAAGGCATATGTATTTTAAGGAGCAGAATAACATGCTGAACATCTCTAGACACTTGCTTCCTACTTAGTATTGCTGTGCTACAAGAAGAGGCTTTTCTCCTTTTGCCCTGACTGTGGCCTGCAAATCACCACGAGAAAGAAAACCACCAGTTCATTCCACTCCAACTTAACCACTTACAAATACCCTGTTCTAAAAATCCAATATATAAAAAACCCAACCCCTCGGAGTTCACAACAAAAGCCTTTTCGCAAACAGACACCTTTCAGAACCAGCAGAATAAATCCATCACACACCCACCCCACAATGCCACCCCACTACGTGACTGTCAGGCATTTTTGCAGCTGAGGGTTGTTCACCTGCAGCAGAAAGCTTGGCTTCAGTCAAGACAGTATAAACCTCGCCTAAACCCCAAGTCAGGAGAGGCTTTTCCAAGCCTCAGCTCTTGGCAGACGAGTCACCGGGTCTTCGCCTTTGCCCGCAGAAGGCTTTCTCCAGAAATACCACTGAATTTCCTGCTTAGCATGACCCACATGGAACAGCTTATCAAACCCATTAAGCCAGACACAGAAAAAGCATCCCCAGTAGTCAGGTTCACAGCCATCAACCGGAGCACTCAGAATAAATGTCCAGGAGAAATCTCCCAGCACTAACTCACTGCCGGGCTTCAGGGCCAGGGGTTCAACACATACAAGAGGATTTGCACCAGTATAACAGATGCTGTTGAAGGCTGCTTGATGAAGTCATGTTAAACCCTCTTTATTTTTCTTCAGCCAATAACCCAAAGTCTTTAATCCCAGTTTCTGGACAGCCTAATTAAGCAGTGAGTAGAGAAGGTTGGATTCTTATCTGACATAATTACAGGTCCTCACCCCACCCAGCCCAAACCCCATTCCCCCTCCTGATGGCAGAAGACCACTCTGAGCAACACCCAAAGTTATTACAGCTGGGCACAGGGGGCCATTTCTCATCCTCTGCTGTGCAGGCACGGATGAGGCCTGGCTGTTTAACGTGCCTGCCTGGAGCGCACAGGATCTCGCGGGAGCACGGAAGGGCAACTGCTGCTTCACGGTGACAGAAAGCTGCAGGGGCAGGTTTTTGATGGGGATGATCAATTTTCTACCAATTTCCAGGCTTTGACTGAAAAACTAGAGAAAGCAAATTGGGGTTTTGGTTTTTTTCCCACCCGAAGAAGAATCCTCGGAATGAAAACAGTGACAAGTTGGACTTTGCTTTACCAAAGAGGCAGCAAAACCCTGGACTATTTAGCTAGGCAGGGAGGTATCTTTGATAAGCTGCTCTATTTTATCCCCAGGACTCCCAAAGCTTTACCTCCTATTCACTACCTCTTACCTTTAGCCTGGCTAAGGCACTTGCCCAATATTGCACCTGCATACTTGAAAATAAAGGCAAGAAAAGGCTCAGAGAAAGCAGTACTGAATATCACAGGAAAATATCACACCAAGAAGGCTCAGCCTGGCTATCTTGTGCTTGGGGGGGGAACAAAGCGTCCCTCAGGGCTGATTTCTGAGCAAGCAGACTGGACAGCAAAGGAGATTTTTGGAGGCCAGCACACAATCTGACCCAAAAATAGCGACTGCTATGGAAACGGTCCGCACTCCAAAAGCCACGCAGCGCTCCCTCCACGTACAGCCCGAGATGCAGAGGACGCGCAGCTCCAAAACCACGCAGACGTGCCCCGAGATCATCGACTGCAGGGTTTGGCTGAACTATCTCAGTGCCTCGCTGTTATTAAACACACAAAGAGAAGAAAAAATAAACAACGTGTTGCCTCCCTCCCTGTTTCATCAGTTTTCAAACATGCTCTGCAAATAAAAATCTCCTGTTTCTAGCAGTCCTGGCCCTTACCTTGGGCTTTATTACTTCTCGTTGCTTACCTACATCTATTTCTAATCCTGACTCTCAGCCCCTGGAGTTCTACAGGGCTCCTCTTCCTTTTCCCTCATGGCACTTATTTTTTAGTATGAAAAACAGAAAGGAAAAAAAGACAAGATAAAAAGATAGACGGCACAGATGCAACAGGCTCATCTTCAGCGTCGTGGAGATCTAGGGCAAGAAGCCAGTGCCAGCAGCGAGGGCCTGAATTGAGACACCAAAACCCACCTGAGGGACTAACAGGGAGAGGATTAAACCCCAGGCAGCCATCAAGACCCAGGCCCTTCGCCACTGATTTGGCAACAGGTTTTGAGTCTGCAGAAATCTAGTAGATCTATCCCGGAGGCACCATATTGCACTGGTACACGGGGTAAGTGATTTTTGGACTGCTGCACCCGATACCGGCAAGCTGTGAGGCTGTTTTTAGACACCCAAGACTAGGATTGGCTTTAAGAGCATATTTCCCCCGCCTTGACAGGCTCCGGTGTGCTGACATAGCTTTACCTCCCCACCAGCTTGCCTTTCACAGGGCATCATCATACCCTCGGGATGGATAGCCTGTTAAGACCCGAAATACTCATTATTGCAATAAAGCCATGCAAGCCATCTGTCTCGCAGACAGGGTATCTCCACCTTGTAGAACATCTACAGTGGCGTGGATCTGCATTTAATGGAGCATTTTATCTCGGTGACATTCAGATCTCCTGCCTGCTGAGTTTTCAGATACTGGAGAGAACAAGGCATAGAGCATCCATTTTTTCAAGGAGCAGAGACGCTGCTCCTGGCCGCCGAGCCTGTGGCACCCAAAAAGCACTCCAGCACTTGGGAGCAAGCTCTGGTGCCATCTCAAACCTCACACCAAGAAAACCCACACCTTACAGTAGATCTTTAGCCTGCATTACATCTCCTATTCCAACTTAGCTTAATTCTTAGGGCAAAAGGATGGTCTTGTAGTTGAAACCCAAGGCGTGAACATAGCTGCTCTGAAGTCCTCCCCGAGTCACAGGTTCACTCTATGACCTCTGACAAATTATTTTTCCATCATTAAAGACAATAAAGCTACCTCGTATCAAGGGAACACAAAGACATTGGCGAGATCCACAGGTATAGCGCGGTGGTACAGGAGGACATCAGGACCCCTGACTTTCACATGGAGATTTCAAACTTGGTCCAGCCTGAACTTCAAAGCACTGCTGCCCCAAACCGACATTTTCAGAGAGCTCAAGTCTTGGAGGGGAGTTGGCAAATAAAAAAAAACACAGCCAGAGAGGGGGCTTAAAGTAATTTTGCAAACCTGAACACCACTTGGAGAACACCTTCAGGTCCTGAAACAGAAGTATTTTCAACCATTGGCATTCACCTTTTATCATACGGAAAAACAGAAGTCCACAATTTTAGTTCCTTTGAGATTAGAAACAAATAAACAATTTGTTTGCAGGATACTCAAGAGAGATCAACAAGAAAGTTCACTTGGCTTTGGAGAAAATAAACCACCTATATTTAATACCCAACCAAAACAGATCCCTCCCCTCTCTAGGACCCTCTATCAGCTGCCCAAACAGAACAGACTAGAATTCCAGAGCTCTGCATTCTACCTCCAAAAAGGGTCTGTCGCTAACACTTAGCGATCTGGGAAAAAACTAACTACCAGTGGGATACAGAAACCGCCCCAGCCTTCCTGCTGGAAAGAAAGAGGAGAAAAGGAAACCTTCTGACAGCATTTTGCATACGTAAAACCACATGCTGCAAGTCCAAGCATGCATAGAAGCAGCACACGCAGTTCGCAACCAGACCAGAAAAGCCTCGAAGCACATCTTAACGCCAGGGAATGCGAAATTCCCTGAGGAGCTGCTGGAGTCCAGCGGAGGGCTGCGAGGATGAGGAGGGGACTGGAGCATCTCTCCTACGAGGAGAGGCTGAGGGAGCTGGGCTTGTTCAACCTGGAGAAGAGAAGGCTGAGAGGGGACCTTAGAAATGCCTCTAAATATCTGCAGGGTGGGGGTCAGGAGGACGGGGCCAGGCTCTTTCCAGTGGTGCCCAGCGACAGGACAAGGGGCAACGGGCACAAACTGAAGCAGAGGAAGCTCCAGCTGAACAGAAGGAAGAACTTCTTCCCTCTGAGGGTGACGGAGCCCTGGCCCAGGCTGCCCAGGGAGGCGGTGGAGTCTCCTTCTCTGGAGATATTCCAGACCCACCTGGACACGGTCCTGTGCAGCCTGGTCTGGGTGACCCTGCTTCGGCAGGGGGGTTGGACTAGATGATCTCCATAGCTCCGTTCCAACCACTAAATTCTGTGAAATTGAAGACTGAGGAGCAAAAAGCCCAGACACAGACATCAATTCCTCCGCTCCCAGAGACATTTGTGAACATGCACCGTCCTAAACAAGATGTTGTTTTCCAGCCACGGTGCTGAGAAAAAAAAAGAGGGGACCACGTCTCCCATTGATGGTCCCGCTCTGCGTTTGCGGCAGCGCGCAGAATCTCCCACACCTGCAAGAAAAGCGGTGTTGATGTTTTCACGTCTCATTCGTCTTACTAAGCCATCAGTCAACAAGTCAATAATTGGTAAACATGCTTCAACTTTGGCTCCCTTGAAGGAACGGTCTCACTAGCAGCTACTTCAAAATCCGTTGGGCAACTACTTCGCCGCTGCACATGTTTATCACTGTCAGTAAGCAGCTTCTAAAGCATTTTTGCTGTGCCTTGAATTCAGTTTCTTCAAATTGGTCTCTCAAGTATTGCATGTGTGAGTTCAAAGACTTGCGATGTTAACAGCAGCAACACATCTTGGCATCTTTCTGTTCAGTCTTACTTGAGAATTTTATTCAAAAAGAACAGAAACTCTATTTCTTAACAAGTTTTCCTTTTCTACTGACATGAAGCTTTACGCTTTGCGTCTCTCCTGGCTCATCTTGATCGCCCGTCAAAGAATCAAAGCCTGGTTCAGGCAACTCCAAGCCCTCGCACCGCTGACCACCAAGCATCACAAGAACGGTTTACAAATTTGATCCCGGCGAAGGAGCAACACTTTCGTGCTGTCGGGCAGCCAAAACAAAGCATGCACCCCTTTGCACCAAGCCAAGGCTTGCAAACCACCTACATACTCCATGCAAGAAGCCCAAAACCAACGTGGGTTGACAAGTGTCCCACAAAAAAGGGAAAACCCACAGCAAAAGCAAAGTTCTCAGCTGCCCTGCAAAGCTGCATGGGGTCTTGCTGCTGTCTGGGCATGGTTACACACCTGACCCACCACCAGCTGATAAACATGGACCTTTCCAAGTGCCTTCTCTCAGGGTGTGCAAATGATGGGTAACTGCCAGGACCATTCCGCCCAAGTGACAGGACAAGGGGCAACGGGCACAAACTGAGGCACAGGAAGTTCCGTCTGAACAGGAGGAAGAACTTCTCCCCTCTGAGGGTGACGGAGCACTGGAACAGGCTGCCCAGGGAGGTTGTGGAGTCTCCTTCTCTGGAGATATTCAAGACCTGCCTGGACAAGGTCCTGTGCAGCCTGCTCTGGGTGACCCTGCTTCGGCAGGAGGGTTGGACTGGGTGACCCACAGAGGTCCCTTCCAACTCCTACTATTCTGTGATTCTGTATCGCAGAGTAAGATGTAGCTAACCATCACAGCCTGCAGCAGGGTACAGCCCAACCTGAGGAACACGTTACTTCTATTTCATATAAATGCAGACAGGGCTCTTCCCTCCTCACTGTAGTGAGGAACACCTGGATAAATCCAAACCCCTCCACCAGCGTTCTCCCATTTCCTCCCGCACTCTTCCTGTAATGACTCAGGCTGGCTAAATAACTCCAAAGTTCCCAGGGAGTTTTCATTTTGCTGCGATCTGACCGTCTCCTCGGAGCAATGAGACCTCTCGGTGCCAGAATTTAACAACTGCAACAATTCTCCTAAACACCTCCTGCCAGCATTTTTGTTCATCGCTGAATTGCTTCATTAATTCCAAGTCGATACAACCAGCTTCCTTTTGTCAATCTCTGTACATTAACATATAATTTCAATGTTTGGGACCATTTTCTGGTTTAGAAACGAGATTAGCTTCCAGTGATTAAAGAAGTTCTCCAGACCAGGCAAAATTACCAGCTCACAAAAGCTATAAGATTGATCTTTGCAATGGTAAACATAACAACCATGCCCAAATTACAAGTTTACTGTTACACCACTCAAATTTTTGAAAGCTGTTTGCTTTCCATATCTTGGTTTTGTTTTCTCACGAAATAAACACAGGCAGACTTCATAAAAAACCAGCAGCCCTGTTTCCAGAGGGTTGAAAAGCCTTCGCTGGATGGGTAGGAACGCAACGCGCTGCTAACGGGATGTCAAAACCGGCTACCTTGAAGGGCACGCAGCGCGCGGCGGCTGAGCAACCCTCGCACCGCTCGCCGTTCACGTCCCCTTCGCCGCTTGCTGTTGCAATTGCACGCGACACCATCAACGGCAATTAATGAATTAGACTTGTCAGAAGGAATATTTCTTTTGCGGGATAGGATTGGTAAGTGACACTCCTGCCGGAGCCAATTCCGACAACAAAGAATTGATACAGCCGGGGGAGATTCGTGCTCTTACCTCTTCCCTTTGGAGGATCTCCTCCTGCCTTCAGGGAAGAGGGTTCCCACCAGGCAACAAGGCAGACGCACGCGATAAGCCACGAGCAACCATATTGTCCACTGAAGATCTGGCTGGTGGGACAGAGACATGGGATTGAAAGCTGCTTCCCACGTGCAGGGGCAAATCCAAAGAGATCCAGTCATCCCTGCTTGCCAGGTGACTAAATGCAAGCACAGGATGGTGCTTTCCATAGCTGCACATCCTAATTTTGCCAGTGGTGGTCACCCAGGGTTAAGGAACTTTCTTTATGCACATTGCACAAGTTTTCCTTTGCACGTTCTCCCTTCAACGTTGCCTGAAGGGGTTTCAGAACCTCACACGGCCAAGCTGTTGAGGTCTCTTGGACCTCACTGCTCAGCAGCATCAGCGTGGGGAGACGTGAAGACGTCTAGGTCTTCAAAGGGGAACAACAGAAGTCTCCTCGAGAGGCGGGAGAGATAGACACACAATTCACAAACCGGCACGCTCATCTTGGAAATACCAAAAAAACTCAGAGGAATCAACTGACAGGGAACCAAAAGTCAGAGCTTTTTGGAACGAGAAGGAAACCAGTAGTAAAATGGAGATCAAAGACGTCCAGCTGACAGCGCTGCTAAGGCTCATTACGTCCAGAGTGAAATCAATGCCACTGAGCTTACCGTGAGTTTTGCTGGGATCTCTTCGAGTTTTACCCAAACTCTGAGCTCCACAAGTCAGGTGAGCCCAGTCCTCTCAGCTGTCATTTAAAAGTTTGCAATTCTCATGGCTGAAGAGTTTGGAAACACGATCAACCCCCCCCCCCCCCCCCCACAAAGCAACGTGGGGGGAAAGGAAGACGAAGAGCACCCTCAGCAGGGGTTAACAGAAGTGTTGCACGGCAGGCTTCGTACAAAGGGGAAACAGCTCTTGCTCCATCCCTGGAGATGCGTTTGTATCAAGGCATTCAGCATCTTCGGGCTCAGATCTGAGCCTGTTTCAGACACAACCCATTTCTCCTTTTGTTTATAAACAAAGAGAGCATCAAAAGAACAAATCAATAAAACCATGGGTTTTGTTCCCCGCGGAGCTCCTCCGATGCTGGCATTTCTTCCCACCCAAATCAACATTTATTTTTCAGTATCCTGGATAAAATGACAGCGCTCTGCAATATGCTCATCCCCCCCTCCTCCATCCCTCGCCCTGCTCGCCTTCTCCAGCACACAGCCCTGTCTCTGGAGGGTCCCGGATCACAGCAGCATTGCTGCAGGTCCTGGGCCACCAGCTGAGCAGGTTCAGCCATTCAGCCCAGCATCACTCTGAAGAGAGGACCAAAAAGCTCTCTGCAAAGCACAGCAAGTTGCTATCAGCACCAGGTTAAACAGCAAGGTGCAAGAGGAGCTTTGAGATCCTGGGGTGCATCAAGAGGAGTGTGGGCAGCAGGGCGAGGGAGGTTCTCCTCCCCCTCTACTCTGCCCTGGTGAGGCCCCATCTGGAGCACTGTGTCCAGTTATGGGCTCCCCAGTTCAAGAAAGATGAGGAGCTACTGGAGAGAGTCCAGCGGAGGGCGACGAGGATGAGGAGGGGACTGGAGCATCTCTTCTACGAGGAAAGGCTGAGGGAGCTGGGCTTGGAGAAGAGAAGGCGGATAGAGGATCTTAGAAATGCCTATAAATATCTGCAGGGTGGGTGTCAGGAGGATGGGGCCAAGCTCTTTTCAGTGGTGCCCAGTGACAGGACAAGGGGCAACGGGCACAAACTGAAGCACAGAAAGTTCCAGCTGAACACGAGGAAGAACTTCTTCCCTCTGAGGGTGACGGAGCCCTGGCCCAGGCTGCCCAGGGAGGCTGTGGAGTCTCCTTCTCTGGGGATATTCAAGACCCACCTGGACAAGGTCCTGTGCAGCCTGCTCTGGGTGACCCTGCTTGGGCAGGGTGGTTGGACTAAATCTCCAGAGGTCCCTTCCAACCCCTACCATACCATGACACATGAACCTTCACTCCTGACCTCGGCGATGCCGACCTTTTCTGCCTCCAAGCAGAGAAAAGGGAACAAAGAAAGAGGTCACCCCAAGGAGAAGGGTGGGTTTGCTGCGATAGGACACGAAATATTGGCTTTAAACTAAGTAAGGGAAGATTTAGTCTGGATATAAGGAAGAAATTCCTTACCATGAGGGCGGTGAAACCCTGGCACAGGTTGCCCAGAGAGGTAAGCAGAGGCCCTATCCCTGGAAACATTCAAGGTCAGGTTGGACAGGGCTCAGAAACCTGGTTTAGTTGAAATTGTCCCTGCTCACTGCAGGGGGGCTGGGCTAAGTGACCTCTGAAGGTCCCTCCCAACCCAAAGCATTCTGTGATTCTCCCCAAAACGCTGCAGCCAGCGAGGCCGAACTGAGATTCCCCTCGGCACAGGCGTGTCTGTAAGCCCCCTTCTTCCCTCTTCCGTGCCCGAGGCAGTTGCGGCTCCAAGCCTTTTCGCTTTCATGTTGGAATGAAAATATCATGATGTACAAATTATTACTTTGTAATTAATTATGCAGAATAACTAAAGCGAACATGACTCCAGCATTATGACAGCTTTGAAATTTACCACTATGCAAATTAATAAGTAATGAATCCTGCTTGCTGGGTATATGGTTAATATAAGAGAAGGTTACCTAAACAAAAAGAAAGGCTTAAGCTAATTTAACTACAGAGCGAGAAGGAGTCTTAATTTTCTGTTGGCAAGAGAGAGAGGAAAAGGTACCTCTTGTCTTTTCCCCTTTTCAAATACTGGCAGGGAGGAGATAATCCCACTTCACACAACTCCTCTTAACCAAGGCTGACTCAGATTTCCCCCGGACTTGGCAAGAGCCTGCGGCCTCGCTGCTACGCAGCCAACGCCGAGCAGAGAAGCACAGACGAGGTAGCGTCTGTAAACATGATTTATTTCAACCAGACAGCCAAATTCAGGAAAGATTCTGGTGTTGATATTTCCCTACACACACCCCTTCAAAAACTGCAAGAGTCATCTATTCCTGTCACCAGTCTCGGACCAGTATTGTGAGCAGGCGAGGTTCAAGGTGACAAAGGTAAGCATCCATCTTCAGCACCGAACGTGATCTTTGTGGCTGAGCTCCTCTGCCACCCGCCTCGGGGACATCTTTTCCTCGGGCTCCGAGGCTGGGAAGCCAGCCAGGGCTTTTATTATTTCTGAGTTTATCCCTGGCTATCCACGGGCATGGCACAGCCACCCCAACAGCAAGCACAAGCACGGTCCATCTCAGCTCGAAAGTCTCTCAGCTCCTCAATTCCTTCCCAAGGAAGATGTTGGAGACCCAACAAGCATCAACATGCAGATGCCAAATTTTGCACACTTCTGCAACTCGCAGCATATGGTTGGTTTTTTTTGGTCTCCCTCCCCATCCCATCTGACTGCCTGCAGTCTTTGAGCATCATTTAAAACTCTCCCCCTAAACTGGCAGAGCTGTGCCTGGAACTACAACTGAGAGATGACCTTGGCAGTCCTGGGCAACAGTAATTAGAGTAATTAGTGACACATCCCTAGATGTCAGCCTGCTAGCCAAGGCTCTATGGGACACCTGCAGCGCACCATGTCCTGAGCTAATGACCATCGGCTCCGGGGCGTGTTTTTCCCAGCTCTCGCCGCAGCAATAAATCACACTGCACATGCAAGAGGATGCCAGCAAACGGCTAGGACATGGCCCCGAGAAAAGCAAACCCCGCTCCGCTCCATCTGGCAAGGCAGCGCAATTCAGGAGCGCTTTGCTGGTGGCACTGGACAGGATCAATAGAACTCCCAGAGCACGCAAAAAGTTTCTACTGGTGCCAGATTATACCTTTATAGGGGACAAGACAGGCTACATCTACGCACTTCCCCAACAGCAGGACTGCTGCCAGCTTACAAGGCCGTAAACATGTCCACCAGCAAGGGGAATGAACATGAGTTTTGCTCCGATGGACAGCAGAGCCATCTTTCTTGGGCACAGGGATGTGTCTCCAGCAGTCATGCAGTGTGCTGCCCCTGGGGAGAAACAGCCCCAGGCACCAGGACAGGCTGGGGCGGACCTGCTGGAGAGCAGCTCTGCGGAGAGGGACTGGGAGTGCTGGGGGACGACAGGGTGACCAGGAGCCAGCAGCGTGCCCTGGGTGCCAAGAAGGCCAATGGGATCCTGGGGTGCATCAAGAGGAGTGTGGGCAGCAGGGCGAGGGAGGTTCTCCTCCCCCTCTGCTCTGCCCTGGTGAGGCCCCATCTGCAGTGCTGTGTCCAGTGCTGGGCTCCCCAGTTCAAGAAAGATGAGGAGCTGCTGGAGAGAGTCCAGCGGAGGGCTATGAGGATGAGGAGGGGACTGGAGCATCTCTCCTACAAGGAGAGGCTGAGGGAGCTGGGCTTGTTCAGCCTGGAGAAGAGAAGGCCGAGAGGGGACCTTAGAAATGCCTCTAAATATCTGCAGGGTGGGTGTCAGGAGGACGGGGCCAGACTCTTTCCAGTGGTGCCCAGCAACAGGACAAGGGGCAACGGGCACAAACTGAAGCAGAGGAAGCTCCAGCTGAACACGAGGAAGAACTTCTTCCCTCTGAGGGTGATGGAGCCCTGGCCCAGGCTGCCCAGGGAGGTTGTGGAGTCTCCTTCTCTGGAGATATTGGGGAGGACACAGGGAGAAGACAAAAGATCTTGGGGGGGGGGGGGGGGGGCGGGAAATCACATCCAGGAAACCTGGATATAGCACAAAAAATAGCTGGTAAGATGTTTTGTAATAGCCAGTTAAGCTATTACAGTCTCAATCACTGACAAGGTGCTAAAGGGAGGATGGGTGGCATCTCAGCACACTCAGCATGGCAACAGGCCCCAATGGAGAGACAGCTGATGTTTCATCTCATTCCAGAAGACATCCCATCTCCTTAAGAAGCGGGACTGGAAGTATTAATCAGCCCATCGCCGAGCACTGCTGCATCAGCCTACAATTTCCTCCGTGGCTTCCAAGCACTGTCTCAAGGAAGCTAAGCAAGTCCCATAGACTGGCACACGTGCATTTGAACACGAAAACGCTTGTAGCCTTTCAAGAAATTACAGATGTGCTTTCCTTGGGTAGAAACAACCTTGCAGCAAGCCCCGATATGCCTCTTTCCTCCGGGTAATGGCACTCTTCTACCAAGAAATCAGCATCACTCTCCTGCTCAGCTCCAGCATCCCCACACCAGCGTCGGACAAGCAGGGCAGGGTCCGATTTGGGCTGCACCCCTCGCCCTGCTGCAGAGACGCAGCCCCGCTACCCAGCAGAGCTCGGGCAGATTGAGGAGAGATGAGGTGTTAGGGTGGATTTAAGGATTAAGGGGAACGGATTGTCAGATTCGAGGGGGGATCAGCGCGAAGGCTGAGCGTCAGAGCAGATGTCGGCGATTTCCCCTGCGCTGATCCTCCCCACCCCGACGCTCTCCCCTACAAGCATTATCCACTCTCAGCATCACAGATCTCCTGTCATCCCTTTCTTTTCCCCCCCCTCATTCGCCAGCCTGGCTCTACAGGAGCCAGCTGCTTTCCCCAAATCCACAGGCAAAAAGACTCAGTTAATGGGAAAGATTAAAGGTGCCTATCTGGCTGCTTTCCCCTGTTTCTTTTGCTCTCTGTGCGACACAAGCTCCCTCCATCACCGCGCTAAGGCAAGTCCTTGTCCTCACAGTGGAAATGTCTCACCTGCACAGTCATCCTCCTCTTTGCCTGGGGAGCAGCAAGTCCTCAAAAGGGAAATACAGAGGATCACAGAATCATTATGGTTGGAAAAGACCTCTTTTCATCAGCATGATGAAAGATCAGCAAGAGATCATCAAGTCCAACTGTCAACCCAATACCACGATGCCTGCTAAACCATGTCCTCAAGTGCCCCATCTACACGGTTTTTGAACCCCTCCAAGGATGGGGACTCCACCTTTGCCCTGGGCAGCCTGGTCCAACGCCTGACCACTCTTTCAGGAAAGAAATATTTCTGAATACCCAATGTAAACCTCCCCTGATGCAACTTGAGGCTGTTTCTTCTCATCTTATGACTTGTTACTTGGGAGAAGAGACCAACACCCACCTAACTACAACCTCCTTTCACCTAGTTGTAGAGAGCGAGAAGGTCTCCCCTCAGCCTCCTCTTCTCCAGACTAACCTGGCCCACTTCCCTCAGCCATTCCTCATAAGGCTTGTTCTCTAGACCCTTCACCAGCCTCATTTCTCTCTGAATCACAGAATCACAGGTTGGAAAAGACCTCTATGATCATCAAGTCCAACCACCCACCCAACAGCACCGCACCTACTAGACCATACCGCAAAGTGCCACGTCTACATGGTTTTTGAACATCTCCCGGAAAGGTGACTCCACCACCTCCCTGGGCAGCCTGTTCCAACGTCTGAACACGCTCCAGCCCCTCAATGTCCTTTCTTGTAGTGAGGGGCCCAAAAGCAGGTCCCTCTTCTCCTGCTCTTAATCTTTCCCACCCAAAAAACTCCAAGTTCCCCGTGACCACCCACCCTTCCGCTCCCAGAGCATCCCACAGCCTTGGCGAGCGGCAGCAGGCACAGCGAGACCCGCGACGCTGGACTCATGAGCCTGTTTACGTCTGAAAGCAGATCTGCAGCCAACTCGCTCCCTGCAACACCGGCAGCAGATAATGAGTCCCCAGGGCCTCTTTTCTAGGACGCTCCAACAGTTTCCTACAAAAGCCCCACGCGAGCGGCTTTCGCAGCTTGACCTCTCTCCCTCCCTCGCTGAGCGAGCTGGTGCAAATGTGGTTCATGAGCCAGCCTTCTGCAACAGGGCTCGGACTGGAGCCAAAATAATCCCCGTTGCAAACCAGAGGAAAGGATGCATTCATCCCTAGACCAGGTAGCACCAAGGCTGGGATGAGAAAAGGCTCAGAAAATGGGGAAACAGCACCAAAATGCCTGTGAAAAACAGCGACTGGGTACGTTGGTCCTTGCAAAATGGGGAAAGGCAGCGGGTAAGGGGCACCAGCTCCACAACCGAGCTTCCCCTCCCGAAGAATCCTCCATGTCAAAAAGCTTCAGACAGCAGTGAAATATCGGCCGCTTACCACGGCAGCCGAAGGGGTTCCGGCCACTCACCTCGCACCCTTGACAGCGGGGAAGAGAGGAACCGCTCAGCTCCATGCTAACACAGGCCCTAGAGCTAAAGTCACAGCAGCTCGTAAAGCAACCAGACAGAAGTTACCAGTGTCAGAGTGAAAAAAAACCAGAGTAAAAATAAAATAACAAATAGGATGGCTACAACCCTTTCCTATGGCCGAACAGGTCCCCCCCCTGCTTGAGGATGACAATCTAAAGGGGGAGGAAGGCATGAAAAATAAATAAATAACTCCCTGCCCGCGTTGCTTATACAGTAGATGAGATTTAATAGAGAGCAGACGGAGCCTTATCAGCACAACTCACACTCAATAGTGCAAGGGAGGGCATCATACATTAGCTTGCTTTGACCTGCAGGGCCCTCAGTGGGAATTTTCTCTACCACACTGACATTATGTTGTTTAGATGCTATGCACATCTCGCCTGCACGGAAACATGCTGACACTTTGGAGGCTTTTGAATAAGGAGAAAGAGCGGAGAGAGAGGAAAAGAAGAAAAAAAAAAAAAGATGTCTGGGTCGAAATCTTTCTCTAATAGTTATAGATTTAATTCCACAGTCTGGAGGGAAGGGTGGGAGCAGAGATTATTCCCACCCCACTCCCTTTCCTTTTCAAAACATGAAAAACAAACCTCAAAAAGCAAATTACTGTCCTGGCCTGCTTTGCTTTTATTTAATTCTCTGGTTTTGCTGTAGCTTTCCCTCCCACCTCCATCAATACACACAGGACCCAGGGAAGACCTAGCCAAAACTGTTGATGATTTCATTTAGATGAGACATTCCCAGGCTCCCCTAAGCAGGGATGAGCTAACATCAGATTTCTCAACATACAAAGCAAAATAAGGAGGGCAATTCTTTGCCTAGTCATCCTGATATTTTAAGTCCTCACGAAGAAACAGGTTATATCCAGATGGGGGAGAGGTTTACACCTTCTTTCAGCTGGCGTTACTTGTAGCCCCTCACATTTCACACCTTCCAGTTGGCATTAAACACAACTCTGGGGACTCCAGCATCCACATTCAGGAGAGGAGAAAGGAAACAAGAATTAGCAGGAGGCTCTTGTGCTTCCTTTCGGTTACGCAGATGAAAGCTGTGTCAACTAAATCCCACGCCCTCCCCAACGCAGTCAGAGAAGGAAGAAGTCAGGAGTCACTGGCTGGCCAGTTTAAACGAGAGTTTCATATTTTGCACGGGAAAAACCAAGCTTTGTACAGCAGATACAAGAGGTCACGGTCCTTTAAACCACAGAAATGCCTGTCTAGGAGGTGCATGAGGAAAAACTTGCTGCTTACCCACGAGCAGGCAGTAAAGAGCAGCTTTCCCAGTCTACAACCAGCCTGTGTGAACACCATCAACACTGCAAGCCCCCCTGGGTTGGGGGAAGCCTGGCTGGAGGAGAGCAGCGGGATGCCGGGGCTGCACGAGTGTGGCGAGAAGGATTTCTAGAGATGCCCAGGGACTGCTCCCACCACTTTTTATCAAGCGGGTGGGTGCCATGCCGGCTCTGCAAACAGCAGCAGGCGAAGAGTGCCAAGGTTTCCCGTGTGCAGAGGTAGCCTCTTTCATCTCCATCAGATGCAAATGGGCTGCACGACCTTTAAGCACTTAATTAGTTGCCTTTTTGGTTTTTAAAAGCAACATTTGGGTGCCATGCCCCCCTGGAAGAGGTGTGATGGATGGGCTGTTTGCAGGGGCACAGCAGCCCAATCCTTCAGCCTCCAACAGCCAGCACACAGGAACCGCAGAGGCATGCAGGGATGGTTTCTCATTCCAGAGCTCTGCACCTGTGGCAAACACCCAAGCAACTGGACTTCATCTCTATCGCTTCCCAGAGTGAGCAACGGGTCCCTGCCATCCCCAGCAGCCCTCTGCTCATGGTCAGACCCATACACAGCACACACATGGCACCTTGCCTCCAAACAACGGACATCACCAGAGGCTTCTGTTCTCTTCCCCGGCTGCCCAAACCACCACGCAGAGTCCTGGACGCTCCTCCATCCAAACATTCTGCTCAGGACCCAGCTTTAAAGAGAAATCTGCTTGTGCCAGCAAGGTGGACAGGAGCTAAGGAGACAAATCCACTTCAAGCTCAGGTCACAGTAGGTCAAAGCGATAAAAAATACATGTTTGAGAAGCCACCGACTGGATATTGAATTGATCTTCCGCGCTAGCTCCAAACGCCCGGGGAACCCAGGGCAGGCATGCTGAATGCCCGCAGATCGATAGAGAGAAGCGCTCACACCAGCCCTCAGTAGCTGCATTGCTACCCTACGGTCCTCAGCACTCAGGATTGTTTTCTTTCCTGTTCAATTCCTCATAACTCATTTCCCCAAGACATTCCCCCCCCCTCCTCTTTCCCCATGCTTTTCCTCGTAGATAAAAACAATATGTGGCTTTTTTTTTATTCCAGCGGGGTTCCAGCTAATAAAAAGATTTATAATTAAGCCAGTAGATTTCCTTTTGCTATGCTGTCCTGGATTATGAGAAAGTATATTTATATGCAATTACGAAATGAACAGTATTTCTTACCCAAGTGAAGCTTTAAAAGTCATTATGAATCCATTAACTCAGCAGACCTTACAAAAGGCCTTCCCTGCTCTGGATTTATTTTAATTTAAAGCAGATAGGAAACTTTTCCCCTCCTTATTTTTTAAACCCAGCTTTCCTGCTGTAGAACTGCACAAAAATGAAAAAGATGCATCAAATTCAACAGTAAGGGTGAGGCCAAACTCTTGGCAGGCACAGCTCCGCCAGACCCAACGCCGCTTCAACCATTTCCAGATTCTCTGCCCTGCGTTCAACTGCACTGCGGCCCCAGACCTGCCTCCTTACACTGAAACCTGGGAAAGGCGCAACACCCCTCGACCCACCCTTCGTTTGCTTAAATGCCGCCTCAGCATCACTGCCCTGCATCTTTTTGAAGCTCCTCTCCACGACATTCAAAGGGAAGGAGTGTGCACACAGCAACTAGCTGCGTTTCTTTTTTGCTTCTGTGGCAAAAATACTGCTTAAAGACCCCCATCAAGTATTACGTGCCCCAGCGGTCTGCGACACTGCGGAGAATCACAGAATCATCAAGGCTGGAAAAGACCTCGAAGGTCATCAAGTCCAACTGTCAACCCAACACCCCCGTGCCTGCTAAACCATGTCCCAAAGTGCCACATCCACACGTTTTTTGAACCCTTCCAGGGATGGGGACTCCACCACTGCCCTGGGCAGCCTCTTCCAGTGCCTGACCACTCTTTCAGTAAAGTTTTTTTTCCTAATATCCAATCTAAAGAGAGAGAGACAAGTTGGAAGAGCCAGAAGACAAGAAAACCATACTGGAGAAAGCCAAGAGGGGAAAAACTGCCATAAATTGTGGTCAGAGAGCTGCCCCTGCATGTAGATCTGGGTGGAAAGAGGCATGAAAGATTTAATCTGCGATCACAGCTGTGGCTTGACAGCAGACGTGAACAGCAGCAGCCCAGTGCTCCCCAGCACCATGCTGAGACACACTCTGGCATCAGCATCTCCTCTGCAATATTTACATCCCCAGCAACACACCGGGAAGGGAAGCAGAAGTCTGCCCTCCCGCTGCTTGCGGCCCTCCTCGGCTTGCAGAGCTTAATCACCTAATTCAGTGCCATCGGGAGGGGATGCAGCAGCGCTGCCTGCACGGGGACCAGGGGACACGATGCAGAAGTTTCAGCATCTGCAGCATTAATCAGAACAAGACCTTCTTCTGGATACCCAACAGCAGAGAGGGTTTCTTCCTCCCCACCTTTAACGAGGTCCTTAGTGCCCTGAGCCCTACCTACACCATCCATACCACCGCTTGACAAGAAGGGACCGTCTTTGGGATTTTAAACAGGTCGTCAGGCAGAAGAATGGCAGCCGCCCAGCAAAATATGCTCCAGCCTCAGCCATCTTTCACCATTTCTTATCTACGCGCGGGATGAGGATGGCTCATTTTACTCGCCTTAAGAGGAAATCCATCTTCAAGTCACAAGGAGCAGCTCAGTTGCAATGGCCTTTTCATTAACGTGGTGGCAATAAAGCACAGCAGCATCCCCTGGCTGTCATGTTAAAAGGATCTGGGAGGAATATTAAGATGGAACTCGCCAGCAAGCGGAGGCAGGGAGGAGGACAACCCCATGGTGGGACACAGCTCCTCCTCCACCACCCAAACTCCAGATGGAGATGGCCACCAATCCCTCACATGCCTCCCCCCAATTCCTACTCGGTTCCACGGAGGATTCTTTTTTTTTGAGGCTTCAAACAAGCATTAACTGGGAAAAATGTACTGAAAGACACTCAGGCTCTCCCAGAGGGCACAAGCCTTCACAGGAGAGGCCAACACCCCCCTTGGACATCATGACTGGCAACAGAATGAATCACTGAATCATTAAGGTTGGAAAAGACCTCTCACATCATCAAGTCCAACAGTCACCCCAACACCACCGTGCCTGTTAAACCACATCCCGAAGTGCCAGATCTACACATTTTTTGAACCCCTCCAGGGATGGGGACTCGACCACTTCCCTGGGCAGCCTCTTTCCCTGTGGTGGGGCTGCACAAGCTCTTCCCAAGCTGGGTGCTTCATCGGGTACCTCCACCACCTCCAGCACCCTCCTCCCTCCTGTCCGCTCCAATCGCGACGGGGCCGTGAGCGTTTCCAGTCCTCAGACAAATTAAATCTCCCTGACAGTCTCGATCTGCCTCCAGTTCTCCACGACGCTTTCACTTCCAGTTGGCTCCCGTCAGCGACAAACCTGCTTTGACACCTTCGCTGTTTCTCAGTCTCATTTTCCCCCCTGCGATCTGCTTCTCCTTGTCTCTCTGTCGAGCACTGTGCGATTTTTGCACTGACAAACCCATTCTGATCTCCTGCTCCTGTGCTCCCCCCTCCCAACAATTCTCTGTCTCTGCAACTCTTTCAGCTACTACATGACTGCTTTATTAAATAAGAATAAAAAACAGTAACCAGGGGCAGGGAGTTCTCTGCAAACCAACTGCTCTGGATTTAATTTGGGGAATGCGGTCACAGTTAGTTTCATTAGGCTTGCCCCTTTGCCCCGTAACACTTGTTTTCTTACTGTGGGGTTCTTTTTTTTTTTTCAAATTCAGCTTGAGCACAATTCCCCATGTGTTCTGCTCCACGAGGAACTGGGCTCTTGCGACCGTTTTAATCCCTGTTTGCAATTTGCAGCAGCTCTGGCTAAGGGTGAAAGGTTCTGTGTTTCATTACAATGCCTCCCAGGGACCTCTGCTAACCCACACCGTGCAGCACTGTCTTGACACAGTACAGCAGCTGCACTTAAAAAAGTTCACTATCTCAGATATATTACGAGCTCCAGCAGCTATTCCCCTACGCTAGCCGCAAGGAATAGCAATAAGTCCATAACGAACTTTGAAAAGCAGCCACGCTTACAGGTATTCTGGCCACAGGTACCCGCTCATCACGCCCCACAACCAGCCCCTGGGTCTTAAGGTTTGCTTTGCATCCCCCCTTGATGCATTTCCAGACTCCATAACAATCCATAGGAGGAGATTCTTGCACCTACTTCATTTTATTTTTCTCCTGCAGCTCACCGAGCGCTTCAAAGGGGAAAAGGCAAAGCTTTGCCAAGCCCATGCTGCAAGAGGGGAAAGCTCAATGCAGAAGGCAAAGACTGGTGAGAAACCACAGGCCCCAGGCAGGTAGGTGGCCAAGCAGACCTCGCTGTTTCCAGCAATCAATGTGCCTTTCCTCTCAACACCCACCTGAGGAAAAGCTTTTTTCCCCTTCTACATCTGCCTCTCTGCCTACAGAAGCACACAACCTTCCTCTGATAAAAAAAAAATTACAATATGCTCAGAGCACAAGTTCACATTTAACAAAACAACCCGCCTTCTTATAAATTTACTTCACTGTAGCGGAGTCAATATATTCAGAAATGACTTCGTCACCCGTTAGACAACGGCAGCCGGCACCACTGCGACTACAAATCCATTTGCGAGGTATCAGCGGTGCAGGCACACGCTCCTGCGAGCCGCTTTGTAACGCTCTCCCATGCAGTTGGCCACCAGCAAAAGACAATCATGGTCTGTTTAAAATAAAAACAGCAGGTCAAGTAGCTAAAAGCTCCAAACTTGACCCTTCCTGTCCCATTCACAGGGTTTCAAAGGAACACACCAGCTTGGAAATGATGCTGCTAGAAATGGCTTCAGCCTGTCAGCCCTGGAAAAATGTTGGCTTTCTCTTGTCACGCCACTGGATTTGTCAAGGAGCAGAGATGAGTCCCTCCTGCTGCTGCGGTTTATTAAATGGGTCCAGCTGCAGTGGGATGGCTGGGAATGCAGATGCAGAAGGAAGGGCTTGAGGAGCAGCAGCTGTTCCCATTGCTTGCTGTCTGTGGTCACCTGCTGGAGCTAGACCCAAAAGCTCTTGGTCTGGGGCACCATTAGCAACTGCCAGGGAGAGGGGAGTCCACAGCACATCCAAATCAAGTCCTTGTATGACAGCCAGGTCCTCTGAGCTAGACCTCTGCCTTGCCTAACTGGCCACAGCCTCTCCCAGCCCTAGGGCTACTCACTTAATGCCTCCAACAGCTACATCACTGCATCATTTTGGTGGTCTTCTGCATGCACAGAAGAAGAGTTCAAGCCTCTCAGTCTAAAGCTTGGTTCTAAAATGCAGTTAGCACTCAGGTGGATGCTTCCACAGGAGATTTAAAAATTTCAGTATGTGTTTCTTAAGCACTCTGTCCTGCGCCCTGCGAGATTTTCTCCCATAGATTTTCCTAGGTAGGCAGTGAGAACACAGGAGGCAGAAAGTGCATCTTTTAGTTGTTCCCCAAGCTGTCTCCTGGCCAGACAACCCTGTTACGTGAAGCACAGGGACCTGAAGCTGTGTGAAAGCAACCAGGTGGATCTCCCTAGCACAGGAGCCTGACAAACCCAGCCCTTCGCGCTCATTTAACTCCAACATAACACAACAGATCCCAACACGTTACCAGAGGGTGAAATGCAACCACGTTTTGCAACCCACTGCACACAGCCAGGTGATCGCCTAGCTGCCGAAAGAGATTTCATTTAGTCTTTCCTCTCCAAATAGAGGGACTTCATTCCCAGATAATGCAGTAAGACGAGACAGATCCGAAGCGATGTGCTCAAGGTCACCCGAGGAATTAATGGCAGAGTGAGAAGCAGACCTGAATCCAACCACAAAGCATAGTTAGCCCAAAAGCCACCAGTCATAAGACATGCCATTTATCAACCTCTATCAAATTAGGCAGAGTACCATAAACTCCTGCTTGCGGAGCGTTTTTTAAAATGGCAGGAGAGGAGACGCAGCTTCCGAGTTCTTAAGAGCAGAGAAAAATACTGGTATAATAAAACAAACTATTTTAAAAAGTGCCTCATCTAGTATTTATCTACCACTCGACAGTCTTCCTAAATCTAAGCGCAACATGGTGGTAATGGGTATCTTAGACACATAATTTAAAGTGTTACTGAAATTTCTTACACGCAGAAGATCAGCCGCTGAGATCAAAGGCTGACGCAGCCAGTGACTCTGCCTGTGACAAAAGAGAGAGATATCTAACAGTGAATTACAGTGTTAAACAAATTGAGCACGTCTCCCCTAAGAACGCTTCCCTTCGTACTTAAGAGTACAAAGTTTGTTCTATATAGGTTACTCGCAGAAAAATAACGGGCTGTCTGGGAAGTGACTCATCTAAGGAGATACCACTGGGCTGAAAGACAAGGAGGAAGAGAAACACACCCAAAAACCCAGAAAAATCAGACAGACCCTATAAAGTTCTGGTAAACCAAAGTTAATCGTGTCCAGGTAGCTGAGAAAACCATACGAGCTGTCTTTGCCCAGCCTCTATAAAAGCATCACCTGCCTGGCAGCAAATATCTGTGGATCACCATGTCCCTCAAGGAGTACAGTCAAAACCTCAAGGAAATAAGAGCAGGAGATGACTACGCTGTTTGGGAACCGGTGGAAAGGCCCCATCTTCAGACACACTATCATTCAGCCACCCGAGAGGACACAATGTTCTCCAAGTAGGTAAAACTTGAAAAGAAAGTTTTCCCACTGAAGGACATGGTGAGCAGCCTCCCAGTCCTCCCACCAAGGGCACAGGAGCCACAGTTGGGGCAAAACCTCACTGGTTGGAGACTCCTGGCCTCCAGCTCTTCGTAAATAAATCAAAATAGCCTCTCCCAGCGCACAGCACAGGGATGGCGAGGAGGGATCTGCAGGAGCATCCTTACGGAGCAGCTGCCTTCCCTGGCTCGCTAACACCTTGCATTACCTGGAGTCAGATCCTTTCTTCCCTTCCACACTGCAGATGGTATTTCTTTTTTCCAGCCAAGTCTGCTTAAACAACAGAAGCAGGTTGCGTGTAGTTTGGGAATTGCTTTCCCCCCCCCCCTCCTCCCAGCTCCAAGCGTTTCATCTGTTTGGTTTTTCTGTACCGTAGGTGTGTTTGCATTAACGACGCGAGGAATTCTGCGCTGGGTTTTCCCCACCAGCTTCCTGCCCTGAATATCAAACGCACAGGGCCATACGTCTACGCTTGCCGCCCACGTGGATGCTCGAAATCCTCCTCTGAACAGGAGCCGGGTAGGCTTGGTTTCGCTTGTTTTCTTTACAGCATCACAAAGCAATTCAGAGGTGTTCTCCGCAGGCAAAAACACACCCTCAAAGCACGCTAACAACCAGCAAAAGAGCGCTGTCTTGTCTTTTTAAGGAAGGTCCATGCAAGCAGCAGCTAGCAGGGGGAATCCCGCACCCTACAGCAGCAGGTGACAGGAGGAGACATACTCACCCAAGGGAGAACGAAGGTAAAAAGCTTTCTCCTTCCTCGAGGTGCTCGCAGGGTTATTTTTCCACCTTCCCCCGGTACGGGTGGAGGCTAGAGGTAGCTAACAGCTTTACTCACAGGGTTGTGGGAGGCCAGCCAAGGAGGAAAGGCTCCCAAACCAGGTCCTGGCATGCAAAAGGGTGGAGGAGACAAAAATAATCCTACTCTGCTGGTCTCAGACTTACACATTTCCAAATTTAAGTCAAGGCAGGGTCACAGACTGCCCTGCACCATGAAACCGAGACCATGCTCGGGTCCTCCATCCCCACTGCTGCTTTCCACTTCATTTACTGTTAGAAATCGCTCCGGTTTTTCCTCTGTCTCACTCTCCCTCGCCCGCGACGCCCGTCTCCATGCCTCTGTCGATTCACGTCCCCCACCTCCTTCGTTCCCCTCCTATAGCTATATCTTTCTCTTCGGGTTAGCGTCGCTAATGTCAGAATCATTCCATCTGACAAAGTCTCTGCTCGTCCGCATCTCCCTTGTCTCCTTGAATCTCTGTCAAGACCTTTTCCACATGTCTAAGCATTTTAATGACATATGGTGCTGGGACTTGGGGGGAGGGAGCATCGTTCAGACAGGAGGAAGACAAAAAGCAATACGGTTAGCAACCAGGCACGATGCTAAGGAAGGTCCTGCAAGAAGACTGGGCGGTGAAGGAAGCATCTAAGAAAGGATGCTCTTGGAAAAAATTGGTCCACCACACAGTCTTGGGTCTACTTCTCTCAAAGCACAGTCTTAGCAGATCCCAAAGCTTCCAGACAGCTAAGAAGCCCCAGAAGTCCCTTTAAGATGTGGTATTCAGCAGAATCCTAGTGGATTTTTTCCTAAGTAATTGCATTTTGCCTACTTATAATCCTCCTAGGTTTTAATTCTTCTCCACCTGTCAAATTGGTGAGAGATGTGGCAGGCTGCTAGGATGACAAGCTGCTGTGCTCCATACGAGCAAATAAAGTGATCCTGTCTTAAAGGTGCTTCCGTATGTAAGACACTAGGACACCAAAAGACAAATTAAAAAGAAAGTGGACCCGCATTGATTCCTCCACCAGACACCCAGACTGCCTGCTCCAAGACAGAGCTGACGGTAACACCAGCTTTTTAAAATCCTCCCCTCTTTAGGAGCTCTAATCCTATTGCAAGCCAGCTGAACTTCAGCTCTCAAGTGTTTTGGCAAATCCCATTCTTTGGCAGATTAACAAGAACGCCAGCAGAAACACAAATCCTTCACGGCATCCCATTTTGGGTAGGAGTACCAAGAACTCGCATGTGGAGCTGCACAGCCCCCAAGGCTGCTGCTGCCCAACAGGCTGTATGGGAAGGAAAACGCAGATGGGATGCATCTTGCACCTATGGATGGATTAATCTTGCACCTATGGATGGATCCTGCTTTTTCAGCGTTGTCCAGTGACACTGCAGCTTCTGCTGTTTATTCCCTAGCCCTCATGTATTCTTGGGGTTTGGGGAAGCTTGGCAAGACTCTCCATCTACAACAGCTACAGACACGGTCCATGCAGCCCCAACTCGGCTTTTGCTTGAATAGAGGGAAGCCAAGGTAAATGGGTGCAGGTACACACGTCTGGACCCTCGTTTGCGACAGTCGGTATCGAGAGCTGACTGGTGAGGAAAACAAGCAGGCATCTTTTGCAAACTGAGCTTTTAATCTGCAACAGAACCCCAAAGGAAACCAGTGCTGTTAAGAACAAAAGAGCACCCCAGTCCTTTGACTAAAAACAAGATTCCAAAGTTACAAGACGCTCGTGCTACCTGGGTTCTTCGTTCTCTGCAACACGGGTATAATAAAAGCAAATAAGTCAATAAGGAATGCTAGACAAAACCCTCATTTGTCAGATGACAAGAGGGAAGGATGAGGACACGCTCTGGGAATTTATCAAGGAAATCTGTTGAGCTGTGCAGCTTTTTTTGAGCAAGATGCTGAAGATAAAGCAGCTCCCCACTCAAACCTGTATGCTGAACAACAGAACAGAAAGCAGAAAAAACAGAAACCCCCCCCTTTAACATTCAGCATTTGCCCAGTATCTGATTTCCCAGCTCTGTCAAGGCCAGGCAGCTGAAGGATTGTGGCCAGTGCTTTCTGTCCCCTGCATCTCTAGCGGAAAATGGCTGTAGCCTGCTGCATTATAAAGCAAGACCCAAATACTTTCCAAATACTGTTCCAATACAGCTATCTGCCTGCCTTCCTCTGGGCGGGGGGGAGGGAGAGGGAGGAATATTTTCAGAGAGTTCTCAGCATCTAACAAAGTTTGTTTGAACTAGACTTAAACCAACGGCGACAAGAGCAGCACTAAGCCAACCTCGAGCCCTTGTGAAAACACTCCACTTTAAATAGCGACTCCTCAAGCTTTAACGTCACGGGAAGCTCAAGCAGATTTTACGGGCCACTGAGAGCATCTAAAACCTCGGCATCCCGTTTGCAGTCCAAACGGCTTTGCACCAGGCAGGGCTAAAGTAGCTTTGAAGTGTGGGTGCGATGCCCCAGAAGCTGGGCTAGAGCAGGCGGCATCTTCAACAAGCCCCTACCCACGCACCTTCCCAGCAAACCAAGCTGGAAACCACCCCCACGCCACCCTAAACAGGTACTTTGGCTTCAGCTGAAGCCTGCAGGTTTCCAGCCATAAGGCAACTTCTAAACTGGATGCAGAGGCACTCCTGAAGCAAATAATTTCTCAGCAGTCCACCTGGATGCTATTCCTAGCTGTCGCCGGCGCTGTCAGGGTCAAGATGCTGCACTGCGTTGGTCCGAACACGCACTCTGCATGCTCAAAATTCATTAAAGTCAAATACTCCCAAGACTTTTACACATGAAAAAGCAGATGAACGCGAGACAGTAGTTCATGCGGTACAGGCAGAGGGTTTTTTTTTTTTAATGAAGGTATATTTACTCAGCAGAGCTGAAGGGCTGCTTCTTCACAGCAGGTCAGGGGCTGCTATGCAAATAATAATAAATACTTTGCACTTTTCCAGCACGCTTCACCCAAGAAGTGCTCTGCAAGCACAAAGTGTGCTAAGCCTCACAGTATTTGGAAGGAACAAGGGAGCAAACAGGAGGAGACACTTCGCCCGAGACAAACACAGAAGCCTCTTGGGTAGAAAGCAGAGACATCTGACAGTCCCAACAGCTTTCCCCACTCCCCCATGAAAGCGTTCTTCCATCGCTAACCTCACATTCGCGTGGTTGGCAGCTTTCTAGAAACAGCAGCTCGGTATCGATTCAGAAAACAGAGTCATCTGTGGTTCATTACTCCCAACAGATTTCATACAGGATCCTGCCCGATGCCTCAGCTGCTTCTAAGCCAGCTAAGCCTGGAAGATCTGCTGCTGGTATAAAACAGTAAAGCTTCTTATGAAATCTCTCATCTATGACAAAAGCCACCACAAGGACAAGTTCATCAAGCCTAGACAGCTTCACGCACTATTAGCTGGCTTTCCAGGTGGTCTCCTCAGGCTGGAAAGCAACGTGCCAGGGAGAAAAGCATGCAACGAGGATGAGGATGGTGGGAGCTGCTGGTCAATTCAACAGCTCTAAAAAGCAAAGGCAGCAGAGAACAACTCCATGGGACCCACCCTGATGAACTGCTGTGCCACAGGCATTACCTCCAGCAGCCAGCACTGCAAGCTGGAGCCATGCAGACAGGGGATCACACCATAGGGGACAGGGACCATAGGTAGAAGGGAGTCCTTGACCTGTGAGATGACACCATGCAGCCGTGCAAAAGGACTCTTCGCTTCAGCTAAAGCACTTGCTTTCAAGTACAACTAAAGTACTGGCTGCCCAGGGCAATGGTGGAGTCCCCATCCCTGGAGGGGTTCAAAAAACGTGTGGATGTGGCACTTCAGGACATGGTTTAACAGGCATGGTGGTGATGGGTTGATGGCTGGACTTCATCTCAGAGGTCTTTCCCAGCCTTCATGATTCTACGATTCTCCTTCCAAGTCCCACCTCAGGAGGGAGAGGGTTGGTCTGAGGTGCAGACACAAAATCCTACGGCTCGCTATGGAAGCAGCTACCCACAGATATAACCTGCGGGGAACTGAGATTCACATTGCAAACAGCAGCAGAGCCCTGAGCTGCCTGCTGGAACCAGCATCACTGTACTTCTAAGATACCAGCTTATTTTGAAATCAATACCAAGATTTATTGATCCAGGAAGGAAACACTGACCAGTGAGAGCACCTCATCGATAGCAATCCCAATGGGTAAGAATTTTTAATGGAGACCAGAAAAAATTCCAATCTGGATTTTGCACTGGGGCAAAACTCCGCGTATGCCGGTTATCACAGCCCAGAAGCAAGCCAGGGACTCCTCGCTACCATTCCGATATTCACACCGACCACCTCCGATGCCAAGGTCTGGGACAGCACATCACTGCTGAGCGAGTAGAGAGAGAAACCCCATTAGCTGCTAACACCGATCCGTCTGGCAGAGGACAAGCTGCTAATACAGACTACCTTGAAAACCATAGCAAGAAATTCATCCTGCACAGTCAAGGCCAGATTCAGGTGCGTAACTCGGCAATGGCAGGAGTTCAAGCACTTAAAATATCTTTTGAAACCACAGTAAAATCGTGCTGGTCCATCCCTCTTGGAAATGGACACCACTGAATCAAGGCCCTGAAAAGCAAGACAAAAAACCCACAAGCCATCTTTGCTTGACTGAGGCTGGGAGAGTTGTTTCCCTTTGTTTACCAGCAAAATCTCATTGGCTGTATAAAAAAATACAGAAAGGGATTTAAGTTAGCAGAAGGGCACCCTCAATATGGGGACAGGAACTGTGGAGAGATTCAACACCCCATTTCTAAAGCTGAGAAGCCAATGCCTTGATTCCAGTATTTTGGGAGCAGCAAAATCCCACCTTCAACCACCGTCGCTGCTTCAGGGAGGCGGCGAGGAAGGCCAAGGCACTGCAGACCCACACAAAGCACTGAAAACTGCTGGGACCAAGACCGCAGAAGTGCCATCTCCAGTAGCTCCAGGGAGCCAACAGCAGCTTCGGCACTTCGCAGTACAACAGGTCTGCCCTGTGTTTACAGGTTTCTTGGAAGCCATCACCTAAACCCTCCCTTTATTCCCTCGTCAATACCTGCAAAACAGCTTTAGAAGAACAAACAGCTCTTTCTGGTGCTTTGAAAAGGCTCAGGCAGGCCAATACTGTGTTGGAGTGTCTCACACCAAGGTAACCCCAAGGCGCTGAAGAGCTGCAGACAGGGGTGAGGCGAGCTTTGGAGAGCTGGGGTTTTCCTCATCGCAATGACTGGCGTGTAGGCTAAAGGCTGCCAGCACCCAGGGAAGCAACTGGCACAATACGACAGCCCTGCAGGAGGATAATTGGGCAGACAGCACTGTGCAGACGAACTAAAGTGTTTACTGGCTTTAAATATTTAATTGTGCAAAATGAAGAGAAAGAAGCTGGGGAATCGGAGCCGCAGATAGAGATGCACGTGCGTGCCTGGTGCTCCGATACCTCCGCGCCAAGCCGAGCACCTCAACGAGCCAAAGTACCAACCTCAAGAGCGCTGGCTTGGATGCGCTCACCACGTTGACTGCTGCCAGGCTCCCTTCTGCTCTCCTCCCTGGTAGAAAAAGAAGTGGTCTCGCTTCTGGTTTGGGAGAGCTCAGCATTGAAGGGAAAGGCATCATGCGCGGCAGGAACAGGGGCACGTGTATGGAATCCAGCAGGTATAAGGTCAGCTCCACAGGACCTGAGCTCCAAGCCATAGTCTCCATCCACCCTCACGTGTAAGAAAACTACTGGCATCTACCATCCCAGCTTAGAAACACCCATAAGCACGAGCTGCCTGAGGGCTCCTTTCCCCTCTGGATCACCCAAAAAAGTTTGGCTTGTGAAGGAGGTAAAGCACTGCTCCTTTGCAGGACAGCTCTTCTCATTCACAAAGAGATGCCTTCTGCTGATGCTCCTTTGTTGACAGGCTCGGACGGGAGGATGCACATCAGCAGGTCCCTCCTGCCCTAAAAATCCCAGCGGTTGACCCTGTAGTCCGGTTGCCACTGCTTAAAGCCCTTCTCCTGGTCCCAGTAAAGGGCTTTCCACCACTATTTGTCTTTGGAGGCAGCCTGGGAGAGCACAATCGCTGTCAGACACACTCAAATCTTTCCATTTCTTTTCCAAAAGCACACCCAATCAGCTCCAAATAAGTCACTGAAAAGCCCTACATCCCACTGAGGGAAAAGCCTCAACCATTGTGTGACTAAAGCTGCTGTTTGTATTCTATCTCTGCATATGGCCAAACTCGGCATGGAAATTAAAAGGAAGGCTGGCTCCATAAATATTGCAGTGTGAACAACACAGAGGCCTTTGCCGGATTATCACCGCTAAGAGGAACTGCAGAGCATCCAACTACACAAATGAAAGATGTTAATAGAGCGGTCCCAGCGGAGGGGAAGGCTGTATATTACGTGGAGCTGCTTTCACATCCTGCAAAGTGTGCAGATTTAAATAACGCTCCCCTTTCGCGCAGAATAAATCTCAGCGTCTTCCACAAAGAAACACAAGCGCGTGCCTATGCCAGCCTGCTCCAGCGGGCAGATGGCTTACGGGAGACACGGGTGACGGATTGAAGACCTGACATTCGTGTCCCCTGTTTGATGCAATGGTACCAAAAAGCTCCACGAGACAAAGCTGGGCCGTGACGTGCCTTCATATGTAATCTTCCTACCCGCAGTACTCTTAATACCAAAAAAAAAGGGTTAAGACAGATTTTTCTCTCCAACCTTTTAATTAAGCCATTAGTCTCTTCCCCCTTAACCCACACGATGAAAGGAATGAGGCCTGTCTTCACAGGAGCAAATGATTTCCCTAGAGTAATGAAGACGCATTATCATACAAGAAAAAATCATTAGCTGCTCTGTCCAGGACAATGCGATTGCTCAATTACTCCACTAAAATAGATAGCACCCTTCCCAGCACCCCAGGCGTACGCTTGAAGAGATGCATCCAAACGTACGTGCCCAGAGGAACACCATTTGTTCAGGAGAAGACCTGGACCACTGCAGAGGTCCTACCGGAATTATTTTCCAAGCCTTTGCAGTAGATCTCTGGAGGATTCTCTCCCAGTGCTTTATAATAGCACCCAAGGGCCTAGGGAATTTCTCTTCACATTGAGAAGATCTCAGATAACCTAGTAAGGATTCACCA
This sequence comes from Opisthocomus hoazin, assembly GCF_030867145.1. Lineage (NCBI taxonomy): Eukaryota > Metazoa > Chordata > Aves > Opisthocomiformes > Opisthocomidae > Opisthocomus > Opisthocomus hoazin. The sequence goes on along the minus strand of NC_134437.1, from coordinate 7,889,183 downwards.
GGAAGCCAAATGCAACACCAAATGCTACAGCACCTCTACGATGAGGAACCATTTCATAATATTTTCAGGAAATTGATGATGAAACACGATCAACAGCAGGGAATGGATTCAGTCACCCAGCACATCACTGAATCACACACCATCAAGGAGACTCCTCTTGAGGAGGAAAGACCATGCAAGTCTCAGCTTCAGTGCCAGGGATGACCCAGCTGGGTTCATGACTGTCAGCTTGGTTTTGGTTCCCCCTCTTCCCCCAAAGCTCCAGGCTAGCTGCAAAATACTCTTTATCCCCAACTTCTCTAATCAAGATGATCCAACTCACAATTTCCCCTACTCGTCGCCCCCAGGATGATTAAGATTTAGTCATCTAACTAGGGTCCCATTATTCCTTCAAATGTGTAATTTCAGTACTTCACCTACCGAGATACCCATTAGAAAAGTGACTCATTAGCTCTTCCCCCTGCATCTTCAGCACAGTCCTTCCAACATACAGATGCGGGTCAACCGATGCGATCCACGAGCTCCCACCAAACCCATTCAAATTGTCTGGACTGAAAGGGGAGGAGTGGGTGTCAAAAGTGAAAGTGTTTTATTTAGACACTTTCCCCTCTACGTGAAGCATTTAGACTCCCCCCCCCAAACATCTCTGAAATTCATTTACTTTAAAAAAGGTTTAAGTCTGAACAAAGAACATCTCATATGAGATGAAATGTTTTATTTGACCTGAAGCAAATATTTTCAGTCTTGTGCTCAGTTAACCCAATATAGCATTTCTTCTGCGGTTTTTCAGTTCAGATGGACAAGGGGGGGGAAATAAGAGGAAAAAAAAAAATCCATTTCAGAGCTCCACGCACAGCCCATTCTGTAACAGTCCTGAAAAAGGCTGTAGCTTATGTTAACATTAAAACACTGCTTTAGCAATTTATGAACATTATCTGGAAAGCTAAGGCACAAATTAGCAGAGACGACGCAAGTTACCCAAGATAATGCACTTTGACATTAGTACCTTCCTATTGTTCAACTAATTTTAAGTACATATAGGCTTACGCTGAAAAACACATGGAGGCAAGCTGGATGGTTTACACAGATTTGAGATGATTCCCAGAAGCGTTTCCACCCCTTGGTGACCAAGGCACACGACGCTGCTAAAGGTGCTGCCGAGGTAATTTTAACCTGGTGGTTTCCAAACCACTGCTACCACGAGTAGGTGTCTAAGGCAGAAACTGCTCCTACTAAAAATAGCAATTGCTTTAAGAAAAGCAGGCATGATATTACCTCCTGACCGGTGCACGAAGCTGTGGCTGATGAGTATTGCCGCAGTCTCATAAAGTACCATCGTAATCTCTCTCCACCCGGGGTGCAAACCGCCAAGAGCAATATTCCGAGAAGTTGGCGGCACGCAGAGCTTTGGAAATAGTTTGAAATGCGTATCGGTGCAGGATGGCTCAGGGGTGAGGGCTTCAGTCTACTCCTGGACCCACAGTATTCAGCTATCCCAGAGTGATAGCTCCTTCCAAGTTCCCACACATCCCTCCGAAGAGCACACCTCAGGTTTTTTCATACCCATATCCTAGTGAAATCACACAAAAATTGGGTTCCTGGACTTGATTACCACATGCCTCAATTCTTTGCGTGGTATTCAACTACCTTGGAGAAGGTGTGAGGCTGGTGACCTCCAAGACAATCTGGTGTCACTGTCGGTGGGTTTATACACACACAGGCGATTGGTGTTGAGTTTCAGGGCAACCAACAGTTTGTAGCTACCCAAGGTACATTCCCCACCGCAGCAGCAATGCAGCGAGCGGGTATCGTGGCTTCGTTTCAGGTGCCGGTGCCGCACACGGCGGCTGCTTTAGTTAAATGCAAACTAGCAATCTCTGCCTTCAGATACGACAATTGCCATGCGATTTCTGTCTCATTAAGCTCTGAAATGTAAAACAAATGGGATTTATGTGGCTGCCGGTTGGTGTGCGCTTGCACAGTGTCAAGTCTTGCCTTTAATGGCTCTTCGGTCTCGTCGCTGTCTTAAGATGGTTTCTGTTTGCCTTCCGAGCCAACACAATACCTGATGGTTTCCCACTCCAGGCTCAGCTACAAGGTGAGGAAAAGACACACAGGGGGTAGCTCTAGCAAGCAAACCCTCCCAAGGCTGCGATACCAAGTAGCATGGACCTCTGCTGCAGGCTTCTGTGCCTCAGTTCTCCCCATCTGCCACTGTCAGATTCACACAGCTTATTCCATTCCAGGCCCTCAGTCCATCAATCCAGAACATTTATATACAGCAAGTTGCATGGTGCGTGAGAAAACAAGCTCTGAAAAGCATTTATTCCTAAGGCTGGGATGAGAAAAGCTACAGGCAGCATTTTGGAGAACATGAGCCTGCAGTCCTACACACAAAACATGGAAGAGCTGAAGGTTGGTTACATAGCATTTAATTCCAGCAATCATTCACTGAGGTATGGAGAACAGTCCCGGTACAGTAGGTTGTAAACTCTTTACCTTGGGTAAATTTAACAAGTGCCACTGGTGTACAGGCTGACCAGCGCTTGAGACATGAAGATGCACGACCACAGGTCTCCAGAGCCACGACTCGGATCCTTTTTTTCCAATTACAAAGACCAACCACCCACTGATGCTCCACAGACTGGCAGCACCAGCAAGGCCACTCCTAGGTCCAGAGCACCTACAGCAACACAACACCGAGCATCCTGGAGTTAAGTCACAGGGATTCACTCAAACTACAAGACTTGGGATGATTACCCTTGAAGGGGTCAGAAGGCACCAGCCACTTCCAAAGACAAGCCAGCAGCCTAGCATTAAAGCTGAATATTGCCAAAAGCAACTCAGTTTTGGGTGCCCAGCTTTGGTCATCTTAAAAGGCATCGCCTTTGCTCAAGCTATCCGGCAAATGCCTGGTATTCAAGGTGGACTGAAACAGCCCAAATTAGGCACCTGGAAGCAGAAGCATCTCCAAGCTCCAGCAGCTGAGGGCTCCTCCAGCCTAGCACGACCACCCAAGGATGCTCAAGGAGCCAGAAGCAGGACGGCGAGGCAGCTCCAGCTCCCCGTGGCCCACTTCACTGCCCCTGCCACAAGGCCACCTTCTCACCCCACGAAATACTGTTGTCTCGGGCACAAAACATCTTGCAAGCAGCATAGCGAGCGGTGAGAAACTGCAATGCCGGCAGCACAAAGCGGCACAGAAGGAGATGTATTATGGAGAGCCTGCAAAACCAGGCAGAAACACAACGACAAAAAATGAGGTTTCTATGGGAAGCACAAAGCCGGACTTTGTCGAGCAAAGCCCCGCTCCGCAAGCCGAGGCGGAGAACCTCGTACAAAAGCAAGAGCTCCCACTGATGCCATTGTCGAGCTCAGAGCAGGGATTTCTCTGGAAGAAAAGCAGACCCTGTGACAATTATTTATCACCACGCAAACATCTTCCTTCTTGTCTTTTGTTGGTGCAACACAGACCACGTGCGTCTCCAGCCAGGGAAAGAAAAGCTACCAGCAGGATCAAGGAAGGCTGAGATTAATCTGGTTTCATGTAGATAAAAAAAAAAAGAACTCGAGCAATCAGTTTTAAAATTAATATTAAAGTTGTAAGTCACCTTTGACTATATTAAAATACAAACTGGAGCGTACAGTAAGCCCCAAATAAGCCCCAGTGGCAGCCAGAACAGCTCCCTTATCAACCTCTAACATCCCCCTGTAAAATAATAACTGGAAGCCAGACTGCTCCGAGAGAAACTTGCTCTCCCGGGGCAGCGCTGTGTGACCCAATTCCTTCTGCCATTTCAGAAGCCCTCGCTCGGCCGTTTTTTTCAGCATGCCAGCAACAAACTCAGCTGCAGTAGAAGTCAGCTGGGGAGGGAGAGCTGGCATGGAAAGACTGAGCATCAAGCTATATACTGCATGTATGTCCTGTATATTTATATATATATATAAGGCAGGGAATGAGAACACACAGGGACACGATGTTGGGCTTTGGTGTCTTTTTTTCCCCCCTCCCCAGTAATGATGTGGAGTTTTGGGAACTGGTTTTCTCCCAGCCCTTGGCTTCCCCTTCTCTGCCTGACAGTTTCTCAACTTTTCCAAACTTTATTGCCGACTTTGGAAGAGGCTGAAAGGCTCCTGTCGATGGGAAACAGCATGGGTGGACCACCGCAGTGCCGGAGGAACCTGGCCACAGCAGAGCAGGATTGATGGGCATCACCACCAAAGCCCATATGCAACAACCCAAGGTCAGCTGCTGAAAGACACCAGAAGTAACAGCCCGGTGATGAAGGGAAGGGTCATGGTCTGATGAGGAACACAGGCAGCCAAGGCCAGCAGGCACCCACCCTGAGCACTGCTGCAAAGTCAAGGAGACAACGGGGGCACGCTCCCATCATTTTGCCCACAGACCACTGCATTCATCATCAAGCAGCTCATGCTGGCTAGAACACAGCAGTGTTTCCACTTCATGTGGCAAATCCACACCCAGACCCAGTCAGCACCAGTATAACATAAATGAGGCATCTCTGGTTACTTAAGGCGGGCTGAAACTGTCCTTGCATCTCCATGGACAGCCCCCACAAGGGGTCAAGAAGGACAAGCCGAGAGCTGCTGGAGCAGACCCCATCAGCTTCAAACACCTACGCACAGTGGGCAAGTGGGTCTCGGGGGATCAAGCAAAGGTCCTCGCGCTGCCAGAGAGCTCTACCACCAACCAAGCTGCCCGAGCTGCTTTTCAGCACCCTGCTGCCTGCTTGAGAGGGCTCCAAATAAATAAATAAAGCCAGTGCCTCATTAGCATGCAAATCTGTTCAAGCCCCCATTTCAATTGGAATTCTATGCATACGATCAGAGTGCAAAATGCAAATTATACAAAGGGACCCATACGAAGACACAAGCAGGAACTCGGCACAAAGGGATTAGGGCCAGGCTGCTTCCCTCCAGAGCTTACAGTGCTGGGGGGGGAGGCTTTTGTCGAGCAGCATCCTTTAATGGTCACCAGTCATGCAGCACTGAGCTTTGCCTACAAACCACTTTAAAAAGCACTGCGACTCCGGCTTCGGCTGCTGGAACAGTGACTTGCATGAGATGGGTTGCAGGGGACGGGAGGAGGGTGGACAAACCTGGGGCAAGATGTGCTACAGCCTGAGCATTCACAGCCAAGAGTCTCCCCAAGGGATCAGCACCCATTCAAATAGGCCTGAGGGGACCGGAGATCTCCCTGAAGCTCCTCCAGCAGCCCCCCAGAAGGCAACGTTGGCCAGCATCTCTCCAGCACTTTCAACTTCACCTACCAAGCCAGGGCTACGGGCCACGACAGCCAGCTCAGGGCAGCGAGGTGGGTCTCAAGCAGCAGAGACCATCAGCAAGAGAGGGTCACCACCACCACCCAGCCCCACCACCCTAGTGAAAAGAGAGGTGATGCTTCCCTGGTCTTCACACACTTCACCTCTCCTTCCCCTGGAGCTCTGGCTGGGAAAGGTTCACAAGGAGGAGAAGCAAAAGCCCAGCTTGGAAGGTCCTCTGCAGATCAAATTCAGATGAAGAGAACCCCAGCACACCCAACTTGAGCAAGTAAGGCTCCGAGCTCTGCTCTGACCTAAGCCTCAGGCCCTTTCTCCAGCTTACGGACCCCACAGCATGGGAGATACTGCTCCTAGCCAGACACGGAGCCTGGCCAGAGCAGTCGGGAGGCTGCATGCGTTCACTTCTCCCTCCTACGTGCGCGAAATTCTCAACCCACCATTTATCCTATTACATTTTCATTTTAAAGTAAATATCTGTTTTCAATTAGTACTTACAGTGAGGGGCATGCATCACTGAGAACACTTATTTCTCTTCCTTTCATTATTAGATTAGAAGTCGCTCAAGTTTAACTACATTTAACAGCAGCAGAGACATAACTGTTCTGCAGACGCTAATCCACTTCCCACCTCCACCCCCAAAAAGGCCCCAATCCAGCTAATGCAAGCCTCAAGACCAAGTCCCTGAATCAAGGTTTTTGGCACGCAAACCTGCCGCAGCCCTCTCGGAGCCTGCCCATCAATTCCCAGCACGTCCTGCCTCCAGGCTGGTTCAAAAAGCCCATTGCTTCTCCTTCCCATCACAAAACCTGACACCCCCCCTGCAACTTCATCTCTGTAACAAGAGGCTCGCATGGTCTTCCCCAAGGTTACCTGCAGCAAATAAAACCCAGAGCAGAGATTTGCCCAAAAGCTTACGACCCACCCCCCCCCCAGAAGCACATGGGATCAACCATCTCTGCTGCTCCACTCCTTCATTCCCACCCGATGGCAGGTGGGTACATCACTTGGCTAGCCAATGTTTTTCCCAAGTCTCCCAAATATTCCCCAGCCTCCTCATCCTCATCCCAACCAGAACAGCCCTTCCTCCCAGAGAGACCATCCCCCAGCACGGCCAGGCGCTGCCTGCTCAGCCCTCTGCTAGAGCACTCCTAAGCATAATAGTACTATTATACTTTGCTCATTATGCCTTATTTTCATTACATGGCCTCATTAAGTTAAGAAGCCTCTGTAATTTAACTGCATCTCTCAGTCTCCGCACGGGGGCTCCAGCTGCGTTTGTCGTCAATCACCTTATTAAAAACACAGGACAAAAATTACTATTATGCCCATTACTGCCCATCAATCTCTCCAATCGCCTCTTCGGTCCTTTCTTTACCTGCTCAATGCACCAGGGCCAGATGAATATCACCGGCACCTTTATAATCTTTCCATCTTTTCCAATAATTATGAGCTGATTTTCAGGGTGCTTTCAGAGAGGAGCAAGTGAGGCACACAACGTCCTCACGGTGTACATCAGAACAGGTAAGCAAAGCACACAACCAGGCCAAGAGAAACAAACTGTCAGGCAACAAAGTAATTGTATTGAGCCTACCACAAGATGCTTTACAGACACATAGATCAGGCTAACGCCGTTGTAGAATTCAATATGCTGTGACAAACTGGCACACCGCGAGAGCCATCATGACGAGTTCATTGGTCAGGCCAATGGCAAGAGCAGAGCTGCATCCCCTTCCCAAACCCCAGAGAAGAACGACCAGCAATCGATAGTCAAATGGTTTCTATGACAGCTTCCCAGCATCCCTTCATCTACCAGAGGACAGTGGTACTCACTCACCCCCTGTGCACAAAAAAAGACCCTTCCTGAACTCCATGTTAAAATTGCAAATATCAAAACGTTGTATTTCAGCAAGTCCACCTCAAAGTTTTCAATCTGTAATTCTCTGATGTTTCCCGCTCCACAACAAGCTTCAAAGCTTCAACTTTCCTCCCGATTTTGAGCAAGACATTCCCACCGGGACAGAACTCTGATCTGCTCACGTCAGCAGCAACTTGCGCAGGTTAAGAGCACTGCACAGATGTCTGCCGATGCTTGGGAGAAAGCCAAACCGCAGAGAGAAACCTACCTGCTGCAGGAAAAAAAAAAATCAGTATGCTGGATGAAAAGTTTGCTACAACCACCACTGTACAGACATATCAAAGGACATCAGCCATTTGGCAACTGCATGAGACTTTCTTTCCTGAGAAGAGATATTTCACTCTTCTCTCCTCACCTTCCTCCATCCCTGCTCCCTTCCAGGAAAAAAAAAAACAACCTGCTTTGCCTGGTTAGCACTTCCCCCTCCTGGTTCGCTTCCATCGCAGAAAGGTTACAAAGACAAATTTGGGCGATCACAGGTAGCACCCCAGAAGCTGCACAGAGTTGCTGAGCAAGTTGCCAAGTAGGCCAATGGGATCCTGGGGTGCATCAAGAGGAGTGTGGGCAGCAGGGCGAGGGAGGTTCTCCTCCCCCTCTGCTCTGCCCTGGTGAGGCCCCATCTGGAGTCCTGTGTCCAGTGCTGGGCTCCCCAGTTCAAGAAAGATGAGGAGCTGCTGGAGAGAGTCCAGCAGAGGGCTAGGAGGATGAGGAGGGGACTGGAGCATCTCTCCTACGAGGAGAGGCTGAGGGAGCTGGGCTTGTTCAGCCTGGAGAAGAGAAGGCTGAGAGGGGACCTTAGAAATGCCTCTAAGTATCTGCAGGGTGGGTGTCAGGAGGACGGGGCCAGACTCTTTTCAGGGGTGCCCAGTGACAGGACAAGGGGCAACGGGCACAAACGGAAGCAGAGGAAGTTCCAGCTGAACCCGAGGAAGAACTTCTTCCCTCTGAGGGTGACAGAGCCCTGGCCCAGGCTGCCCAGGGAGGCTGTGGAGTCTCCTTCTCTGGAGATATTCAAGACCCGCCTGGACGCGGTGCTGTGCAGCCTGGTCTGGGTGACCCTGCTTCAGCAGGGGGGTTGGACTAGATGACCCACAGAGGTCCCTTCCAACCCCTGCCATTCTGTGAATACCACCTTACTGCAGTCGGTACCTCCTGGAGAAGGAGGGGAAGGCGAGAGGTGTCAGCTCTTTCCAAGAAAACGCAACCTTAGGAGGAGGTTTGCATCCAAAGTGTGGCAATCTGAAAGCCCCAGCAGATGCCTTCCTAGCCAGCCCATTTGACAAAAGAGAGCTTTAAGGATTTCCAAGGGCGCCGTGTTTCCCAGTTTATCACGAGTGTCTATCTTAAACCAATATTATCATTTTAAGCATGACCGGAACAAGAGAAATCTTCAAAAACCGTTCCTGTCGCAGGAGATAGACATTCGCACAAGAGGCAAAGGGAAAAAAATAATCCCTCAGACTTACACCACCATGCAAGACCCTGACTCGCACCCAGCCCAACAGCACTGCTGCTGCTATCATCACAGATCTGTCAGGAGGCGACATCTACACTGTTCTGGGCTTGACAGCAAAAGGCACGTCTGCTGTTCCATGAAGTTTCTCTCTCTGCCCTCTCTGACACGTACATCTCTGTAGGGTTGACACCACGCCCCTACGCTACAACCCAAGTGAAGGGGGATGAACTTTTTTCCAAGGGGTGGCAGGCAACAGAGACAGCCATCACCTCTTAAAAAGCCTCTGGTATTCACTGTCAGGAGCAAGCACTCCCCGGATGGCAGTGGAAGAGCAGACACATGGGACACTGCCCACCCCACTGACCAAGCCACGAATGCAAAGTCTGCATACTAATCAAGCAAAAGCACTCAATAAACCTTCTGCCTCTCCAAAATGAAAGGAGATGACAATATCCAGGACGTGGTGCTGGAGCAGGACAGCTTTAGGCATGCAGAAACCAAGCTGGACTGCAGGGGTTATCTAAGCTGCGCCTGACAACTGGGTTTAGGCACGTAAAGGCTGAGGGACAGCAAAGATGAAGATGTTTCCCTTGGTCTCTGGTGGGGAAGCTCATGAGGAAGGGCAAACCAGCTTGTCTCCCACGTAGGGAAGGAAAGAAGATGCCCGCCTTGAGGTTACTGGGCAACTTCCACCATTATAAGTGCAGATAAAGGACCTTTATAAGTGCAAATAGAGGAAAACACAAGAAAGCTACCCGTAAGTCAGGTTTCAGCTTAGACAGAAGGAGTTAATTTCCAGCCACACGGAGCTCTGATATCTTAAACCTTTTCAGTCTCTGGACAAGATGAGGAATCAGCATAGACAGTGTCAGACTCTGATCGGGAGGACAAAACACTGCAAACAGCTGTGCCTAATTTTAGCATCTGTTGGTTCTGTTTCTACAGCACTTGCGGGTGGGGGGGGGGTGGCCCCGTCACTCCCAGCTTATTAAAGACACAGCCAGGAGGAGAAGAGAGGAGTGTTGAATCACACTCCGGGGATTAGCTCGGGGGAGAAAGGAGAAAAACAACCCAGCAAGGCAGCACTGACCAGCCACGGCATCCGTTCCCTGCCACTGCTGCAGGATACCCCAACGCCCCACCCAAGGATGCACGACAGGTTCATCACGTCCACGCATCCCACTGCCAAACTGGGGCATGGAGGGCAAAAGCAGCAGTGGGTCAGACGCAGCCCCACATTCCCCTCCTACAACCTCGCCCTTTCTGCTTTTTGAGCAAGCTGACGACATCTGCATCACCGCTATGTGCTCCTTGGCAGAGTCACCACAAGATCTGCCCCATCGTCCCAAGACACGCCCAACCACGCAACAGGGCGACCACCGCTCCCCGGGTGCAGGGTGAAAACTTGAGGGGCCCCAATTCTTCCCCCCACCCTGACCTCTCTGCAGCACAGGAGGGGGGGGGGAATGGCCCTGGTTTTGCTGAACCCCAAACCTCAGCCTCCCCGCAGAGCTGGAGCCCAGGGGGTCGTCTGGCACCAGCACATCGGAGCTCAGCTCCATGCGAGCGCTGCTGCTGCCACCGCCAGGCTGAACCAAAAAAAAGAGGAAGGATGAAAACCACACGAGCTCTGCTCCGAGATTCAAAATCCTCGGGTATTCCTTCCCCTAGTCTGAATTATTAAGACACCCCACATGTCCTCAAGCTGTTTCTCCAGCACTGTAAATGCGCAGCCTAACGAGGCGAGAGCCGTGGTTAGACTCCGCTCTACGAACGAGCCGCAAAAGCTCCTCCGACTGCTCGGACAGGACTGGAATGCTCTGCTCAAGTCACCTGGAACAGCAATAGCCAGTCATTAAAACCCACACTCTGCGGGGTGACGCGTCCACGTGGACCAGAGGCAGAGACGGGCATCAGAGGAGCTGATAAGGCTCATCTGACTGCTAACGATTTTGTCTACAGTTATTTTTGTGCAGCTGGGAACAAGTGGCTGCAGTCAGCTACTTGCCAGCTGGGGAGAAAGGAGCAGTTTTGCATCGTTAGGAATGGAAATACATCCAAGCTCAGCCCCCCCGTCGTGCTCCCACATTTTTCTCTCCTTTCTGGCATTGCTTGCCACAGACCAACCAAGACAGCACCCAGTGACATCTCAGGGCAACCGGGGAAGGTGCAAAGTGAGGGGTGGTAAAAAGCAGGGCTTTCCTGCACATGGAGCTTGAGGAAAGGATTCGAGCCTCTGCTAACAACTGAGCAACACCTCCATGGGCTGGTTGGACTTCGATCCCTTTGCAGAAGCCAGATGCCTTTGCCTGTTTGGCAGAGAGAAATGCTCACTCACGCAGCTGAAGGCAGAGCAGCCAAAGGTGAGCATCTCCCTCCAGCCACCTTCACAAGCCTTGCCAGCATGGACCAACATCACTCTTCTTCCATGGCCTGCCATCTCCACAGCTTTGGGAACCCTTGAGCTCAGGGCTGACAGACGGTCCTCAAAGCACAGCATGTTCCCCACCACAAAGCAGGCGATGACCAAGCCTCACCCCCTTGGGCCCTGCTTTTCTACAACCAGCTGCAGCCAAGCAACTCCCAGTTTGTACTGGAAAAGGCAGAGGCAGGTCCATCTGAGCACTGGTGGCCTGGGCCAGTCTGCAGAAGGATACTCGCCCTGAGCCAGCAACTGCAGCTGCTCAAGCCAACGCTGGCTGAATGAAGCTTTCTCCAGTGCCAAAGAACGGCTCTCTCCAGAGCAGACCTGTTTGGCTGGAGGGAAGGTTCACGCGTCCCTTTGCGCCCCACACCATCAGCTATCCCCCCACTTTAAGCCCCATCCACACCTCCTGTCTCCACATCCCCTTCGGATCCAGGTACCACCATCCAAAGCAGCTCCTCCCATCCCGTGCTCTCCACAGACTTGCAAAAATCCCTCCTGTCGTCACCGCCACGCTGGCCGTTATGCAAGCTTGGCTGTCTTAACTTGACGCTGAGCACACAAGTGGGGCTGACATTTATTTAATCCTCCTAGTAATGTTGACTGTGTACTTACTGAAACACCTCATGCTTATGGAAGACATTTGTTTCCAAGCAGCTTATGCTAAATTGCACTGATATAAAGGAAACACTTATCCAATATTGACATTTACTGACTGGCAGCATACAACTTGAATACTCATTTATGCTAGTGGAGGGGGGGGGGAGGAGGAAGACTGAGAAGGATTCAGGCCCTCCATTTCTAATCTTTTAATGAGTCAGGCAATATTAAGTTAATGAGTGAATACCTGACCAAAATGCAAGGTGGGACTCCAAACCCACTGGCTTCTCCCACTCACTCCCTGCCTGGGGTGAAACAAAGCAATATGGGACCCACAGCACAAAGCTTTGATTCTTCATCCACGAGGAAGTTTGAGGAGGTTCATCCCTTCCACTATCAGCGCATATTTCACCTGCAATTAGCAGGGCTCCTCCAGCCCACAGCACGCATCCTGCTGGGAAACGAGTTTCTGAAATAAAAAAACCACTAGGGAACATTTTCTGTGTTTCCCCTCCCACAAAAACAGGGCTGCTCACCCAAAAGGCTCCTGGAATTGTCAGCCTTTAGGTGCTGCGAGCCTGGCACACCCAGGCAGGGTGTGCGTGCCATGGCTTTGCCGCATGTTATATTGAAAACGACCACAACAGACCCCACAACATCAATTCACTCGCACTTAAGAGGTGAATTGGCCACCATCCGACCACACACATAACAAACCGACACAGCAATTCCACCAAACGCAAAGTCATTGGAAACAAAGCATCTTTTATCCTAGTTGAAAGCCTGACCTGCTTGCATCAATGGTTATGGCAAAGCCCTCAGAGAAAACAGAACCACAGAATAGGGGTTGGAAGGGACCTCTGTGGGTCACCCAGTCCAACCCCCCTGCCAAAGCAGGGTCACCCAGAGCAGGCTGTACAGGACCTTGTCCAGGCAGGTCTTGAATATCTCCAGAGAAGGAGACTCCGCAACCTCCCTGGGCAGCCCCTCTTCCACCCTGCTCCACCCTGAGAGCCCAAAACACAGACCCAAAGCTTGCCGTAAGCTTTTGTTGCAAGTGGGGGCAGTGAAGGAACACGCTAAGCCAAGATCTCATCCCCAAGTTAGCATCTGAATTCAACCAGGCAAGCGTTCCACCTCCTACTTCGACAGCACGTGACATCGATAGCGGCGGGAGGCTCGGAGCCCATCGCCAAGAGGTAAGCTCAAAGCGCCTTTCGGTTTTCAGCTCAGTAAAAGGAAGAGCCACGTAACAGCCAAGTGACCTCCAGCTCCTTCTGCTTCGCTTTGGAGGCTGCCGCCGGGGAAAGGCAAACACTCGAGAGCGTGGGTCTTGCCAACCAGGCGATGAATAAACAGGCTTGACTACACTCAAAAGGCATATTGAACCAGGACATCTGTTAGGCCACAGTTTCCAAGGCCGGAACCCAGCGTTTGCTCTGTCCTACCACAATGCACAATTCAGAAATGGATATTTTCCCTCTTTATCCCCCCCTTCCATTGAGCAATCTGCAGCACAGACCTTCCTCAGGGTGAAGTAGAGGAATAGGAACCCATGAGTTTTGAGTAGCAGCAGGACCCTGCTATTCAACCCTCGCTTGGGAAGCACAGGATGGGCTTTAAACTTCACTTCTCCCCAGCCAAGAGGAAAAAAACCCCGCATTTTTTCTGGCATGTTTGAAATTAATACTGAAGGGAACTGACAACCGCCAGCCCCGACGGCCGGGCAGACCGCCTTAAAAACCCCACAGCTCCACCAACCGCCTTAAATCTCCACGAATAAGCAAGAGACTGATTTACAACCAATTTGCTTCACTGCCTATTGATTTATAAAATAAGCTTGTACTCGGTCACTACCGCTTTGCGTCTCTCCAGCCAGCAGCAGCTCCCGATGAAGTCAGAGGAAAGGCTCGCACCGCTCCCGGACAGAAGCTACATCAGGGCCTTCATCAGTGGTAGTTATAAATGTGCTGGTCTTTAAAATAAAATAATAATAATAGAAAAAAAAGAGCTGTTTAATCCCACTGGAAGGACCCTGGAAATGAGCAAGCCAATTCTTCGGCAGCGTTTTGAGAAAGGTCCCTCCACCCAGCCGTGCCGAGAAGCCGAGAGCGAGGAGCGCGGTACCAACTCGCAAAACTTCTTAAATCAGAGGTTTGAAGCAAGCCGCCCTCCCCATCAGCCTGCTTGGAGGAAAACAGCTTATTCAAAGACCGCCATCCTCAGCCAACTCACAACCTAAGGGCACATTGCCCTCTTCCCCTTTAGTTACGGCTAAAAAAGAGCATCGAGCCTTTTTATTCTAAGACATGGAGTCCGACTACAGACTGGGAGCTGGTGGCCTGTCAGCGATTCCCGTGCAGGTTTCTGCTCCAGGTGGTGTCCCCTAAAACAACAGGGAAGCCCAGAATTAATCGATATCTGCCAAAAAATGTGCTACCCAGGGACCTCCACCTAACCTTGGGAGGGAGAGGCTGGTCGAGATGCAATATGAGCATCAGGGCAAGTGTTTCTCCTCGCTTTCCTGCCTCTGGCTAAGGGCACCTGAACACACCGCAGCTCCTCCCTCCTCCTCTTTTCAAATAACTGAAACCTTGCAAGAAAGCCGGCTTGAGCGAAGTCACCTGCAGTCCTCACGCAGACCTCGCTGCAGGACCTACAGGCTGGAGAAGGGGGAAGCGCGGGGAACTCTGAATCGTACCAAAACAGACATCAGAAGAGGCAATGCCACGCTTTTTCCCCCAGGGATAGCACAGAGCAGACAACACCAGCCATAACTTGAGGCTTACTTCGGTTTCCCTCCTGTGGAGCCCAGTCATGAGCTCCCACAGCCCCACCAAACCCACATCCATCCACCAGCAGCATCTCCCATCTCCACAAAGCACCTTTCCAAACCATCACGGCCTTCTACTCAAACATTTTTTTTTTTTGTTGCTACTTCTCATGCTGTTAGTGCTCTTCATCAGCTTAATTTTTCAAGCCCATTAGCCCTCGCTCATTTTGCGGCACCACACACACTCCTTGTGCTCCCAAAGGCTGAGATTCACCCGCTGGGTTTCGGAAACAGCCCGAGATGGTTTCTCCTGCAAAGCAACCCTGGCTCTCCACCCAGCAGGAGGAATTAACTTTAAAGAGGGATGACAGTCACAGATTTCCAGCCTTCTCATCAGCAGGTTCACAGTTGCATGCAAGCGCCCCGTGCGCTTGATGGGCTGTGGAGAGGAGCAAAGCCCCCAGCCCTCCTACACACAGGTCCCAGCACCCACAAGCTTACTTTTTAGCTCCCTGTCAACCACTAACCCCTCCCAAGCTGCTACAACCCTCACCTCCCAGCCCTAACCAGTGCCGGTGAGTGGAACTGGCCTGGTTTCTCTCCTCAGCATCATCTCCCTCTTCTCCACCCAAGGGCTGACGGCAAGCCACCGGGAAGTTGAGCTGCCACTGCTAATGACAGACCCCTCTGACAGAAGATAGCAAAGCAGTCGCTTCCAGGGAGGAGCCAAGCCAACTGTGAAGGAGAAAAACATACCCTGCAACACCCGGCCAACTCGGTATTCATCACCCCTCTCCCCAGGAGGCAAATCCCGCTGCAACTTCATCTCCCCTTCCAACCCAAGCTGTGGGGCCTGGCAGCTTTTGGGGTGGGTAGGAGAAAAGCGATGACAGGGGAAATCCAACCCCGCGTAGGAAACACCGACTCCCAGAAAGGGAAAGCCCAGGCTGTTTCAGACCGTTTGCAAGGGTGAAAGGCAGAGGATGCTCAAGGGAAGATTTGCTCTTCCCAGGTCACCTCAGAAGCCAGCTGCAAAAGGGACCCTCCTCATTCCAGGCTGAGTACCCAGCCTTGGAGCAACAAGCTCAGCATCTTCACCCCGCCAGCTCAGCCGGGAGCCCAAGTCACAGCCTCGCAGGAGCGGGCAGCAGCATGTCGGCGTGCCACAAGGAGGCACAGGGCCCCTGAATCACAAACCCAAGGGCATCAGTGTACGCAGCCGGGGATGGAAAAACACCTCCTCGGCAAGGCTTCTGTGCAAGGCAGCTTTTCTGGAATTAGGATCCAAATCCTGGATCTAAAGCAAGGTTTTCTGCAGGGACCACGCTCCCCATCCCTGCTGCCCTTGGCTCAGGGGGGAATTTAAGTCCTGCCTGCCTTCTTAAGGCAAATCCCTTTGAGCCACTTCGGTGCTTGCAGGCAAGAAAACACAGCCCTGCCTGCTCCTTGTCCGCTGAAACTCGCGACAGGCAGGGCCAAGTGATTTCAGTTGTTCCTTCGAGCAAGTTTTGGCACTGCAGAGCAAGGCACGCCTGTCCTCCGGGCACACCCGTAGCATCCCACCAGGCTCTAGCAGCCCCTTTGCCCACGGAAAGCGAATGCCACCGCACCCAGACACACCAGAACCACCACAGCGGCGGCTCCAGGGGAGGTAAACACAAAATATGTTGTAAAATCAGCTTCAGTTCCTACAGCCAAGGCCTTTCCTCCCCCAAAATACTGTGTGGTTTAAGGAATCCTTCGCATGAAACCCCTTTAGTGATCGTTTGCGTGGTTTCACCCCAAAGGGGAAAGTCACAGAGCTGCCCCACGGCCCCTTTCCCATGTACCACGAGGAGCAGCAGCTCCAGAGAAATGCATTTGGCTCTCCCTACTCAAGAAAACAGCCAAAAAACGCTCTGCAAGACACTATCTCCCTGCCTTATAACCCGGCATGAATAAGCAAGGTACCAGATGCACGCTACTGATGGGAGAGACAAGGGGAAGACAAATCAACCGAGCGCAGCAGAGCCGAGGAGCCGCGGCCGCTTTCGAACGCAAAGCGCTATTAAAAAGTGCATTAGCTCTTATTAAATATAACGGCTGCAAAAGGGAGGAGAGGGGGAAAAAGGAAGCAAATCCCTGCTGGATCCCAGGCGCAAACTTGCTCAGCTCCGCTAGCAAAATGCCATTTGACCTGCAGGGAGCTGAGCGATCCGTGGGAGCGGGGAAGAGACACGAGGAGGCCAGGATCAGCTTTTCCAAATTGCTGGCATCCCCCCTGGACCTGCTGTACCAGGGAGAGTTCAGATTTGCTCAGCCAGAAACCCACACGGAGGACGCGGCGGGTTTCTTTTGTGCAGAAGCAAAGGCGAACGCAAACCAGCCTTTCTCCCTGAAGGAATATTAGTACAGGGAGAGGGGGGGAAAAAAGGGAAGGGAGGGCAGGCTGGGAGCCCAGCATCACATCCCAGCCCAGGGAAAGAAGAGGTGAGGACAACCAGCAGCTCAGCCACCTCCGAACGCAGCATCCCCGCTCAGGGAATAAGAGGGGGAAAACACGGCGTACGGCTGGGGATGCTCAGCAATAACGTCTGGCTGAGCTAAAAAAGAATGAAATAAAATAAAAAACCAGCTGCCCGTCGAGAAGCACCACTCCCTCCCAAACTTTTATCCTTCATTTCATCAACAGATGGACGAGCTGCGTGGGTTCGGGGGTGGGTTTTTCGGTTTTTGAAGCAAACCCCAAGCCCTACCCTGAGAAAAAGCCGGCTTCGGGACGCAGATGGTGTTGGCGGCGGCGTTGCGAGGGGATGAGCAGGAGATGGGCAAAGCTGGGCTCCCTCAGCACCCTCCACAGGTGATGGAGGGCCCAGCGACCACCCCCCAACCCCCTCCCCAAATCCTTTTTATTACTGGGGGGGGACCACAGGCAGGCAGCGAAGTTCGAGGGAAAAATCCCTCCGCATCCCCACGCTGGTGGGGAGCTGGGATCCACCTCCGACCCCCCCCCCCAAAAATCACCATGGTATGGGGGTCCCCACCTCCCCCCTGGGTGCCTGTATTCCCACCACAGCCTCTTTGGGGGGGGGGGGGGCAAACCCTCTCCCCCCAGCCTGGCGCCAGCCAAAGAGGCTTCTCCCCCCCCACCCCCCCAAAATGGGATTGGAGGGGGGGCTGTTGCCGAGCAAAGCCGTGTTCCCCCACAAACACGAGCTCATTAACGGAGCGGGAAGAACTCATTTGCATGTTAAATATTGAGGAAAATAAGGCAAGCTGCCTCGCTGGAGACGCAGGCGGTAAGTCCGCGATCCCACACACAGAAACACACACACCCCACCCCCCCCAAAATCTGGGACACCCCCCCCAGCTCGGAAAAACTAAGTGCGGGTCCTACCGTGGCTGAGGAGGAAGCAGGCGAGGAGGAGGAGGAGGAGGTCCGCCTGGAAAGCGCTCATTCCTCGGCTCGGGGGGCTCCGCTGCCGCTCTGTGAGGGGGGTGGAGGGTTGGTGGTGCGGGCGGGGGATTGGGGGGGGGGGGGGGGGGGGGCTTCAAGCCGCCGCCGGTCGCCGGCTCCTCCGCTCGCCCGGCTCCATCGCCCCCCCCCCCCCCGAGCTCCTCCCCCGGCGGCGCTGCCTCGACTGGCGGAGCCAGCCTCGCTGTCGCAGCCCGCCTTTTTTTTAGGGGGGGGGGGGAGGAGCTCAGCCTCCCGCCCCGTTCCCGTGAGGGGGGGGCAAAACGGGCCTTTTCCCTCCTTAAATCACCATTTCGCACCTTTTCCCCCACGCTTCCTTCCCTCTTTTTAATATTTCACCCAGGGGGGCCGTCAAAAAAAATGGAAAATATAGAAAATAAAAGCGTTTCCCCAGAGACCCCCTCTCACCTCCATCTCCCAGACCCACCGGGTCCACCGAGCGCAATTATAAACCCCAGCCTTACTAAGTAATTACAGCTGTGGGCTTTTAATTACTGACCGCTGTGCTGGAGGGTGAACTTGGAAGCGGGCTTGGGGCTGCTGCAAGTGCCCGCTTGCCTCGCTGGGAGCCTGGCTTCGCGCATACTGGTACCAGTTTAGCCAAACTGGGGTAACTCCCAGTCCCACTTGTGCTCACAAAAGCGAAAGTGACGCCATGAGGGTTAAACCTGGCTTAGGAGTGGCAAGGAATGGAGATTTATTGCTCAAAACACCAGCATCGCGGCCCTCCGTGTGCATGCGGAGGGGTAGCCGTCCTGAAAATGAAGATTTTAATTTTTTTTTCTTTTTAATTTGATTTTTAGGTTGCATCCCGTAAGAAATAAAGCTCATTTTGCCCGTGCGTGCTGATTTTCCCCCATCCCTGCCTGCTTGCCTCGCTGGGAGCCTGGCTTCGTGCATACTGGTACCAGTTTAGCCAAACTGGGGTAACTCCCAGTCCCACTTGTGCTCACAAAAGCGAAAGTGACGCCATGAGGGTTAAACCTGGCTTAGGAGTGGCAAGGAATGGAGATTTATTGCTCAAAACACCAGCATCGCGGCCCTCCGTGCGCATGCGGAGGGGTAGCCGTCCTGAAAATGAAGATTTTAATTTTTTTTCTTTTTAATTTGATTTTTAGGTTGCATCCCGTAAGAAATAAAGCTCATTTTGCCCGTGCGTGCTGATTTTTCCCCATCCCTGCCCGCTCGCGTACCTGCCAGATCTCTGATTTGGGAGAGAACGATGCAAAAGTGGGGGACGTTTGCTCGCAATTCTCATATTCCCATATTTTTCCACCAGGGCTATAAGGGACGGTGGCTCTCCCGGACTCTTATTTTCCCTCCGCCACCAGCTTCCCCTCACCTCGGCTCTGACCCTCGGAGGGATTTTCGGCAGCGGCTGCGGCCGCAAAGCACCATTCTGTGGCTGCCCTGCGAGGCAGGACTGGGGTCACGAGGTTGGCGCGGGTTTTCTGCAACCCGCGCCGAATAAAACGCTCGACGCCTGATTTCAGCAGGAATTCGGATTCGGAATAATTTGACGTCCCCCGTCGTGTTTTAATTTCTGCTGCGAAGCGCTGTTTGCTTGCAGGCCGGGGGTACGAATGTCTATCAAGGCTGCTACACGAGTGCGACTTTTCCATTTTCATGGCAATTTCTGCCTTTTTTTTTTCCCCCTGCAAAGAATATTATCTCTTGCCTGCACTTAAAACAGCGGAGTTCTCAACTTCCAGGAAAAGAGAATATTCTTCTCTCTTTTTTTTTTTTTTTCCCCTCCTTCGCAGTGAAAACATTTCAGCTGGAAAATTCTCATCGTTGCGATACTGACCTTTGTGAAGGGCTTTAAATCCTGGAATGAAAGTAGCGTGGAAGTGCGAAGTTTTATTAACTGATTACCTCTGCGGTTTCGACTCCGCCGGTAGTCAAATTTGATTTAGAGGGCTAGGCAGTTGCACCAGGCGCCTTAAAAAAAAAGGAAAAAAAATCAGGTTTCTGAGAGACTTTTGCCTTGCCGGAGCTGCAGCCCCGAGCATCGTCCTGCAAAAGCATCCTCGGCTTTGGGGGGACCATGGCTGCATCTCCCCGTCTGATTTGGGGTTCTCCTGCCCACCCCGTGCGGCGTTGGACGGTGAAGAGCGACGCGAGAACCTGGGAAGAGCAGACGATAAACCGGTCTCTTGCTTCTGGAAGTTGAGGGGGATAAACAAGGCATCTTTCTCTATTTATTTTTTGTTTTTCGCTTTTTTTTTTTTTTGTTTTTCCCTCTCTTTTTGTTTTTCCCTTTTTTTTTTGTTTTTCCTCTTTTTGTTTTTCCCTTTTTTTAGTTTTTCCCTCTTTTTGTTTTTCCCTTTTTTGTTTTTCCTTTCTTTGTTTTTCCCTCTTTTTAGTTCTTCCCTCTCTTTTTGTTTTTCCATTTTTTTTGTTTTTCCTTTTTTTGTTTTTCCTTTTTTATTTTTTCTTTTTTTGTTTCCCCTTTTTTTGTTTTTTCTTCTTTTTTTTCTTTTCCCCTTTTTTTCCTTTTTCCTTTTTTTTCCCCCCTCTTTTTTTTTTTTTTGTTTTTTCCTTTTTTTTTTTTCCTTCTCCCCCTTTTTTTTTTGGTATTCCACACTGACAAGTGCAATAGAGAGGAAACATCACCACAATGAAAGCGCCTACTTGCTGCGTGCCTTCGACTCTCTTACTTCCAGGCCATTTACCGAGAAGCGCAAGAAACAAAATGTTCCGAAACGCTGCAGCAAAATGGGGGGGGGGAAGAAAAGAGAATAATATAAAACGCATAAGCAACTTGATAAAAATGAAATTATATTGACAGAAAATGGAGTTTTAAGCAGCAGGATGACAGCAGCTCAGGTGGATTTCATTTTTGTGTATCACAAAGCCAAGCCAAGGACCTGGAAGAGAGAGAGAGAGAGGAAAATAATCACACGTTTCCCTGCGTTATGAACT
Organism: Opisthocomus hoazin; assembly: GCF_030867145.1. Lineage (NCBI taxonomy): Eukaryota > Metazoa > Chordata > Aves > Opisthocomiformes > Opisthocomidae > Opisthocomus > Opisthocomus hoazin. The sequence continues at coordinate 7,868,332 of NC_134437.1, read as the reverse complement.
CTTTGCCTTGTCATTTAAAAATACGCATGAGAAGGGAAAGCTATACGTAGCCTTGCTGTAAAATACACCTAACTGGGACTCGGCAGCTTTCCCCGCTCTTGCTGCAGAGCTTTCCCCGCGGCATTCGGGGGATCCATCCCACCGTGCCTCAGTTTCCCCCTCTGAGAGGTGCTTCCCCAGCCGGGAAGCGAAATTATTCAGATAATGGGATGGAGGAGGGAGCCGTTGTGCCTCCAAATATTAGGGGTAATGAGGGGAATTTGCTCTCACGCTGCTCTGGTTTTCAACGCGACCCCAGCCAAAAAGCACCAGTCCCTTTCTGCATCTCCCTGCGGTCCCTCTGTGAAAACAACCCAGGCGGAGGCCAGGGAAGCAGATCGTGGATGGAGGGGGGGGGGAGTGCCTCAGCTCTTTTTTTCTCCTTCCCTCCATCTTTTTTCTCCCGGCTGCATGGACAGCAGCCAAAAAAACCTCGGCTTGTGGCACTTGATAAAGCTCTTGTACAGCAGGTCTGGGAACAACACGGCGCAGAGATAGGCAAGACCTGGAAGCAGCCGTGGTGGGAGGAAGGCGCCGAGGCTTCGAAGGTTAAAGATGGAAAATAAAAGCGCTTTGACTCCATTTTGGTTTCAGGTGGGGGTAGCGAGGTGGGTTCTACGCCAGCCTGGCGTCCACTTTTTGAAGGGACCAGCCCCGAGGGAAGGCTGGAGCCGGGCGTCAAGCAGCAGGGATGGAATCGGGACCTCTCCGCTGCCCACCGCTGCTGCCAAGCCGTGCCCCTGGGGGTGGAAGGGCCTGTCTGGTTGATACATGGACCCTCATCAGATACCCCTTCCCCAGTTCCTCCCGGGGTTTCGCGTAGCCACCCTGCTCGCTGCTCAATTTCTGGGGTGCATTAGGAGGAGTGTGGGCAGCAGGTCGAGGGAGGTTCTCCTCCCCCTCTGCTCTGCCCTGGTGAGGCCCCATCTGCAGTGCTGTGTCCAGTGCTGGGCTCCCCAGATCAAGAAAGATGAGGAGCTACTGGAGAGAGTCCAGCGGAGGGCTACGAGGATGAGGAGGGGACTGGAGCATCTCTCCTATGAGGAGAGGCTGAGGGAGCTGGGCTTGTTCAGCCTGGAGAAGAGAAGGCTGAGAGGGGACCTTAGAAATGCCTCTAAATATCTGCAGGGTGGGTGTCAGGAGGACGGGGCCAGACTCTGTTCAGTGGTGCCCAGTGACAGGACAAGGGGCAACGGGCACAAACTGAAGCAGAGGAAGATCCAGCTGAAGATGAGGAAGAACTTCTTCCCTCTGAGGGTGACGGAGCCCTGGCCCAGGCTGCCCAGGGAGGCTGCGGAGTCTCCTTCTCTGGAGATATTCAAGACCCACCTGGACACGGTCCTCTACAGCCTGCTCTGGGTGACCCTGCTTTGTCAGGGGGTTGGACTGGGTGACCCACAGAGGTCCCTTCCAACCCCAACCATGCTGGGATTCTGTGATTCATCGCCACGTGCCGTTGCGGCTAGAGCTGGTTGCGTTGCACCAGGGGACGTGCGATGGTGATGGATTAAAGTTGCAAAGGTGGCCAAACGCCATCGCCGACTGGTTTCTCGTTCGGCCTGCCTTACTTCATGAAGACCAACCCTGCAACCGTCCCCCGGACACTTCTACGCAGTCTTGCGTGCCGGTCTTTTAACACAAAGTTATTTTAATGCCGTGCTTTGCGTTCAGCTGGTTGCCTGCTGCGACGTCGATGGTCCCCGCCATGCGAGGTTGAAACAGCGGGGTCAAACCTTGCTATGAGTTTGTGCACGGATGGGCTGGAGGCATCTCGGCTTGTCTTTCGTAGCGGGTGATTCCTGGGGCGCGGCGGAGAAGCTGGTGGTGAAGAGGGTTGGCTTCCAGACCCTGGGGTGAACCTCCACGAGGTATTTCCCGGGGTCGAGAGAGAATTGCCACCGTGGGAGCACTCTTTGATCTGAACCGATATAGGGAGCATCAGCAAACCCATTCCTGGAAAATCTTCAGGTCCTGTTTCCCGGCCCAGGTGTGCTTGGGAGTGGGCTCTCCGTCGAGCTGGTGTGCGTTACAGGAGAACTGGGGCCAGATTTCACCGTCCATCGGTGCTTGGGGGTATCCAGAGCTGGGCAGATTGTCTCAATCCACCGAAAAAATGTTAAACCTATGGATTAGGGTGTTATCTGCGTGTCCGAACACAATAAACAGCGGACTGTGTTACCGCTTGCTTGGAATTACCATCTGATCCTGACTTTTTCCAGGTCCCATAAAACTTTCCAGCTCGAGAGGGACCTTGGAGGGAAGGAGGGAGCTCCACAGCTCCTCCCTCCGTCTGCCAGAGAGGAGCCGGCTGTGGGAAAAGGCGAAGGAAATATGCGATGAGACTGCTGGACGCGGGCAGACCCGGTCCTCTTTGCCAGTGACGTGGCTTTTAATATCCCCTTTTTTGGGGTTTTTTTTTTCATCCCACAAGCTCTTGCTGAAACCGTTGGCTTGGACTTTTTTTGCTAGAGGAAAAAATGGAGCGTGTATAAAAATGAACGAGCCGCGAAGGGTTAAGCGGAGCGTTTGGATAAAAACAATTGAATCCCATTTTTGCTTGATTGGCACTTTAATTAGGCCCATGTCCTTTTGCTGCCACTGCAATCAGATCGGAGGAGAGCGGGAAGCTTCCACACCATTGTATTTATCTCCAGATTACAAGATTTCCATTCTTTTTTTCAATGCAAAGGGGAAAAAAAATGAAAGAAAGAAAAAAAAAAACCCACTACCTTATAAAAGTGACAAGCGAACAATATTATTTCGGGCTTGGAGAAAGTGTGGCTCCCTGATTGCGGCACAAGAATTAATCTTATTATGTTAACAAGGGATTGTTAATGCTGAGAAGAACAGGGAAGAAAAGTTCTGTCTCTCAAGTCTGCCAGGAACAAGACAAGGACTGAGCAGGCTCAAAAGCCAGCCTTGAATTGAAGAGCTCCAGCGAAAAGAAGAAAGCCCAAAGTCCTTGTGGTTTTTATAAGGCAATTTCCCTCTTTTCCTTCGATTTTACTGCGCGGAGGCTGTAACTCCGGCTCGCAGCTCCCAGCCGCCCGGCGAATCTCCCGAGACCGGCTTCAGATAAGTGCTGCTGGTAAATAATGTGCCCAGATTATGACACCTGTACCTGAGCCGAGCTACATCCTAAAATTTAAAAAGAGATGAGCAGAGAAATCGGGCTGAGCGGGCTTTTACGCCCAGGTGTAAAAGACAACTCCAAGCCTGGCATAGGGGAGGAAAAGGGGACGCCGGAGATCTCCAGTTCCTGACCTTCTTGGGGCATTATTTCTTCGTTGGAAATAAGGGTCAATTTATCTGCTGAAAAACAGGAAAAAAAAAAAATTACTGGAAAAAAATGACTGCTCAGCGCTGCCTTTGCGCTCGCAGGTGTAAAAAGGAAAACCTCCGGGTGACCCTGCAGCTCCCTCCTCTTCCTCTCCCATGCCCCGAAGCCCCAAAAAGCGCAGTGTAGGGGTAAGAAACCGCTCGTCAACGTCAGGTCGTGCCCTTCCTCCCACCTCTCCGAGCTGGCTGCTGTCACGGGGGGATGAGCGAGAGCCGCGAGTCAATATTCAGCCCCGTTTTCCCCAGAAAGCTCTCAAAAAACCCGTGACGAGCGTGAGCGCGGGGCTGCGAGCGAAAAAGTTGGCTGCAGAATTTCCACCTGTCCCCAGAATTCACTCGAGTCGAGGAAAAGGCGTTCGCTTTGCCGTGGAATGGTTTGTTCTTCGAGCAAAGCGAGAAATGACAGCGTTTGATTGAGGCGGCTAATTACACGGCTTGAGGAGTAAATTACAGCTATCAAATATCCCAGTGAATATTCATTTCCAAAGACAGAGAGGGGAAAATGAAATTTTTGGGGGTTTTGCTGGCAATTTTGAAATAAAAACGTTGTCTCTGACGGGGAATGTTAACCAATCCTTTGAAAATCCCTCTGCCACTGCTAATTTCGGATGACTTTTTGCTGCAGACCGACCAAACAGCTCACTCTGATCGCCCTAGGCTACGTGGTTTTTCCCTTTTGAGGTTTCATGTTCCCTTGTGACTTTCGGCAGCGTTTGCCCTCACTTTAACATCTGATTTTTTTCGGTGAAAAACTTTAATGGAGAGTTTAAAAACAGTTAAAACTGCCCGACTGGAGTGAAAATCTGCGTTATAAAAAGTGTATTGCCTGCCAGAATAAAGTTTCATAGCAAAACCACAAGCCATCCATCTCCTCAATTAGTAAATACACAAAAATCTGAATTTCCTTCCCACGAGCCAGGAAGATTTGTAATATTATTATAAATTAAATATTATATATTTATAGTGAAGATATTGCAGGCGACTGTGGAGAAGAGCATCTGACGCCTGGATTGAAGCTGGTGGCTGAGCCGTTTCATCTCCATCTCACCCATCTCTGCCTTTTTGCCTCTTATCACGCTTTTGGGGCCGGGCTCCAAATCTCTGCTTCCCCAAAAAATTCCCTTTGGCCGGTGCTTTGGGCTGCTCATCTCTAAGCCAAAACATCCCGTGCCTCAGTTTCCCCAGGAACACGACGAGCGCCTCTCTGAGCGCTGTCCTTCGCGTTTTTTGGGCCCTTTTGCTGCAAAAATCTCGCGGTGGTCGCTCAAATCATGCTCCGAGGAGCTTCCCCTTCGCCTCCCCGCCGCGTCTTCCGCCGGGTAACGAGAGGCAAGCGCCGCTCTGTATGTCTCTGCGTGCCGGTAAATTGCTGGGGTCTATTAGGATCAAAAAAAAAGAGAATAAAAAAACAAAAAAATGTCGATTTTGTTGTCTTTTCCTCTTCTCCAGCCCTGAGGAACAAACCCAAAGCCCACAGCGATCTCCCCCCGCCGCGTTCCCGGCCGTCTCGTTAGCAGCATCCTCGCTCATCCCGAGGCACGCCGGCGGCGGGGGCGAAGCGACGCTTCTGGGGCACTTGGGCACCTCTTAATTTGCCCCGTGCCACCCTCTTGTCCCAGGAGAGGAGATGTTTTGTTACCAGCGCCAGGAGCACGTGCCGTGCGCGGGGGGACTCGTTAGCCCGTCCCCGGGGGCCGACGGTCGCTCCTGGGGGTCCGATGCGGGCTGGGGGTGGACGCCTGGGCTTTGCAGCCCCAATGAAGGTTCAAAATCAACCCTGTTTTACCCGCTGCCGTGATAACTTGTGTTTCCTCTTAAATATCAGGATTTTGGGGTCAAAGCTTGGTCCATGGTCTGGCCCTGAGCATCCTGCAACGTGCCTCTGGATGTGGGTGCATCCTCCGCCGTGTCCCACCCCGGTGCCACCACACTGGGAATGGACTGGGAAGGGGAAAATGGGAACGGGAAGGGGAAAATGGGAACAGGAAGGGGAAAATGGGAACGGGAAGGGGAAAATGGGAACACGAAGGGGAAAATGGGAATGGGAAGGGGAAAATGGGAACGGGAAGGGGAAAGAGCTGAGCGTCCTCCACCAGCCGGAGCGTGTTGGTGGAGTCACACGGGCTTCGTCATGCCTGGCGTGTCCCGGGGGGGGTAATTTTTCCCTGATGCATGATAGATTTCATCCTCACATGGGTCAGAGAAAGCCCAGCGTTGATGGGTTTCGTCTAATTTCAATTACAGTCATTAAAACTTTTGCTCACACGAGCTGAGCCTTTCCAAAAGCCGCCGAATGACAGCCCATTAGAGAGCGGTTATTTATAGCGGGGCATGTTAATTTTACAGGATCACAGACCAGTGATTCAGTGCCTGGCGTTGCTGAAAGGAATCACTCCCAGGAATGAGCGTGAGCTGACAGAAAAAAAGCACCTAAATCCACAACCTCCCGCCAGCAGAAGCTCCCGAGGTGGTCGAAACGCGTGTGGGTGAGGTGCTGGGAGGGGTCCGTAGGTTGGGGAGCGATAAGTGGGGTGCTGAACGATCAAATCGTCCCTTTCAGCCCGAATTCTTGGCGTGACCTGATGGATGGAGGCAAGGAAGGGGGGCAAGGAGATCCAGGCAAATGGGTGGCTTCAACGCAGGGAGAGCGGACGCGGTGCTGAACGATGCTAAAGGGAAGGTGGGCTCCTTTCCCGCGTACCCCCCCAGGTTTTTCCAGCCGTGGATTGGGAGCAGCGAGGAGCCCAGGCACTGAAACAGCGGCCTTCCTCGCTTTTTCTCCGCTCCACGGTGTTTTTCTGAACCGTCGGGATGCCCGGCTCCGCAAAAGGACTTTGCTCAGCCTTTATCTCCCCCAGCAAAGTGCTTGGAGATGCTTTGTACGAAAGATACCGGAGATGAGGGAGGAGGAGGAAAAAATATATATATATATATAAAAAAAAAATAGAACCTCCTGTGTTGTATTGAATCTCCTTGAATGTTAAAGTGCTCTAAGCTTGAAGCTTTCTGGGAGGAAGAATAGGAGGAATGGGGAGAGGGAGAGAGAGACGCAGGACAAAAGGAGCGTTCCGCAGACGAGGCAAAGGACGCCCACAAATTGCTCTGGCCCCGGCTAGGGCCTGATCCAGACCCCGTCGGTGCTGGAGGGCTTGTCCAAGGCTGCTTCTGAGGTCCTCTCTCCCCGCACAAGTCCATGGTCATCCCAAAAAGTGGGGCCAACGTCGCTCGGTGGAGGGGGGCTGCAGGATGGGGAGGGCAGGGGCAGGACGGGGGGCTGCCGAGGGGATGCTGAGGACAAGGACACGGACAGACGGACTTCATGGGTCACCAGCTCTCCACTGCTCTGCTCCCCACGCCTTGGGGTGCACCAGCACCGGGCACCTCGAGGGGGGACAGTGTCCCTGTGTGGGTCCCCCACGCCAGCACCCCGGGGCTTGCCCCATGCCTGGGGCATCACAGGCAACTTGTGGAGGCTTTCACCCAAAATCCATGGGGAGAAGGAATAGCGTCCCACCCTCTGGACCCTATGGGGAAAGGGGGGTTTCCTACCAGGGGGAGCCTTGCTGGTAGGCTGGGCACCTTCTGCACCCGCAGCCTGGCTGTGCTGAGCCACACACGCAGCTTGCAAGCAGCACGGAGTCAAGCTGGAGCACAGGCTCAGGGGGAGGACACTGTTTGCCAGGAATAAATTTAACACAGACGCCATAACTGCCCTTAAATATGAACCCTGGGGTCCTGCAGGCCCGTGTCCCCAGGTCACCCAAGGCATCCCCACTTGCAGGCAGCGCTCGCACCCACATTTTCCTGCCGACATCGCCCATCGGACTGCGGGGGATGCCAACCTCCGGCAGAATTTGGCACAAATTCATTAAACCTGACACGCTGCTCCCCTTCTCCAGCCCAGCCGGGGCACCTCACCCCTGCCCACCCTGTCCACCCAGCTGCCTAGTTACAAGCCCCCCCCCTGGACACGGGTCTCCCTTTTTCTATATGTTTCTATAGCACCTGGCCTTGGCTGAGCTGTCTAGGCGATATAAAATATGATAATCATAGCGATGATAGTAATAATCATAATAATAAGTCATGTTCTGGCTAGGGGACCTGTCACCTAGGCATACAAGCACCGGTGACAACCAGCTATTACGTACCTAGGCTAAGTGTAGTGGTGCCACGGCTGGGCGTTAATAGGAGAGCGAGGGAAATGGGAAAACAAAACCCGACTCTCCGACAGCACTGCCGGCGTCTGGAGGTCAGCCCGGCTCTCTCAGCGGTCCCATCTGTGAACTGGTGAGTGTTTTCAGGCGGGTAGGTGTCTGCGGACGTCTCCAGGATGCTGGTGCAGATGGTCCTGCGTCCTGCTGCTCGCGTGAGGTTTTATCGCGGCCTCGGTAACGGCGAGGGAGAATCAGCGCAATTCGCTCCGGCCAAGTATTTACAAGGCAGGGGTTTTGACCACGAGCACAAATAACCATTAAACCGACGTTATCAGGGGTGGTGGTGGGTTCTCCGTTGGGTTGGGCATCGATCTGGAATGTTCTCCCCACCGGGTCGCGGTTTGTCCCTCTGAAGGAGCTTCGGCAGGGGGGTTGGACGAGATGACCCACAGAGGTCCCTTCCAACCCCTACCATGCTGTGATTCTGTGATTCTGTGATTCTGAGTTGGATGTCTCTGCTGGAGAAAGGATGCTCGGAGGGCAGGAGAAACCCAGCTGGAGCCACGATGCTCGCGGGGCTTTTACACCGACGCAGGTGGCTTGTGAGGCGGTTCTTCTGGTGCTTTTGCAGAAGAGGAGTGGGCATGGAGAGAGGTGAGGGAAGGAGCCCAAGTCAGATCTCTTCTTCTGTTTTGGTGCAGAAAACCCCCTTGGGGGATTTCCCGATGCATCATTTGTAATGATCATTAAGCACAAAAAACTGCTGCAACTCCTCCTAGGCTGCTACCTGCGTTTCTAAACATCTAAACCCCTTCCAGGAACCCAGCCCTTGGCCCAGGATATTACACAGAGCGTTTCCCCTCAGCTAACACCAGCAGAAAGACCAGCTTCCCCCCGAAAACCCCAGCTCCCCTCAGCTCCCAGCCCACCCTCTCCCTTCTCTCCTTGTTCTTGTACCAGCTTCGCCGCGTTAAGCCGCCGGAATGACTCCGTTGCACGGGCCACTTCACCTCTTCCCCCTCTACCTGCAACGAAACCCGGCTCCTGCTATTCCCTTTGATGACTTCTCTTCAGCTGCCGCAGAGGAGAAATGCTCGTATCAGCAAACAGATGGCGGCTGAGGCATGTAGCATAAAATATATTTATCAAGGCAAACAGCTGTAGCCCATTTCATTCCGAAGATTTCTATTAAAAGTTCTCTGGAGCTACAAGCTGCTCCGGCTCTGCAGCCGGAATAAAGCCGAGGGGACAAATGGCTTTTTCTCGGAGCGTTTCTTTGCCATCCCTTACCTCTTTTCTTCGCTGCATGAAGAAAGCCCGACCTAGCTCTGCTTCCAGCGCTGGCTTTGGAGAGGCTGGGTACCAAGCTGGGGTTAGCGCACAGGAATGTGCGTTTTTGGGGACCACCAAAGTGCCCATCCATGTGCTTGGGGCTGTACAAATTATCCCAAAGGGTCCCAGGAGCTAGAAGACTTGGGACAAAGTCACTACTTCACAACATCAGACTTGCAGGTTGGGTGACCTTCCAGGGATATATCCGTGTAAGTCTGGATCTCAAGGCATGGGGCCAGACTCTGTTCAGTGGTGCCCAGCGACAGGACAAGGGGCAATGGGCACAAATGGAAGCAGAGGAAGTTCCAGCTGAACAGGAGGAAGAACTTCTTCCCTCTGAGGGTGACGGAGCCCTGGCACAGGCTGCCCAGGGAGGTGGTGGAGACTCCTTCTCTGGAGATATTCCAGACCCACCTGGACAATGTCCTATGCAGCCTGCTCTGGGTGACCCTGCTTTGTCAGGGGGTTGGACTGGGTGACCCACAGAGGTCCCTTCCAACCCTGACCATGCTGTGAGTCTGTGATTCTGTGATTCACCTGGACACCAAAGCCGGCCGGAGATCTTCCTAATGCTCTCCGGTGAATTCTAGTTTGCCCTCGTCATTGTTTTCATCCTGAAGAGACTTTGCTGCCACATTCACGATGTACGAGAAGGGCCACGTTTGGAGGAAATGCAAAGTTTTGCTGAAGTGTAAATGAATTTTTTTTTGGCGGGCGTTCCTTTTGCAGCGTCGGAAAATTTTGCTGCGAATCCAATTGAAACATTGACAAACACCACGAAAATCTGCACGCAAATGGGAATTTCCATATTTTATATTACATATACTCTCCAAACGCTCAGCTGATGTAGTGACTCGTGTCTAACCCACTCCAGTGTGTCCCCAGACGGGCAAAGGTATCCCCAAAAGGGGACATCCCACCTTCTGGAGTCACCTGCCACCACGATGGGCTGGAGGAGCCCGGGTAGAAGATGTGTCTTGGCGAGGAGATGGGCTGAGCATCGCGTGATCTAGAACCGTAAAATCATCGAGCTGCCTCTGCTTCATCCGTATGGGTGTCGTAGCTCTTCACCCTACCTGCTGCTGTCCCAAAGTCCCCTTTTTTGCCACGTCCATCGGCATTTCCCCGCGAAGCGTTGGCGTGGTCTCCTTGCCTGGGCTCGGAGATGAGCTGCGGCTGGACCCCTCTTCCATCCATTCTCCAAAATGATCCTTGCGAGCCCAAACCACAAACATTTTCTCCTCTTTCACTTAAAAAAAAAAACAAACCCTTTTTTCTTGCTTTTCTTTTTGTTTTCGTGTAAAATATCCCTGGCAACTCCTTCTCTTTAACTGCCTGCCGCTCCCCCAGCCAACAGCAACGCATCTCATCCCAAATTCAGCTTTCTATTTTCAGTCGAGCGAGATGTGGGATGAGAAGTTTGCCCTAAAAATGTGCTCGCAGGGGTCTGGGTGCCATATGTACGTGGACATATTTGTCGCCAGGCCCCCCGAAGGGGGAAACCGGGCTGGCGGGGGCTGCGGGGGTTAGCTGGGGACCGGGGACTTGGCTGGCTCTTGGAAAATGCGAGATGGAAGAGGGTCAGAGGTAGGGTGGTGAGGAGGTGCAGCTTGCAAACAAGAGCTAAGAGACATGGGGTTTGATTCCAGCTCGGCTGCTGGGTAAAACCTGTCCCTTCTCCGTGCCTCAGTTTCCCCAGTGCTTTGCATTGCACTGCTTGTGTGGCCTGGGCGGGTAATTACACGTAGGGAAAAGGGCAGATGGGCAGAAGGCTATGGCCATAATACCATCAGCTTGCCTTTTTCCTCTGGGGATGGAAAATAAACCATGATCCCTGCAGCAGGCACTGCACCTCGTCTCCCTGGTCTCTTGGGATGCCCCTGCGGACCTGCTCCATGCGGGAAGGCGGCAAGGAAAATCTACCAGAGGCACTTATGCACCTCCAGAGGAGCCTAAATGACTCCTTGATTATCTCATTACTTCTCCAGTAAACAGCTCAGCTCCTTGAAGGACTCCGTGCCTGCGCCCGCGCCCGGGGGCATTTGGGCTCTGCTGGTGGCTGATGAGATCCTGGTTGCCGTTGCTCTTGGAGGATGCTCTTGGCACTGGGATGGGGCTGCACGCCTGCTGCCTCTGGCCCGAGTCGGACTGGGATGGGGGGGCAAAGGGAATGGGAATGATGCCCCTTTTTGGGGTGCTTTTCTCTCTTGGGGTTCATTATCATCGACTGAGTATTACTGCAACCCAATGACAAGCCATTATTGCAACCCTCCAGTATTAACAAACCCAATCAACATCATTACAACAACTATGATTTTTTGTTTCATTGTTATTTTAAACCAGTAATAATCAATTATTGCAACCCTGCAAAGGCTTTTGCGGGCTGCAAGAGCTTGGCTGCCAGCAAGCGGTGCTGAGGTTGGAAGAACTCATCCCTTCGCACTGGGCGACCAGTTGGCTTTGCAGCCGTGTTGGAAGCGACCATGTAATTAATTACGGCAGTTTGGGGCTGGGCGAGGGGATTTGGAGGGTTCTGGGGAGGGTTGGATGTGCTGAAGGTTTGGTCTTCTTGCTTTCCGAAGCTTTTATGGTTTTCCAAGCCCCAGAGAGGACGGTCCACTCTGCCACGTGGATTTTGGCGTCTGGAGGTGCACGTGGCAGGGAGAGAAGGGAACAGCATCTCACCTCCAAAGGAGAGGAACACGAAGGAAGAGGGAGGGAAGGGAGATCAAAAAAAGCCAAAGAGCAGCAGGAGGCAAGAGGAAGAAGAAAGGCAGTGGGAGAACAAGACTGCTCCCAAAATATCCCTCCCGTTTGCCATGCCGCAAACCCATTCACAGAGTCACAGCATGGTCGGGGTTGGAAGGGACCTCTGTGGGTCACCCAGTCCAACCCTCCTGCCGAAGCAGGGTCACCTACAGTAGGCTGTAGAGGACCTTGTTCAGGCAAGGACATCCATCCATTCCTAGGATGGGGGAACTGATTTTCTGGGTTGTGAGTATGGGGATGGGAAGGGGAGCGAGAAATCCCCCATTTGCAAAGTGCCATTCCCAGCCACTTTGGAAAATATTATTAATATCTCTGGGGAGGCGACAGGCACCAAAGCCCCTGTTTTGGAGGGATGACGGCCAGTTGGGAGCATCTCTAGCGCTCACTGGCGTGGAGTCATCCGGATGCGGAACGGAGGTGGGACGTTCAGCAGGTCTCGCTGCTCGCCCCTGCTTGCGTTTGGGTACGTATGGGTACAGCTAAAGGTATAACCCAGCCCCACATGGTGATTTCCCACCCCTTTTCTCCACCCTGCCCTTGGGGCACTTGCTGGTTTGCATCCCCTTCTCCCGCCCCGCAGTGCTTCGGCGGAGGCAACCTGCAGCTGTCGGCCTGCCCTGTCCTCCCCCCGCTGCCCTGATGATTAAAATGGCACCTGGATAATTAGGATGCTTGGTAGGTAATTTAAACTGGAAGTCGTTAGGCAGAAATAGCAACCCACCTGCCACCCCTGCCCTGTGACATTGCACCCCCCCCCCCGTTTGCCCTAAAGGGGGGCTCTGAGCATCCCAAGGTTATCATCAAACATACAGCGTGAATAAAAAGGTGTTAGTACAAAAGAGGCCAGGAACTGGGAATAAGACTGAGGACGACACTTCCAGGCTTGGAAGAGAAGTGAAAAATAAAAAGAAAAATGCAAGTTTCCTCGCCAGAAGAAAAAACAACAGGCAACATCAGCCCGGCTCTCCCTCGGCCAGAGACCAACCCCAGGAGCTGCTTTAGGAGCCCAGCGCTTCGGGTTTGACTGAAACCTCCCAAAAGGCGCCTGGTTTTTATCCGTAGACATCAAGAGGCGGAGCATTTCCCATTTTGCTCCATAATTTATTCCCAGGGCTAATCCACCTCCCTGTTAAAAACGAGTCCCTAATTCCGATATGAATTTGTCCGGCACTAACGTCCTGCAGCGGCAGTTTCCTCGCCACTATTTTCTCCCTGTGAAGCTGCTTATATGTCGTTACAGCTCCCTTTTTTTCTGCCTCCTCGAGCGATTTTCCTCCACCATCTGCAATTTTGCAAGGCTCTTCTTTGTCCTCCCAGATTCCCACCACAGGACCAGTCAGACCCGCACCTTAGGAGAGATCTCAAAGCACCGAAATAATACGCCCGAACCCCGGAACCCTGCTGCAGGATTATTTTTCCCCTCCAAGATGGAAAAACCCTTTCTGGTTCCTCATGTAAAATAAACACGCGGCGCTGCCCCGTCCTCAAGCTTGGGACTGGTCTCCGTCAAGCGGTGTGGGATGCTGACGGCTCCGTCGCTGCCACCTCCGTCCCTCGCCCGCCTTCGCTTCCCGTGACGCGGTGACGGGCCCGGTGCGTGAAGAGATTAGCCCGGTGCCCGCGCCTCGGAGGAGCAGCGCTTGCTTTTTATCTCTGGGAAGCAGGCGTGCTGGCCGTCAGCCCCGCGGGGATTTATCGGGGTGCCCTGGGTCTGCCTCTGCCTCTTGCATCGGCTCTTTTGCACCCAGGGTCTGCCTCTGCCTCTTGCACCGGCTCCTTTGCACCCAGAGAGCACCAGACCCAGCATCAGGGGTGTAAAGGAGGGGGATAAAGGGTTTTTATTTTCTCTAAAGGGCAATCCCATGGCAATTTTGCAGTGAAATATCTTGGAGGCAGCACCGACTGCGTCGTCTCCTTTGCCTTCTCCTGGCTGCTGCTCTGGAAATCCTCAGGGATGCTTTGTTTTTTGATAGAATCATTGAATGCTTTGGGTTGGAAGGGATCTGAAAGCTCATCTGGTTCCACCCCACCTGTGTTTTCAGAAAGACGTGAAACCCCTCCGGCCTTCGCAGCTGCCGACGCTACGGTTGCGGGGCCGTTTGCACCCGCAACGCGGCTCGGAGCCGCGCGCAATCACCGGGAGCGGCGCAGGAAGAAAGAGCCGCTTGGGAAGGGATGGGGACGGGACAAGGCGAATGGGCTCTGCCAGAGGTTGGCCCGGGAGGTGCCACATGAAGTTGCTGAACCTGGGTTCAAGAAGGAGATGCTTAAGACCCTGAAATGCTCGCAGTGGTCTTTCGACCCTTCCTTTGCCTCCCTGGCTGCCAGGGACATATGGTATAGGTAAGGTATGGTATAGGTACCAAGACCATACATAACCCTCCTTACCCGATGGATGAACCTGCAGGTCATCTGCAGCATCGAATTTCTTATCCTGTGTCACCCCGGGACATGAGGTGCCTTTTTGATGACCCCCCCGGCTTCCTCCTGCCTTTCGGTGCTGGTGACCTTCCCCGTCTTTGCTATCGCGTCGGGATGAGATGGGGAAGGACGGTCCCTTTTTATGGACTCTTGCCATTTTTTGCAGGCTCTTGCCATTTTTTGCAGGCTCTTGCCATTTTTGGCCTTCCCCAGGAGCTCCTGATGCTCTGCTCAAAGGAGACCAGCAGCTGTGGGGTTTGGGTTATACCCATTTTAAAGATGGGAAAACTGAGAAAGGCAGAGATTAAGACAGCGCAGAGCTTGTATTCGTCGACGCTCCACCGCATCTCGAGCTCTGTTTTCCAGCAAGAACAGGCTGCTCTGAGCTCTCAGTAAATCAGGGCCCTGTAAAAGCTCCCAGTGAAGCACTTCAAAACCGCTTGGTGCTTTTAAAGATCACGTCCAGTGCTGCGTGTCCGCAACCACCTCCAAACGACGCTGCGTTGCCCGACACCCCGCGCAGTGACCATCCCTTAACCTGGCGTGGGAGCCCGGTCCTTCCCCAGGAGATCCTGACGCTCTTCTCAGAGGAGACCAGAGCCATCAGCTCCAGTTTGCAAATGGGGAAACTGAGGCACGGTGTGCACTGGCGCTGAATTCGCGTCGGTTGGCCTCGTTTCCCTCTGGGTTGGGCTGTGCTTGGAGATGTCTCCAGACACTTGAAGGTGCTGAGCCACGGCTCAGCTTAGCAAGGCTGTACTGTGCCGTTCCTCTGGCTAGCGCTGAGGAAAGGTGTGTATTTTCTGCCTGCTTTGGAGTTTTTTGGGGGGAAAAAATTACTTTTTCCTGAAGTTTCCCATGAGCACCTCTTCCACCTAGGGAACACGGAGCAGCGCAGGCTCCCCAGATGAGCAATCCTGCATGCAGATATCAACACCCCCTTCCCATTTTTGTTTCATTCCTGCCTCTCCCTTCCCCATCTCCACGCTAAGGAGAAGCTCCCACCTCCCTCGGCAGGGAAAGCAGAGGTTGGAGGTTGGCAGGGTGCGACACAGGTACGGTATTTCCCAGCTGGTTGCTTCGTAATGGGATTCTTTCATTGAAAGTTGCTTTCCCGGATCCGGCTCTGATTAGCAGATGCAAATCCTGCCCTGCACGCTGATGGATCCGCAAAGCCGCCGAGACCCGACGGAGGGTTTCTCAACAACACGAGTCGAGCGACGCAGCAACATCTCGGACACCTCGACCCGTGCTCCGTACAACCCCACGGCCGACCCAGCCCATCAGCCCTGAAGAACCGATGTTTGGAGAGAGCAGGATGCGGCCCCGGGTGCTGAGGTGGAGGATGAGGGGCTGGCAGGTTGATTTAACACCGAGAGAGCAGATGAACACTTAAAACAAACCCTCCGCTTGCAAGAAGAAAACAATGACTTAGTACTTTCTAATTACCATCCCGAAGTCGAGCAATTACTCCTGATTCACACGTGATTGCTAAGAATAGCTTGAAATGAATAAACATTTCTTAAAGAAAGCTACTTGGTGAATTTTCATTCGCCAACAAAGTGAGTAAGATATTTATACCCCGGCACAGCCCCCATAAATAAAGACAAGACGTTACTCAGTAAATGAGTGAATTAGTATTGTGCTTAATTGCTAGAAATTATGATCAGGTTACTACAATTACTGTAAATTACCAGCAGGATCAACCCTTATTATTATTATTTTTCCAAAAAAAATGAGAAATCTTATTGATATGCCTTATGCAGTTGTAAATAATTCTCAGGGGGGCAACAGGCTGTTCCTCAGTAGAATTAGTACGGGAGACGTGGAGAGAAGAGAAAGGCTACATCGCATGGGGCAGCTCGTGCTTTCTTGCCGTGGCCGTGGCCGTGTCGCTGGGCGCGGTGCCTGGGAGACACCGGCTGCGGGGGTAAATCCGGAGCGGGGCTGCGGGGATTTTGGGTGGGAATTGGCAGGGATGGAAGGGGTGGGTGGAAAAACCGCGTGAAAACGCTGCTGGTGGTGGCACCGAGGGCTCAGCAACGTGGTTTCAGCCTCCTGCATCTCCCCTGCTCTTTGTCACCCAAACACCCGCAAGGACGCAAGGCCATGCACCTATGGGTGCCACCTCCAGCAACGCTGAGCTTGCCCAGCACCTCCACGTTCCCATGTTTTGCTCTGATCACCACCCACATCATTTTCTCATTGCTTTTCATTGGTATCCAAACAGAATTCTCCCTCCGTTACCTGCCCTCCAGCATCGTCTTCTGCAAGGTGGGCTTCCACAGCAAGGGAATACGGGTGGGGATACAGGGGAGTATGGCAAAAGCCACGTGACGGAGATTTTTCAGCGTGCCAGAGACTCTGAAGAAACAGGATTTGGGCAGGATTTTGGACTTTGTCAGCGCTGGAGCTTGGAGGCTTTCCCGGGTGGCCGTGCCGCTGGTGTTCCTTCATCTCCTGTATCTCTGAGGTTGATGGAGGTGAGGACAGACTGGGGAAGGTGCCGCAGGAGCTCTGGAGCTGCCTGCGGACAACCCGAGACCCAAAGGCAGGGCTGTGCTCCTAAAACTTGTCTGCTTCTTCCAGCGAGATCAGTGGCTCTAATAAAAGATTTTACCCGTCCCTATAAAGCCTCTCCTCTCCCAGCCTTAGACCCAGCACAGCTGCGGCTTTCCCAGGGCAGACGCGGCCGGGTATTTCACTTTGGGCAAGACTTCTACAAAATTGGGTGCTATAAATCCTTCTCTTTTCCCCTTGTGTGGAACGGGGGATAATGAGCAGGACGTGTGAAGTCTTGATCGGCTGCCGCTGGTGAGGCACTCTGGTGTTTTCAGATGAAAAGCGATGAGGGGGGGGGGAAAAAAAGCGGTTATTAGAGCAGAAGCACATTAGAAAAAAAAAGTCTGAATTTCCATTACGCCCCTAGAGCTCGACATCGCTGCAAGCCACGGCATTTCCATTCTTGCTCTGCTTCTTTTTACATGTTTTGATTTCAGATATCCCGCCTACAGAATCAGAGAATCACAGGATGGTCGGGGTTGGAAGGGACCTCTGTGGGTCACCCAGTCCAACCCCCTGCTGAAGCAGGGTCACCCAGAGCAGGCTGCACAGGACGGCGTCCAGGCAGGTCTGGAATATCTCCAGAGAAGGGTCCTGCTCCTTCAGTTGTGTAAATGTGCAAGATCTGCTGTTAAATGCAAACAGCATGAGATGCCGCAGCCGCAAGCTCTCTGCCTCTTTGGGTCTCAGTGCTGGGTGCAGGCTTGGCCCTGAAGCACCCAAAATGAGCTGAAAGGCTGCGGAGCTGGGGACCAACCTGGAGGAGCAGACGGGAAGGGACAATGAAGACGTTGGGGGTGAAAAAGGGGAGGAAAGGGATTTGAAGAGCTTCCCCTCCCCGGATCCACCCGATGTATCGAGACTGAAATCTGCGCTGCCCCGTTGCTAAATCCTCCGCCGCGCCGGCGTCGCGCTGACCCTGCCTTGTTGGAAGGGCAGCTGGTGGCTTTGCAGGGAAGATGGTATCTGGGCTGTAGATCTTGTCCCTGCTGACACCATTTTACCTGTGTAGTCCACTTGGCCTACACAGAGGTTCTATAAGCATCCCTGGGATGAGGCAGTGCTGAAGAGGCGAGGAAAGATGGATAGGGCGCAGGAGCAGGCTCTCTCCCCCAATTCCTAAACATGAGTCAGCAGGAACCCTGTTTTCAAAGCTGGCTGCTCTCAAAAAGGCATTTGCATTTCAGAAAGATCCTGCTTTGCTCTCCCACTGACAGTGTTTAGCTTTTGTTTAAAAGCAGGGCTCCTCCGCAGCAGCCGCAAAAGGGGCCGAGCGGAGGAGACAAGAGGCAGGAGCCGCTGGGTTTGATCATTTCTTCCTTTGTCTCTGCCAGCCGAGTCCCCCGCCAAGAGGAGCCTCTTTCAAAATCCAAGGCTCATCAGCCAAAAAACCCCAAAGGCTAAGCAGTGGGATGCGGCTGGGACGTGCAAGCACGTGTGTGCACGCCTTCAAAGGCAGATTTGGGAGAACTCGTCTACCCGGGGTCAGGCATCTCCACCAGCCTGGGGTTGGGGTTAATCACCCCAAATGGCTCATCCCAGTGTCGTCTGCCGGAGGACAGCTCGAAACAGCGAGCACCTGCGGAGAAGTGGCTCAGAAATCCCTCCTGCTTTAGAGCAGGAGGATGCTCTGCGGCTCTGCGTTAGACTCCGCTGCCCTCCCACGCTGCGCACCCCTTGCCTTGCACCCCAGAGCTCCCAGCTCCCCCCTGCACGGCTGCAGCAGCAGCTGCAGAACATCCCCACTCACATTAAAGCGCTTGCATTTCTATTCCCTCCTCATGCACATCTACCTGGGCCGACAGAAAGAGCCTGGCGCTGCCATCGACTTATTTTTTCCCTCTTAAACTACTCCAGCTCCATTGGCTTCACTTCCAACCAGCGGCAAACATTGCCCAGATGACTCAAGTCCCGCGGAGCTCCTCATGAATCACCCCCGTCTGCGCGACTCGGGTGTTTTGTACGTTTGCAGCCAACAAATTTCAGCCTCCCGGCTGTTTGCAAATTGCTCATTTGCTCCGGCGTGCCCGGCTCGGTGCACGGTCTCCCGCAACGTCGTGTGCTTCGCGCTTGGAGAATCGTACGCTGATGCTCTAATGCAGCTGGACCACGTGGCCGTGGCGGAGAGGACTCGATGGCAGGAGGGATATCCCTGCCGTATCCCCCTTAATCCGCCATCTCCAGAAAGAAAGCAGGTATTTTTCCACAGAAGAATAGGTGAATAAAGGCAGGAAGAATAAAGTTGGAGGTTTCCATTTGGAATATTGCAGCTGAGTGATGATTGAGACAGAAAACCCTAGAGTGCCCTGGCTGCCAAGAAGGCCAATGGGATCCTGGGGTGCATCAAGAGGAGCGTGGCCAGCAGGTCGAGGGAGGTTCTCCTTCCCCTCTGCTCTGCCCTAGTGAGGCCCCATCTGCAGTGCTGTGTCCAGTGCTGGGCTCCCCAGTTCAAGAAAGATGAGGAGCTGCTGGAGAGAGTCCAGCGGAGGGCGACGAGGATGAGGAGGGGACTGGAGCATCTCTCCTTTGAGGAAAGGCTGAGGGAGCTGGGCTTGCTCAGCCTGGAGAAGAGAAGGCTGCGAGGGGACCTTCGAAATGCCTCTAAATATCTGCAGGGTGGGTGTCAGGATGACGGGGCCAGACTCTTTCCAGGGGTGCCCAGCAACAGGACAAGGGGCAATGGGCACAAACGGAAGCAGAGGAAGCTCCAGCTGAACATGAGGAAGAACTTCTTCACTCTGGGGATCCAAATCAGCCTCCATAGGAAATAAAGTCACCATAAGAGGAACGGCAAAGCCAGCGCCCTGCAGTGTTTTGTGGGCATCGTTCCGCCTTGCTCATGACAGCAGTTTTTCGCCTTTTGCTTCCCTTTCCTAAAGGTCACAAAGCAGCAAGTCGTAATGTATCTCCATGAAGACAAGATTTGAGGCTGCAGGGGAGTTTCCAAGTAGGAGCAGTCCGAGGACGCCGTGGGTGGGATGGGGTTTGCTGTTGCAGAGGGGATTTCGATTTCTATACTGGGAGGTCTAACCTGGGAGTGCAGGGTGGGAAGTTTAACAGACCCCAAGCAGAAGTTCTCAAGCAGATCTGGTTCCCACAAAATGCCCTCTATGTCTTCTGGAAAGCAAACTAGCCTCAAAAATTGCGTTTTAGGCTTGTTCGTAACTTTTCACCGCGTTTATTTATCAACATTCGAATTGAATGTTTGTATTTTCCTTTGGTTCCTACTTCTTTTCAAATAAACACTCAGTTCTCTGATGTTTTCCTCCCCTACTCCATTGCTTCTTCAAGAAAAAGCATTAAAAATTAAAAATATAACAGAAACGCTTCCCCCATGACCTTGAAGGAAATTCGTGAACCACTGGAACTTGGTTCTTTTTCCCCGACACTTTGTCGGAAAATGTTCTTTTGGACAGCAAAGTGCTTTGTTTTCCTCCCTCCTTATCCCAATTTCAGTGTGAAACAATTCCGAACCCCTTCATTTTCAGCTGACCGTGGCCTGAAGTTGCTCCTGGCATTAGCATTCACCGCCAAGCCAGCCCTGAAATCAAACGCTGCTGCTCTGCTCCGGTATCTTTTTTTCCCCCCTCTCGGCATTCATCATGTTGCTATAAATCAATCCTATCAGCTCCCGAGTAAATAGAATCACTTCACCACATTCAAATAACCCTACATACACCTCCTTTTCTTTTTTCAAAAAAGCAGAAAAATCAGAACCAATAAGGGATTGAATAAATAAATATGAAAAAAAATATGTAGTTTGGTGGTTTTTTTTTTTTCATGCTTGCTGGCTTTATCCTCATCCAGGTGCTGGGTGGCTGAACAAATTTCCCATATTTTGCTGACCTACAGATAGGGTTTGCTGGGGTTTTTCTTCCAGTAGATAGAAATCGTGGGTAGAAAGAGGAGCGGGTGGGATGTGCGACCGAAAAGGACTTGGTGGGACCCGTTGCATCTGAATGGTGCCGTCAGAGAAGGTTGTCCTCCTCCTCTACTCTGCCCTGGGGAGGCCCCATCTGCAGTACTGTGTCCAGTTCTGGGCTCCCCAGTTCAAGAAAGGTGAGGAGCTACTGGAGAGAGTCCAGCGCAGGGCGAAGAGTATGAGGAGGGGACTGGAGCATCTCTCCTACGAGGAGAGGCTGAGGGAGCTGGGCTTGTTCAGCCTGGAGAAGAGAAGGCTGAGAGAGGACCTTAGAAATGCCTCTAAATATCTGCAGGGTGGGGGTCAGGAGGATGGGGCCAGACTCTGTTCAGTGGTGCCCAGCGACAGGACAAGGGGCAATGGGCACACACGGAAGCAGAGGAAGTTCCAGCTGAAGATGAGGAAGAACTTCTTCCCTCTGAGGGTGATGGAGCCCTGGCCCAGGCTGCCCAGGAAGGTGGTGGAGTCTCCTTCTCTGGAGATATTCCAGACCCACCTGGACGCGGTGCTGTGCAGCCTGCTGTGGGTGACCCTGCTTGGGCAGGGGGTTGGGCTGGGTGACCCACAGAGGTCCCTTCCAACCCCGACCATGCTGTGATTCTGTGAAAACCACAAACCCATTCCAGGGTCCTTGCTCTAAGCCCAGCCTTGCTGGAGAAGACTCTGAAGCTCAAGGACCCCTTGAAGCAGGCTGTGTCGAGCCTCTTCTTTACAAAAGGAGCTTGCAGCCCCTCGATGCCAGCCCTGGGGTATCCCCATCCTCTTCGCGTGCAGCAAGGCACCGGGGATTTAGCACCAGCAGTGCAAGCCCTGAGATTCAGGGTGATGGTGGAAGAAGCCTCACAGCACAAGAAGGAGTCAGGAAATAAATAGATAAAAAAATTCTAAAGCCTTGTAGCTGAGTACTGCTAATAACAATATATTATGGCAACAGCGGAGGCACTGGAAGGGCTCGGTGTATTTATAGACCCAACTAACCCTCAGTTCCAGGTGTCACGTTTTGACTCCGCACCTCCTTCTCCGCTGGATTTTGTTTCTGCCTGAGGATTATTTTGGAAAGAGTTATTATTATCCCTGATTTATCGCTCTGCGCTAGGGGGAACTCTTACTTTCCGCCGAGACAATTACCGAACCCTCGCGGAGAGCCACTTCAAGGAATCGCAGCCTCTGCTCCGCCGCTGATTGCAGACAGACGGGGTGAGGTTGCTTTACCAAGAGGAGGGTTGATTAGGTATCAGGCTTCATCTCCCCGTTACCCACAGATGATATTTTCATAAATGGGAAGTTCCAAGCCTCTTAATTACTGAAACAGTAGCCTGCGATTTGTTTTGGTGGAGATTTCTCCTTTTTTCCTTTTTTTTTTTACTCTTTCTGGGAAGTTTTAACTTTCTTTTCCTTCCGTTTGCTGTTACGAAAAGCGGAGACGCACGCACACGGGCGCGAGTGTCTTGCTGCTCCTCTGTTTCGCTGTCCTCCAGCTCCCTCGGTATCCTCTACATCACCCATCACCACCTCCTACCCCACCTTCCCAGGCTGATACAGGCCTATCGAGAATATAATCAGAATAAAGTCAATTAAGGACAGGATTAGACCGAGAGGAGGTTAATAGGACTGTGACAACAAGATGTTTATTCACAAGTCTTTCCCTTCCACCCTTCGCTGTCCAAGTCTATTTTCCCGAGGCCCATCAGAAATGAGTTGCATGCTAATGCCTTGTCAAGAAACTGCGGCCTCTGGCAGGAAAGCCTTGCTGAAAAATTTAAAAAAAAAAAAGAAAAGAAAGGGGTATCTGGACCCAGCAACCCCTCGTGCCTAAAGCACCCCACCCCTGCTACCTGCCAGTTGGTGACCCCCTGGGAAATAAGGGTTTCTGCTCCATGAAAACATGAGTTTCAAATCTTTGCTCTTGATTTTGCATTGCTTTCTGCCCTTCCCCTCCAAAAGAGTTCCAGAAGAAGGAAAAAAAAAAAAAATCAACATTTTGAGGTCCAGCATGTATGGCAAACTCTCAGGGATGAGCAGAAGCCACCCCATTTTTGCGGGGTGGATGCCACAGCAGCAGGAACATGGTTGCACCCCGAATGAGCAGGGATGGAAATTTAACCCCCCTACCCAAAGCCAAGCACAGATTTTTATTTCTGAGCGATTTTGCCACGCGGTTGCTTAGAGATGACCATTCAATGGTCAAAATTGTTCTTATTAGCTTTGCATCCCCACCACTATTCGGCCGTGAGGACCTCTCCTCCCCAAGTGACTTCTCCAAGCTCTGCATCCACCTCTGGGGAAGCCAAACAAGAAGTATTCATACCCACCAAAAGCACGTGTTGTTTCCTCTCCCCCGAAGAGGACTGAAACGCCAGCAAAAAGCCAAGGCTTATTTGGAGGTCGAGAGCAGCTGAGGGTTTGCAGAGCTCTTGTTGCGGATGTTTGCATGGATAATGAGCCCACCTGAAAGTATGAATAAACCCTGATTTACACAAAAGCTTGAGAATAGCTGGGAGTGGAGTGGCAGGGGGTGTCTGCACAAATTCCAGTCTATTTTTATTGTTTCCGCTGCGATTCTCCCAGCTTGCTGTGGTGAGAATTGAACTGGGAGTCCACGGTAGCGGCCGCCTCCTCCAGCTGGGCACAGCTGTAAATCCCATGGGGGACCGCCCGCAGTTTCCATGTGGCTGGGTGGGTGCCCCAGCACCCAGTGCCATCGTGATGGGCATGGTACAACGCATGAAAAGAAAAGGATGGTGCCAAAATTCCCCCAAATTACAAAGAAACAATATAGCCAGTGCAGAGCCTGGGAGATGTCCCAACCCTACCAGGAAACATATATGTTTTGGGGAAAGGGATGTTTGGACCACAACACTCTTCACAGTCCTGAACGTTTTCAGATCATCTGGCTCTTGCCTTTTGCATCTCTAGGTTTAATCACTCCAATTTTATCTTTTTTTTTAAATCCTTGGGCTATTTATACGTTTCCCTCAGCTTTGCCTAACACTTTGCTTTCACCCCTTCTATCATTTGGATTTCCCCAAAATCCTTTGGAAACGAGTTGCACCGTTTAGCCAATTATTTTCTTTAAACTTCCCTCTTGCTAATTTTATCCAGTGCTGCTTCAATCTTCAATCACCTGGAGAAATGAGGGTTTCCGTTTTGCCCTCCCCGCGCCATCCGCGATTTGTAAACGTGCGTCAAATCCTCCTCTGGCTACCGCTTTTCCAGGTAAGAAACCCGAGTTATTTAATCTCCTCTGGTATGAAAGCCTTTCTACCTTTGCTAGTTGTACCCATGAGGAATGGATTTCATTAAGCAGCAAAAGCTCGTTTGTCTGGTTTAGCTTAATTTGCTTTCTGAGACGCAGAAAGGCGAATACTGAGGTGCAGCGAGAGCCACAATAACTCCTCCTTTGTTGCCCTAAATTCCTTCATTTTATACAAAAAGTCTGTTTGATAGGGTTAATATCCCACACACCTGGGGCTGTGTGCCCTATTTTTGCAGATAGGCAGCAAATTCCCAAGATTTGATGATCCCACCTGTTTTTTTTGGGTTGACTTTTCTGCAGGTCCCATGTTGACCAGGATGGGAAGCAACACCTGGGTCTGCAGGTGGTCCTGGGTGCAGGGATGTTGGATGAACCCAGAAAAGCTTGGCTGAAGGGAGATGAGAGTTAAAGAAATCATGCTGGGAGTGTGGAGGCTAGGGGAACCACGCTACAAATATACACATTATTTTCGGGGCCGCGGTTGAAGAGCGTTTCATCTGGCTTCTGTGCTCATGTTCATGGTTGGGAAAGAGATGCCCGCAGAGAGCAAACGCTGCAAAAAAAAACACAGCCACTTTTCCAAAAGCTTTTGAGGACTTCTTTTTTGGAAAAAATAATCCCGTTGTTTTCACATTTCTTTTGTCCTTCACAGAGGTGTCCTCAAAATGACCTCAAAATGATGATGACCTTCGCTGGGCTTCAGGGGTGGCCTCCTACCGCCCCCGAGCTGGGAATAGAGCAGCAAAATCCATCAAATTCTACTTCCAAACTTTGCAAAGTCTCCATTAATTTGTCCCCATTGTCTTCCCAGGAGCCGACTAATCCTCCTGCAGCCGAGAGCTCGCTGCCGGCTTCACCTCTCGGGGGAGAGACTCACCCTCTCACAGACCTTTTGTGAGAAGTGGCACCGTGATCCAATTTCCTCCTAATTGCACTAACAAGGATGAATTAGGACTTTCATCAACAGGGGCGAGCGATCAGCTTGGAGTCAGCCATGGGCGACGGAGCCAGAGATTAAACAAAACTATCATGTTAATGTCTAATAATACAACGGCGAGTGGAAATTAAGCACAAGACAAATACGCTGTGCCGGCGACATTGGAGAGTTTGTTCTTTAAACACAACGTTATTTTAAAGGCACTGCTATTATTAGGGCCATCTAACTTAATTTCGTAGGCATAATAGAAAAGTAAATGTGCCGCGGTTGCACTTTATGTGCCATTTCGAAAACAAACCCAAACTGGGGGAGAACGCGGCGCGTTCCTGAAATAGCCACTCCAGTTAAATTCCGCTCTGATCTACGTTAATTATCTCCAGCAGGGAACGGGCGATTTCATTTGGAGCCACGGCAGTTGGCTGGATGCTCCCCGCGACGGGAGCGAACCCCGCGGCGTACGGAAAAGACACGAGGGCGGCCGCGGGGTTCCCCCCCATCACACTGCAAAATCCCGAGGGACGTTTTAACCCCCGCTGTGCCGTCGCCTGGAGATGGGGTGAGTGGATTTGTTCCTCGGTGCGGACCCGCGCTGATCATCTCAATGCTCGTTAAGTGCATCAGCGATCGTTTTCCTGCAGCAGCAGGTTTATTGGGGGGGTTTGGCGTTTTCTCCTGTTTCATCCAGTGGGGTGATGTTGTCTGTCCCCCCCAAAAATGCCTGAGCAAAGCCTTCCTTGAGCGTGTCAGCATAAGCAGTGAGACCGGCAGCGCTGGTGACTCGCCCCTCCGCTCGTGCGACGCAATCTCGGGATTGATCGGAGCGTGAGGTGATGCAATCCAATTCCCCTGCACGCGTCTTGTGTTTTCCAGCGGTGATATCACTTTCCCCTTTTATTAAGTCGCATAAAAACTGCGTCTTAGTGCTCAAACCTCTCGTCCTGCACTTAAGGGAACGTTTATACGAGCAGCAGCATTGAAAGCCCCTTACTTTATTAATATCCAGCTCTTCTCTGGGACATTACTCCCTATTTTATGACGAACAAGGAGATAGAGTGGGCTGTAATGGTCATGCAGCGGTACTCAGATCCCACGTTCTTTGGGTTATCTTCTTTTTGCTGCTTGCCACCACCCCTGGACCCCAAGGACAGGTTCACAGTGGCGTAAATCTGGCATCAGGGTGGCCTTCTGGCTGGTAATGCTCAAGAAGGGGCAGATTTGTGCCTTCAGGAGCATCAGGAGAGCAGGACATCATGAGTGCTTTAATAAAAATCACACCCGGAGCCATATTCTTGCTGGCCCCTTCCTGAGTCAGCTCATGAGGGTCTCACAGAGCCGAAAATAGCAAAGGAGAAAGGTCGCAAAGTGCTTCCCGTCCCATCCTTTATGTCTCATCGACGCTGAAATGCTTTTTTCCCCGGCCGGTGCATCCAGTGCATATTAAACGCGATATGAAATTCCGTCTCAGAAAACCCCAGAGATGCCTCTATCGACTGTCCTTTAAATAGAATTAAAATTGACCCAAGACAGATCTGCAGACCTATTGAATTACACAGTCCACCACCGTGCTCGGGCTGGCCTTGCAGGAAGAAATAAAGCAGCCCGGAGCAGAAACGAAGTGGACATGATGACATTATGATGGGAACCTCTCAAGATGGCCGTGCATAAATGGTGTCAGCTGGGCCAGGAGTGAAAAATTAACCCCCGTGGTGTGGATTTTTGCGTGCAATGAAGGGCAAAAAGAGGGTGCAAGGTGCATCAAGACAAGGTGATGACGCAAAGAGACATGCTGAGCCTGTTCATCCTCCTGTTCTTCTCCCCAGCATCATGCTTTGAACTCCAAGCTAAAATAATGAACGTGGCATGAAAAGTAAAAACCCAGGAGCTAACCTAGTGTGGTTTTCAGAAACCTGTCCCCTCCCTGTTGGCCTTGTTGTAGGAGATGGGAAACGCACGGGATTGCTTAGTAATGCTTTTCAACGTTTGACTGGCACATATGCATATTGTATCTATAGGCCACCTAATGGGCTCCGGTGGGAGCCCGGCCCACGGTCCACGCATCAGCAAACCTGGAAACTCATCAGCGCTTCAGGTGCCGGTGGCATTTTAAAAGACCTTTATCATGAGTGGAATTAACAGGATACATCCCTCTGGAACCTGTTAGCTATTTTATTCCGACCCCCACAGACCGAAAAAAAAAAAATAATATGCATCTATTTTGTTTGAAAAAAAAAATTGTCTTGAGGGCATTTGTACTGTTCAAGGCTGTAGGATGCCAGGGGACAACGGGAGGCGTTTTATCAGCTTCGCTCGCTGGTTGAGGCTGAAGATATATAGGTCACTTGGCAGGGTGAAAATGAATCACTGTCAGCACGGAGAGCCTCTCCTTGCTGGGATATCCCTGCCTTGGAAAGCAAAATCAGATCTGCAAGAAGGTCCCGGTGATCCAGGTGGTTTGGGCTGGACGCCCTGGCAGGGAAGCGTGAGGGGAGCGACAGGATGGATAGAAGACACCACGCCTTGGTAACCCAGCTGGAATATTTTCTTCTCCTTCTCTCTTTGGTGCAAACATTTGCGCGTGATGTTGTCTCCTTGGTCTCCAAATGGGAGAAAATGATGGTATGGCTGGAGAGCGTGCCCCTGATTTATACCTGCGTGCGAGCCCGGCACAACCCAGCCCCAGCCACGGCTATTATTAGCTGACAGATTTTAAAGAAAAATGATATAAATCTCCCCTTGTGCCATAAATACATTTCTGCCTTGGGAGACCACGGAGAAGCTCATTATACCACATCCTGAGAGAGAGGCATGTGTCATCTGCCGTGACAAGCCATGCATCCTCAAGTTACCTCGCCGGCCGGGCCTGGGGACCATTTGCTGAAGTTAAAGGGAGTTTTGATGTTTCCTCAGGGCAGAGGGAGAGGAGATGCTCTATTTCAGCAAGGTAGGAGTCCAGGAAACAGGATTCCTGTGTTTCGTTCCCCTCCGTCTGGCCCCAGCAGGGAAATATAAACTATAAATTAGAGGAAAAAACTGTGGGAGGCTGGATTTGAGGGCTGCTGCAAGCTGTTTCTTTAGGTGGGACATTTATTTCACAGGTCAGTTTGCTCCGAGGGCTTTTCTGCAAGTGAATGCAACGTTCATACCAGAAAAAAAAAAGGAAGAAAGGAAAAAAAAAAAAGAGGGAGAGGTTTGTCCCTGAATGTGGGTCCAGTGCAGTGTCCGATAATGCTCCATGTACCTGGGACCAGAAGCCATCCCTGAGGAATTTCATCCATCTCTGGTGCACACTTCTCTTCCTTTTTCTCACGGATGGAAACAGCTGGATGAAAAGGAGTTATCTGGCTCAATAATTCCAGCTAGACCACCGTACCTGCTGCAGGTCTTCCAGTTCAAAGTGACCCCAGACCTCCACCAAGTTTCCCAGTGTGCTTTTTCACTATGAAAGGCTTGAAAACCTTCCCTTCCCCTAGATGTACAGGGCACGGCGATAGATCTCCATTAGCATGCAGCGCCGTGAGCCAGCAGCGTGCCCTGGCTGCCAAGAAGGCCAGTGGGAACTTGGGGTGCATCAAGAGGAGTGTGGCCAGCAGGTCGAGGGAGGTTCTCCTCCCCCTCTGCTCTGCCCTGGGGAGGCCCCATCTGCAGTACTGGGTCCAGTGCTGGGCTCCCCAGTTCAAGAAAGATGAGGAGCTACTGGAGAGAGTCCAGCGGAGGGCTACGAGGATGAGGAGGGGGCTGGAGCATCTCTCCTACGAGGAGAGGCTGAGGGAGCTGGGCTTGTTCAGCCTGGAGAAGAGAAGGCTGAGAGGGGACCTTAGAAATGCCAATAAATATCTGCAGGGTGGGGGTCAGGAGGACGCAGCCAGACTCTGTTCAGTGGTGCCCAGTGACAGGACAAGGGGCAACGGGCACAAACGGAAGCAGAGGAAGTTCTGTCTGAACATGAGGAAGAACTTCTTCCCTCTGAGGGTGATGGAGCCCTGGCCCAGGCTGCCCAGGGAGGCTGTGGAGTCTCCTTCTCTGGAGATTTTCCAGCCCCACGTGGACGCGGTGCTGTGCAGCCTGCTCTGGGTGGCCCTGCTTGGGCAGGGGGTTGGACTGGGTGACCCACAGAGGTCCCTTCCAACCCCTGCCATGCTGGGATTCTGTGATTCTGTGAACGCGGAGCAGCCGTCTCTGTAGTACAAACCAGTTCCCCAGATTGAGAACTTGCCAAGTGTTGGATAAGCTGTAATAAAGTCTCTTGTTGTAAGAGCACCCCGCTGACACAGGCTCTGAGCTGCAAGGAGTGGGAGCAGAATTAAATTCCCTCGGCTGAAGCCTTGTCCATTATTCTCGGGCGCTGGATCACGGGAACCAGAAAAAAAGCCGCTCTGTAAGCAATAAAGCGCTCGCTACGGAGAGCCCTGAAGTGTTGCGTGTGCGTGGAGCTGGGAGAAATCGCAGCAGGCAGCTTCAAAATCACGGTGGCTGGGGCTACCCGGGGGCTTGCAAGAGGGTTTTTTTCAGGGGGAGGGGGAAAAGACACAATCCTGGAGCTGGAGAGCAGGGGGAGAGCGCTGAGCTTGGCTGCACATTGCCTGAAGCCCACCCGACACAGAGATCTGCCGAGCAGCCTCAGTCCCGCAGTGCCTGGCTTCAGGCGAGTCACTTCAGGCCACGTTTTTAATATAGTTTGAAGCCGAGAGACTCAGCCAGGTGCCTCGTGGGATTTGCAATAACGTCTCGGCGCTGAAAGTACTTGAAATCCTGCAAAGTGGGTGAGGAATGAGCTGAAGTCGAGGGAGTGGAGCACTGGGGACCTGGTGCACAAAGAGCGCGAGCACGGCTTACCCAGGGCGGAACCAACACCGAGTCTCTCCAAAATCCCCTGGAGTTTCTACCTTTTCATATCAAAAAAGCCTGAAAAGACGCTTTTCAGCCTGAAAAGCGTGGCGTTTCGTCCTCCAAGTCTTGTCGGCCCACCTATCAGCCCCATCTCCCATCCCTGCTGCCGAGGGAAGAGCCTTTCTTCTGTGGCTTTATTAAGATGCATCCCGTATCGATGCCCTTTCCGCTTCCTCCCGCGCCGTTCCCCCGATCTTTGTGTCAGCTGCAAACTTTATCAGGGGTGACGGGATGTTTTCTTCCAGGTCGTTGATAAAAATGTCAAATAGCAGCCATCCGGCCCTCGCCGGCAGCGGGGAGCGGCAGACCCCGTTGATTCCCACCTCGAATCGGTGCCTTTCGAAACTTGTCAACCGGCCGGGTTTTAATCCGTCTCATTTCCGCCGCGGTGATTTCCTACCCTCCCAGTTTCTTAATCAAGATGTCACGCAGGACGCAGCCTTGCAGGAGCCCCAGTACATTACACTGATGGCGTCGCCTTTATCAGCCCAAATTTATAGCCTCATCAAAAAAAGATATCAACTTAGTTGGGCAAGATTTATTTTCCATAAATCCCTCTTGATTGGCATCCTTTGTGTTTTTCCCTGTAATTCCTTATTAAACAAGTCCCGTACCAGACATCCCATTATTTTGCCCAAAATCAATGTCAAGCTGACAGGGCTGTAATTACGCAGGTCATCTCGTTTATCCTTCCTACATATTGGCACGAAGTTCGTTTTCTTTCAGCTTTCTCGATCTCTCCCAGCGCTCAAGGGTTTATTGGAGATCGGTATCACCGACTGACCTATATCTGACCGGGTGGCACAGGCAGGGGTTGGATTACTATGCATCCCATATGGAGATCGCATGATTAATCAAAATTCAGAGATATTTCAACTCTACCCTTGTGGGATTGGAACCAATTTCTGACAAGCATGGAGAAAATGAGGAGAAAACCAACCAAAACCAAAAAATATGCTCATCACATACGCACAGACACCCCAAAATACATCGGTGCTCCGAAATCTCAAGGGTTTTGACATAGGGTTGTATACATGTATACGGATAAACGTTTTTATTTTCACTGTAGCCCTAGTTTTCTGGCCCAGAATGTTTAGCTCGTGCCTGGTGGAGTGCTTTCTTCTTACGCTGATGGAGGTTTCACCTTGCAATCTTCATTTCTCATTTGGGTTATAGACACTTTGCAACACCCACTGCCTTTGAACCCATAAATTGATATTCCCACATACCCTGTCATCGCTCCCAGTTCAGCAGGGGACAGAATATCTATCCAGGCATGTTCTTTCTTGCCCCTGCCTCAGGTGAGAGCCATGCTATCAGCTCGACACCTAACGCTGCTCGGACACGAGCGTCAAAGGCAAAGGAAGGCGTTTTTCATCAAAGTCGCTAGATTTCACGGCTGGTTTCAAGTGGGCAGTAGCTCAACCGGGGTCTCCTGTCTCGGCCCCGCTCCTTTGCCCCGGGGGATTTTCAAAGGCGCCTCGGGCTCTGATCGACGCTGCCCTTTCAGAGCAGCTCCTTCCGCTGCGCTCAAAGCGGCTGAGCCCGTGCAGAACAGAGCGGTGCAGGGAAAGGAGGAGGTATGAAAGGCTTAAAAAAAAAAATTCCCGGGAAGCAAGGGTTGGACTTGAGCTGGTGCTGCGCACATGGGACCACAAAATAATTGGGAAGGAGAATTGTATTTTCATATTTTTTATTATTAGGATGTTTTTCCCCCAGAGTCCTATTACACTTGACTGGTGCTGGGAGATTTTTTCCTCTTTTTTTTTGTTCTGATGTTGGGATTTACCTCTCATTTCTCCTCCTGAAATTCAGCTTGCCCCATTCCGTTACCCCAGGGTGGAAGAATGATTTTTACCTGGCTGTGTTGATACCTGTTGCCGTTCCCCTGGGGCCAAGAAACTTGGGGTTCAGGTTTACTTCTCTTTCCAAACCTGACAAAAATTGCTACAACCCTCCAAGACCTATCAGGTTAACATCTCCATGGGTTCCTGGGGAACCTACTGAATTTTGAGCGCTCGATGGCCAAGGCCAACATCCTCTCCTGCCACCAAACCGATGAAGTTAACATCTCCATGGGTTCCTGGGGAACCTACTGAATTTTGAGTGCTCGATGGCCAAGGCCAACATCCTCTCCTCCCACCAAATCAGCTGGAATTGTGACCGGGTTCCTTACCCATCCCTGACAGCCCCAGGGAGGACACAGGTGAGGCTGGCCAGGTATAAAAAGGCTCCCCGGTGTCACCAGCCTTGCAGGATATGGCTTTTCCCAACTCCTCCGCCTTGTTCGAGGAGTTTCTTGTCTGTGAGCGTCACGCTGGGTGCTTGTCTCTCCAGCTCCAGGCCTCCCCGAGGATATGACAAGCCAGAACACATTGCGGAAGGAGTTCAAAATTATCTATTGCCAACATCCACTTAATCCATCGTGAGGAGAAGCGGAAAGCTCTCCAGGCCTGCAGGAGCTCAGAACAAGCCGCCGTTTCTTATGCTGAGCCTGTGTTCCCACTTGTCAGTTTGATTTCTCAATGCTTTACAATCTCTGGTATTCTCGGTGAGGATACGGCATCACGTCCATCACCCGTTATCACTAGGTCCCCGTGTTTCCCTTTCTTCTCTCTCAGCCTCTTTGCAATCTTGAACCAATGAAAAAAAGAAGAGGGGAAAAAAAAAAAGAAAAAGGAAAAGAAGAAGAAGCAGCAGCGGCGGCTTTTCAGTTCCTTATCCGCTGCAGCCTGGATTACATCCAGGCCTCTTGCTATGATCCTTCAAGTTCCTGCTAAACATGCCCTGCATCTCCAGATAACGTTAAATCTGCATCTCTGCTGGGTTTATCAGCACTTCTGGGGACAAGCGGGGCTGGTGCATGAGGAGGGAGCGGCATGGCAACAGGTTCTGGCGTGCGAGGAGACGGGGTGGAGGAGCACAGACACCTTCCTGGGGCTGATGTGCTCCCAGTTGAGTCTGAGTACTGGGGAAAC
This sequence comes from Opisthocomus hoazin, assembly GCF_030867145.1. NCBI lineage: Eukaryota > Metazoa > Chordata > Aves > Opisthocomiformes > Opisthocomidae > Opisthocomus > Opisthocomus hoazin. The sequence goes on along the minus strand of NC_134437.1, from coordinate 7,835,736 downwards.
TAAAGAAAGCAGGACCACCACAGGATACCCGCACACGGCATTGAGTAATCCAGAAGATGATGAATTTGGAGAGTCAATGAGGCCCCCGGGTCACGCAAGGCTGAGGCAGTGCAGGTCAGCCTTTCTAGGGAGAAAGAATTTGATTTTCCTACCCCATTACTCAGGGTGCGATTAAGAAACCGGTATCTCATAGCACTGAAGCTGCTGGTGAGGGAGGATTGTTGATACGATGAAATGAAACTCCAAATACACGCAGGAAGTTAATGAAGAGAAAGAGAGTCTTATTTTGGACTCATTACAGTCAGCAATGATGTCCAATTAAGAGAAATCCTCTGCATATCCCCAGTAGTGATTTAAAAATAGCAGATGTAGGCTTCAAGTCTTCGTAGGCTCAAAAGGAAGGGAAGTGGGGTTTTAACTCTTTCAGTACACTTTCTGCTTCTTGAGGGCAAGGCATGACTTGAAATCCGCTGCCACGAGTGCCAACGAGGAGCGTTCCCAGACCTTGTTGGCAAACCCTGGCCTGTTGAGCTTTGAGGGTGGTTGCGACCAGGTCCGTTGGCCACTGGGGCTGTTGGCCATTGGATCTGTTGGCCGTCAGGGCTTTTGGCTGTTGGGTCTGTTGGTCATCAAGACTGTTGGCCGTTGATGCTGTTGGCTGTCGGGGTTGTTGACCGTTGGGGCTGTTGGCCATGGGGGCTGTTGGTGTAGAGTGTTGGCCGTAAGCAGCTTTCCCCTAACCTGGTCTCTACGGGACCAGTGCAACTGTGGCTAAAACCCGTTCGGGTCCAGAGTCCTGTATGAGCCTCAAAACTGATGTAAAGAAAGGCTGAATTTTCCCTCTACTGTTTCGTGAAATCATCTCGGAGGTGTGAGGGAATTAAGATGCCTGGACCTTAACACGGATGATTTCTAAGGCGCATCTGAATTGAGCATTCGCAAGACTTATGGCTTGTTTTGGTCGTAACCCCAGCGCAGCCGGTCTTGTGCGCGGATGTTATTGATACAGCCGGTAATTACATTTTCACATAGGCATTTTTTCTCTGTGTCTACACTGTGTTTATTACAGAGTTTCAATTATTCATTTTTTTTCCCCACTCTCCTCACTCCTCCTTCTTCTTCTTTGCTTATTTTTTTGTTCCTCCTTGTCTTATTTTTCATCTGTCCTTTGGCTTTTTCTCCACCTCTGTTTCCTGTGTTTCCAGACCATCTCTCTGACCTGGACAAGGACCCCAAAGAGCAAAACCTGTTCCCATCCCTGGAGGACTTTGGCTGGGAGTGGGATATCTCCTCCCCATTCAATTTTCTCCCCAACCTTTGCCCCAGCTGATTTTTCCATAGCGCTGAGCTCCTGCCACAAACCTCCCTGGTGCCTTTTCTGTTACAGAATGAGAAATAAAAATGTGGTGCCGTTGTTGCTGCTCATCTATCTGCCGTGCCGAGGTGAATAATGCAAGGAAACATGTATGTATTTATATAGCAAATGGGAAAATACATTTCTTAAGATGAATGAGGTTGTTTTCAGCCTTGATGCACCCAATAAAATAACCCGGTATCAAGAGGGAGGTTTATTTTGAAGTCTGGACGTGTCATAATATCAGCTCCCAACCAGGACTTCAAATTACATAAATCAGGGAGGAGAAGAGAGGGGAAAGGCCGGGAGAGCAGCGAACGCAGGGGGAATACGGGCGTATAAAGAGCCAGATGTGAGAAAGCTGATGTGGGATGTGCAAGCATGAGGACACATCAATGTGACGTGCTGGATGGACACGTGAGCTGAGCTTGGACACCAGCTCTTGTGTCCCCTCTTTCTTTTGGCTCACGCATTTTCCCCTCTGTGTTTGTTTCTGGAGCCAATTCCCTCAGAAAATGTTTGGAGCTCTGGGAAACCGCAGTGTTGGGCAACCTCGGTGCTGCCTCAGGGGGCCACACCAACCATGAGCTTGTCCTCCAGCCTCCCGGGATGGCAAGCTCTACCTAAGGGGACCCTGCTGTCCCCATCTTGATCAGCTTCAAATCCGCTTTCAGAATGCCTGGAATTTCTATGCTACCACCACCAACCGGCCTCGTGCCAGCCGCAGACTCCTGCAAATGAGCAAAGGCGTTGCAATGGGTTTACGAGCAAACAGTAAGTTGTTTCCTTGGTGGGAAAACAGAGCATTTTCCCTACAGAAACCATTGGGTTTCAATGCCTCCCCCCCACAAAAGAGAGCTGCCAAGTTTTCGCGTGTTGGTGTGCAGATTTCTGCTTCCCCAGGGGAACATTTTGGGGGTGTGTTTGGCATGGCACATGCTCTTCCCAGCTGGAAACTCAGTTCCTTGCCAAAGCAAAGTGGGGGAGATGTGGGAAAAAAAAAGCCGTAGGCTTTATGTCGCAGCTTTGCCTGGCACGAAGGGAAAAAAAAAAATAAACCCATGCTGCCTGCTGAAAGCCTGGGGAGAGCTTTCCTTGGTCACAGTGCAACACAGGCTCCCCAGTTCAAGAGAGATGAGGAGCTACTGGAGAGAGTCCAGCGGAGGGCTACGAGGATGAGGAGGGGACTGGAGCATCTCTCCTATGAGGAGAGGCTGAGGGAGCTGGGCTTGTTCAGCCTGGAGAAGAGAAGGCGGAGAGGGGACCTTAGAAATGCCTCTAAATATCTGCAGGGTGGGGGTCAGGATGACGGGGCCAGACTCTGTTCAGGGGTGCTCAGCGACAGGACAAGGGGCAACGGGCACAAACGGAAGCAGAGGAAGTTCCAGCTGAAGATGAGGAAGAACTTCTTCCCTCTGAGGGTGACGGAGCCCTGGCCCAGGCTGCCCAGGGAGGCTGTGGAGTCTCCTTCTCTGGAGATATTCCAGACCTGGCTGGACACGGTGCTGTGCAGCCTGCTCTGGGTGACCCTGCTTGGGCAGGGGGTTGGGCTGGGTGACCCACAGAGGTCCCTTCCAACCCCCACCATGCTGGGATTCTGTGATTCTGTGAAAGCATGTTGTGATCTCAATTTAGGATTGCTGCTGTGCTTTATCTGCGTGGTGTCATCTAGATGAGGAGCAAGAGAGGAGCCGGAGGGCAGAAACACTGCTGGTCTGCAGGAGTCATGGGGCTGAAGAGATGCCCCGCCGCAGCGCTCGCTGGCGGTACCGGCGCTGGTCCCTCTGTGGAAGATGGAGTGGCTTTGGGGGGAGGCAAATAGGTTTTTTTTCCTGGGAAGGAGCTGTGCAAGGAAATATTTCTGCTAAAAACCTTTAGCAAAAAGGATTGGCTCCATTTGCATGGTTGAACCCTTCTCCGGAGAAGGCAGCTGCAGTCTGAGCATGCTTTTCCTGAAAAAAAATCGTTTTTCTTTTTGAAATTAAGAGCTTCTGATGTTTTGGAGATGCAGCTCCCGGGGCAGAAATACCTGTCTCCCATACATTTTTGCTCCCTCAAAGCTCGTTTTTTTGGGGGGGCATTGCTGAGGCTGAGCAGGAGGACCATCCTAAAGCCCAAACCACCTGGAGACGGGGCTGCAGAAACCCTGTTAGGAGAAGCAGACGAGTCAGGGTCACCCAACCAATCTGTCTACGCCGCTCCGGCTTTGTCCTTGTCACCGTGGCTGTATTTGTGGCTTGCAGCAGATCGGTCTTGCAGAGGATGTCTCACTTACTGGAGAGGCTTCATTCCCAATAATTTTCAGGCGTTGCTGCCCTCATGATTTATCCCCCTTCGGTTTAGATCTCATTTTTCCCAATTTTACCTTTGTCTCCAGGAAACGTTGTCTATTTTAGTGCAATTTCCTCTCTCTCTTTCTCCGGCTCACCCGCTCCCTGTAGCCCAAATTTGTCTTCTTTTCATATTTCTTTCACTATTCGTCTTTTTCTCCCCGTGCAGGCGGTATTAGGATTTATCTCCTCTGTTTCCTCCATCCGTCTCGGAGTTCAGTGACTTTGTTTTTTCCTTCTCCAGCCTTTCGCTTGGATGATATTTAGCAGTGGCTGAGGGCTGAGGGATGGAGAAAGGGAGAGGAAAGGAGAGGTGGAAGAGGGGTGGTGGGGAGATGCAGATGGGGAGGGCGTTTATAGAGCCTTGCCCCTATTTCAGCACATGATGCCCAGCGATCAGGTGCTGGCTCAGCACAATATTGTCCAGCATTTATTTCATATATTCCACATCTCTTGGTGTTACGCAGATATTGTACCCTGAAAAGGAGCATTTTGGGTGGGGGGAGACGCGGCTCTTGGTACAGCACAGGCTCTTCATCCTTTGCGAAAGCTGGGAAAGAAAGATCCCCTTGCCTCAGTTTCCCCTTTCTTAGGGAAAAATAATAGTGTTAATGCCCACTTTTCACAGGGAACTGAAACTTTTTCCAGCAGAAGACTTCATTCAACAGTGAAAATAAAGAGAAGGTTTTCTAGAAAACATCCCCTTGATATTCCATGAGAAAACATAAATGATAAATGATGTGGTTTTAAAATATATCTGGCGTTCTTTTCCTGTTTGGGGTAGTGAAAAGGAAAAAAAATCAAATCAAACAAGTAGTTTCAACAAGTTCTGTTTGAACAGATGAATTTTCCTCCTCTGTATATGTGCCCCTGGGTGATTTTCAGTGGAGACCTATCAGCTTGGGGTTGTGATCGAAAGCTTCAGTAACCGACAATGCAGCAGGGTGAAGCCCCAGGGGAGAGCAGCGTGTGTGCGGGAAAAGCTTCTCAGGGTTACTTTCTTCCAGCAATTTGGGTTATTTTATTAATTGGAAGAGTCTGGGGAGCAGCATCCACGTGACTCCCGCTGCTTCCCACCCTCCGCTGCCCGACCAGCAACACCCAGCCCATCACTTACACCCCACCATTGCCTGCCCATCATGAAGTGATCTACGATGCAATTTCCGAAAAGGTGGTTTTTTTCCTCCTCCTTGGCAAGCCCACAGCAGGCTAGGAGGTAAAATGACACAGGCTGAAAACAAAATCATCTCTGCACTTCGTGTGTGGTGGTCTGCCCTGCCAAAACCTTGTGACTGGAGAGGGCAATGCTCCACGCCTCTTGTTTCCCACCAGCTTTCTACGCGATGCTGTTCGAAACTGCCCGCTGGGTACATCTCGACGGACTCTATGTTCCCTCAACCTGCTCTATCTTCTGGCACCTTCCAAATATCCCTAAATATTCTCCGCAGGGTGGCTGATGTGCTTAATTTGGCACGTGGGTAAATCTGGGCTGGGTCAGAGGCGAGCGGAGGGCGCTTGCGTGAAGGCATCTTCCTTTTCCCTCCGTGGAGGTTGTCCTCAATATCAGTGGCAAGCCTGAAATTGCAAATCCTCGTACACCCCTCGCACCTGGGGAGAGCCCTGCAGCGGTCCCCAACCATCCGAGCTCCCCACTGAGGTCTCCCATCCCCGATGGGCTTTTCGTCAAGGCTTCCCTTGTATTTTCATCCTACAGCTTCGTGCCTTCGTTAAATTAAAACCCAGCTTGTTGCTGTTGCCATAGAGGTTGAGATTGTGGGTGACCAAATGGATTCATTCTTCCACGTTTTCGTCTTCAGGAAAGAAGGAAGTCCCTTCCTGCAACCCTGATGTGCTGATGTAGGTACCCATCGGGATTTCCAGCGTTTCTCCAGCCTGGCTGGAGCAGCCGTTTCTCCTTCCAGTGGGCTGCTGACAACCAGAAAATCCCCAGCACAGGCTCTGTTTTGGATCCACCCCAGGAACATCTTCCAAGGACATGACGATTTCAACTTTTAAATGAAAACTAACTACCCAAAGCCTTCCAGCACTGCAGCATCGCTTTCTTGCAGCGTGGCAACCTCGTAGCACATCTCTTTTCTGGGGCAGAAGGGAACTGCAAAAAAAATGTGTCAGAGGCCTTTATCAAAGCACTTGACAGCAGCTGATGTGCAAACGCCGCACGCCCAATTTATTGCTACCACAAAGCCAGGTGATAGTAATGAAACAGCAATTTGGGGAGACACGAGGGGCTATTTACGGGCACGCTGCTGCCTGCGCCGCAGGGCACGCAAGCGAAAAGGGTCTTTACGTTTCCAACCTCCCTCTCACCCCATCGTGATTATTCCAGGGAGGGCAGGAGAGGAGGTAAGGAGAGATTTTAATTTTACGGAGTGGGGCTGGCAGAGGAAATATGGGAAAAAAGCATATTTCTCCCAGTCTCAGGAATTTATTGAGCATCATGAGATGGAAGAGAGTGACTTCTTCCAAAGTCTGAAGAGCAGATAGATCTTGTAGGATTGACGAGCGGCTTTCCAGGCTCTGAGGACAATTTTTTGCCATATCCATGATATTTTTCTGGTGGGTTGCAAGGGATTGGAAGTGACAAGGAGCTCCAGCCCCCCAGGCTCCTTGGGCATGTCCCACCAAACAAGCAGAGGTGCTCCCAGTGCTGGCGCTGCTTGTCTATGGGGGCTGCTGAAGGTTTGGTGACTATTATTCCTGCCGTCCTCCCTCTGATCCGCTCCTTTTAGAGCAGCAATTCAATTACGGCTACTGAGAGCAATTATCATCGTAATCAGTCACTGATGCAACCAGCGGCGCTTGCACAGAGGTGGTTCTTCAAAGGCAGAGATGCAGAGACCTTTTGCAAACCTCGGGCCTCTCATCTGAGATGAGACTCCATGCAGCTTTTGGCTTATCAAGCCTGGTCTGTGCTTTTTGGCCTTAGTGAATCAGCCACCAAAGGGTTCAGCCCCTTGTAAAGCCCAAGGTACCTCCAAGCATCCTCACTCGCCGTCTTTTATTTCCATGCTGCTCTAGCAGAGCAGGATTTCTCCTCCAAACCTTCCCTCTGATGCACAAGCATAGGTGAGGAGAACACCTCATCGTTCTTCCTTGGTGACTTCTTGAGGAGCAAACCCAGCTCAGACGTAGGATTTATTGGGCAGAGAGCATATGCTCACATTTCAATCACATATGATCCACGAGATGTTTTTACGGATCTAATTGTCGCATATGTTTGTTGTGAATCTGTAATGAGGGGCCAGAGCAGATGGCAAAGGCTGGCTGCCAGTCACGCTTCCATAATACTGTATTTCTCTAAGGAGGAGGAGATGGGATGCGATTGGACCAACATAGCAAAGGATGAAGACCCTACAGGTCAGGTTTTTGGGCTGGGAAACCTTTTTCTCCCTTGTGCAATAGCTCTTCACCTACAACAGGCAATCAAATTAAAAAAAAAAAACCCAAACCTGATGCTGAAATCTGATGGTTTCTCCGCCTGACAGCAATGTGGAGGCCAGATTTTCAACACAAAGCCAGGATGCAAAGACCATATCCCATCCCGCATCCAAAATCACCCCCGTCCAAGCAGCACGTGGGAGGTTCGGCACACAGATCTGTAACCAGACTGGGGGGGGGAAAGTGAGGAAAATCTGCTCCCGAAGGGCACGGCTTCATCCTTGCTGCCTCCCCGAGCTAAATTTAAATCACCGTGCTACCTGAACTTTATACGAGCGTCACGCTGGTGCGATGCTATAAATATGGCTGAGAAGACATTTCTATTATAAGTCACCAATTTCTGAGACTTGGAACCAGAATCGGGCAAATTAAAAAAGAGAAAAAAAAAAAAAAATAAAAGGAGAGAGGAGAAGAAGGAGGCTTGCAAAGATTTAGTTATCCTTGCTTGGGAGACGATCCCGGGGACGTCTTGGGAAAACTGCCGACCCGAGGAAGAGCCTGGAGAAGGTTCTTGCACACATGAGCAACGCCAAACCCAGCAGCAGAGCGGAAAGCGTATTGAACCGCCACGTTTTGAAGTTAATTAGCACTGGGCAGATCATTAGCTACAGCAGCCCTTTTAATTAGAGCTGCAGGGCTCTGTTTTGCACTGACTTGGCACCGTAACGTTGTCCTGACGCCGGCGAGGTTTTCGTGGGCTGCGATTCCTCCCGGGCAGCTCTTGCCGTCGCGTTGTTTCCGCGGCCGAAAGGTTCGTTAGCGTTCTTCTTTCTGCTTCCCCGAAAGGTTTAGGATGAAGAGAGCTCTCCCTTGGTCTTGCGACTAAATGCAGCTCCAGAGGCCAAATTCAGAGCATCCAACTGCTTTTACAATTAAGCTTAAGGTGGCTTTGCTTTGCTTTGCTCTGACCTCGTTCAGGCTCCGTCTGGGCTCTCCCAGAAGTGAAATAGCCCCTTAATTGCTCAAACAAAGGCAGGCATAATTAATAGTCATTTTGCCAAAGTGCTTCTTTGAAATGCTACGTAAAAAAACCCAAACCCTTAAAACCAAGTAAGGGACTTTCCTCCAGCTTTAGGGAGTTGCTGCTTCTGGGTTCAGCTATTTCTTGGCCACCCCGCCTGCCCCTTGCATCCCTGAGTCTCCGATGCAGTTGTCTTCGACCTCTTCCTAAAGACTGATCTCTCTTAACGAGCAATTACTGTTTCGGTTCTCTTGGGTGGTCACTTAGGACTGGCTTTACCATCAGTGAAGGGGGAAAAAACGGGAAAGGATGAGGCTGTTCGTGGCTCATGATGGGAATATGGCGGTGAATTTATTTTATGAAGGTCTGATAGCAGAAGGGTTTCTCGCCTCCTTGCTGCCTCACCTTGAAAGCACCGTCTGCCTCCATCACATGCGACCTTGGAAGTGGTTGTTGGGCTGGACGAGACAAACCTCCCATTTTCTTGCAATGTCATCCGTTACTCAGCTGAACACACGCACGCAACAGGAGAAGATGAACACACACGCAAAAAAAAAGCAAGAAAAGGAGAAGCCTCAAAGAGAGCACAAATTAAAACGATGGAGATCAGATAACGAGGAAATGCAGTTAAATTGCTTCCTTCCTTTCTCCCTTCGGTGTGGCCCTGGGGGAAATCCATCCAATTCACCGTTCTGGGCCACTTGGTGCTATTTTTCTGCAGGTTTGGGGGGGGGGTGGGGGTGAGGAAGGAGCTGGAGATGCTGAAACTTTTTTTCCCCTCCTCTCTTCTCTTTCCCCATCTGTTCCTTGACCTCGGCCCTTATCTCCGGACTTATCAGCAACAAAAGATGGCTTTTTTTCACCTCAGTAAGCACTACCTGAAATATAACAATCAGAAAGAAGAAGAGAAAAATAAATCAACGCCTCCAAACAATGGGCAAAAAAAATATATGTGAAGAGCATAATTTATTCATAAAAAAGCTCCAGACAACAAAATCTGTGAATCTTTCCACCATTAATTGCTTCTTTTTCCCTTGGGGAGAATACACTCACATCCTGAACCAAAGATGGTTTGTTTTGGCCTCTTGCTTTCTCTATTTTTGCCTTCTTCTCCTGTTTTAAATGAGCTTTCGTTTTAAGAAATGAGATTGTTTTCTTTCCTTGGGGTGCTGAGCTCATGTCGAAGCCGCCTTGGGGTGCAGGACACCCCTGGGTGCCTGGGGAACAGATCCTGCTCCAAGGGCGACAAAGCCTCCAGCTGCCCATCCAGCCGCGCGGATGTGAGGAACGCTCCTCTTTGGCAACGGGAGGATTCGGCCAAGACCTGACCCAGCGCTCGGTGAGGTGTGGCGTGACCCAGATCAGTCCTTTTTATCCAATTTGCCTCATTTTTAAGGATGGGAAGAGATGGAGCCGGACTGGGGACAGAGGCGCTCATGGAGGTTTTGCCTGCTCTTGGCTCAGCCGCTTGATGACTGTGCAGTGCCTGAGCATGAATTTGCTGGAAGCGATAATTAAAAATAAATATTAAAACAATTTAAAAAATTATTCCTTTATTCCGCAGGCCAGAGAGGAAAGGAGGAGGGATGCTTTGGGGAGGAGCAGCTCTTGCTCATCTCCGAGTTAAAATGGCAGGAGTTTGGCTTGCTGGGAAGGGCCACAGAGATCCCCGCGTGCGTTTCGGCACATCAGAGCCAAAATAATTCCATCCTCTCCCCGGCACAGCTACCGCCCTCGCCCAGCGTCCCGTCCTCCAGCCGCCTACCTTCCCTCCTCCGTTTGAAGCTGCGTTGGGTCTGGAGTTCAGCTTAATCCAACCGCTAGATGTATTATTCATTTCTACGCTTTAATGATGTGATAAAGTTGCTGGAAAAAGGGAAAGGCTCATTAAACTGCCGTTTGAATATAGAGCACAACTACATTTTAAGGGAGAGGGAACCTCTGCCAGTCCCGCACCTTCTCCCCTCCCTTTCCTGCAGGCTGGAAAAAGCCCCAGAATCGGTGTCATCGATGAATTTTTCGCTGCTGAGTGGTGCAGAAGAGAATCTCTTGGTGGAGCCCCAAAATTGGTGTAATTGATGAATTTTTTGCTGTTGGGTGGTTGGCAGGAGAGAATGTCGTGGTGGAGCATCCTCAAGCATCCACCTTGGCTCGGGTGCCTGCAGGGTTGGGGTCTGGTGCAGGGGGTCTGCTTTCCTCTCTTGTTAAAAGTGCCAAAATCAAAGAGAAGCGAAGCACTGGAGCTTTCTTCTGCTCTTCTGCCAGAGGCAACAGCATCTATGAAAGCCAATCTGTGTCCTTTCAGCCCTTTGCATTTCCATAAACAGCCCTCGGAGCCTCAGTTGCCCCACCGGCAGAGCGGAGCTGAGATGGGCTGGGGATGCTGGAGGACAAGGGGGTGACCCAGCTCGGCAGGGTACTGCCAGCCCTACTTTGCCCACCCAAAGCCACCGGCATAAAGCAGCTCCTTGGTGGGCTGCGAAGGCCCAGTCATGTTGTGATGGAGGCGTTCAAGGTGAGATGTTAACCACAGTGGGGTTTGTTTAGGGTTTATCCAGCCCCAATAGTGGAGAACTTCCACTTGCTCCCAGCCATCCCTCTTTTCTTTCTATTTTTTTCCTCTTCTCCCTGTTCTCCGGTACTGTGAAGGCATCTTGCTCGGCTCTCCTGATCAGAGGCTGGCTTTGATCTTCCCCGGAGAAACCAGCTCAGTGGAAATGCTCGGCAGCCCTCGGAAAATAATTGCACCTCGCTGCAGATTCAGGGACAAATGCCTGCCACATCCTCCCGGCGCCTGGTGGGGCCGGGGCTGAGACGCTGAGCGGGGCTGCCCACCCACCGCCTGTCCCCTCCCCTGTTCATCAGACACCGTGGATGGGCAGGTATAATCCTGCTGTGGTGCTGTACATAGACGTCTTAGTGAAGTATATGGGAAAAATGCATTTACTGATAGATCTGCAGGTGCTGAGAACGGCTTTTTCCCCAGAAAAGTTGGTGCTTCACCCAAAAAGCTGGTACCAGGTGTCCCCTGGCTCTCGGTGGCCCCCGGCAGCGGGCTGGGTGCCGGGTGAGCAGAGTGACAGGGATGCTCGGAGTAGCAGCAACCTGGAGATGCGGAGATTCAGCAACTCTGCTGTCGTTTCGCCCACAAATGTTCCCACGTCCGTGGCTGACGCTTCGTTAGGGCGCAGGATTATTCTTTGGGGGACAATTGGACCACTCACCTTTTGATTACCAGCTTCCGTCCTCGCCCCGTAGCTGGATTTCGGGATGCGGATTGCTGTGGGGATGAAGAAAGTAATAATGTAACCCACAGAACCACAGGATGGCAGGGGTTGGCAGGGACCTCTGTGGGTCACCCAGTCCAACCCCCTGCCCAAGCAGGGTCACCCAGAGCAGGCTGCACAGCACCGTGTCCAGGCGGGGCTGGAATATCTCCAGAGAAGGAGACTCCACAGCCTCCCTGGGCAGCCTGTGCCAGGGCTCCGTCACCCTCAGAGGGAAGAAGTTCTTCCTCCTGTTCAGCTGGAGCTTCCTCTGCGTCAGTTTGTGCCCGTTGCCCCTCGTCCTGTCGCTGGGCACCCCTGAAAAGAATCTGGCCCTGTCCTCCTGACACCCACCCTGTAGATATTTAGAGGCATTTCTAAGGTCCCCTCTCAGCCTTCTCTTCTTCAGGCTGAACAAGTCCAGCTCCCTCAGTCTCTCCTCGTAGGAGAGATGTTCCAGTCCCCTCACCATCCTCGCAGCCCTCTGCTGGACTCTCTCCAGTAGCTCCTCATCTTTCTTGAACTGGGGAGCCCAGAACTGGACACAGTACTGCACATGGGGCCTCATTAGGGCAGTGTAACCCAGTGGCCTCGTGGCAGGAGGATGATTCCTTGAAGACCGTGAATCCCAAAACTTGAACAGCCCCGTGACGTTGTGGTTTGAGCGGTAAAACCCAGCACTGCTGTGGGTTGGGGAACCCAGCTGGGACCCCGGCAAGAGGCGGAGCAGCCACTGTGCCCACAATTTAGTTACTACGGTGCTTGATCACCACCAGTTGGCGCTTGCTGGGCTTCTGCACACCGGTTTGGGATCTGGAGACCTTTGGAGACCCACCTGCCTGCGGCACCTCAGTATTCTCAAACCTAACATGGCCCTGCAGGAAGAAAACTCGTTATGAGTCCCTCTGGGCTGACCATCCCTAGCTAATTACACGCTGCCTCCTTAAATTTCCCATGGCTTGTTTCTATTGGAGACGGGATTTGTCTCCCGGTTAAGTCTGTCATTGCATTTCAATTCTCATCTCTGCATACAGTGGCGTTTGTGTAGCAGTTTACATTTATTTTACATCTTTTTTTTCCCTCCCCCTATTTTTTTTTTTAATTTTCTTTTCAAGTGCTTGGAGATAAAAGTGTCATGGAAATATGGTGTCATTGTTATGGTGATGAGGGGGTCTATTTGTGATTTGCCAGCACCCTCCTCGCTGGTGCCGAACCACTTGGGAACATCTCGACATCCCCCAGGTGGCATTTTGCTTCCACAAAGCCAACCACTTATGCTAATATATATACATAGCAAGTGCTGTGTGGATGTGCTGGTGTGCGTGCGCGCGTGTGTGGATACATATATCATGTGGGCGTGATTGGAAAGCAAATTCTATAAATAAATCCCATTATCTTATTACACTGTAATTTTCTGTCATTATCCACAGTGTGGATCAGATGCATCTGCGGGCTGCGATGAGAGCGAGGGGCTGGGAAGCGGCAAACTCCGCCGCCTAGCAAAGGGCTCCGAGGGTGGAGGAGCTGGGCAGGGCTTGGAAAGATCCATGGTCCCAGGCACCATAGCACAGCACCCCCAAATCCAGCACGATAAACCCCGATATTCCGACTTCGCTGGTGCCCGCTGAGCCTTGGACCAACCGCTGTGGCACCGGAGCGGGATGGGACGTTTTGCTGGTGGTTTGTTTTAATGGTTAATTCTTCACGCTGATGGGGAAAAAAAAAATAATTAAAAAGATAAAAAGCCGGTGCATAATTTTTGATTTGAATGGGTTTAACTTCTGCTTCCAGCTTTTGCTTCTTGCCATGCCTTTGGCTGATGGATTAAGGAGGTTTTGCCGTGCCCGGTGTTTTCTCCCTGAGCAGGCGCTTGTGTGCTGTGATCAAGTCACTCTCATTCTTCTTCTTGAGAAGATAAAGAGGCGAAACTCCTGAAGTCTCCCAGTGTAAGGCTTTTTCCTTGGCCCTCGGGTTATTTCCGGGCCTTGCTTTGCACTCCTGACAGTTTTCAGCATCCTTGCTTTCTACCAGCCGCATCCCCCGGGACTGGTGGGAACAGCTCAGTGTTGCCACCAAAACCAGCAGCGCTAACACCGTCTCTCCAGCCCATGAGATGCTGTCCCTGCTTTGGCTGTTGAGAGTGAAAATCAGTCCTTTGCTGACCTCTAAACCCCCACTGTTTCTGAGCAATCTGGCTCAGAGCTGCCTATGAACCCCAAAAGGTCCAGGATTCTGACTTGGGGTCAACATTCGGTAGAAAGATCAAATAAAGCTGCACTAGAAAGGCTCAGCCTCTTTTAAAAACCAACAACAGGCTTTGGGATTTTGATTTAAAACTTTTAAAAATAATCCTATTAGCCAGGAGAGGAAACAGGAATCCTTAAATGACAGATTTATTTTTCCCCCCCTCTTAACTCCAGGTCTGCGGCAGATTAAACACACCAGATGAGGTGGATCCTCTTCATGATGCCCATCATAAATATGGTATTTTATAGGGGTGTATGGGAGGCGGATTTCTGCCGCTCACTCCCCTGGGACCTGGGGCGAATAGGAGAGTCATTTCCTGTGTACTCAGCGCTGGGTTCATTCTTTGATCAGGTATCAATAACCTGTGAGAAGAGAAAATGTGTTTTTTTCTACAACCAGAGAGATGCTCAGATTGTGGGTCCTGGGGTGCAGATCCTGGGATCCTCGCCTGGGGTGTCACTTGGATCTGTACTCCACCAATTCAAGAATATTTTGGAGCTGTAGCCATGCGGGAAATTTGTACAGAAGATTTCTTTGGCTGCCTTTTGGTACTAAAGTAGTGAAAGCCTGTTGGATGTTCCCCACAAAGCGAGCTTTCGACGATGAGAGACGAAACAGCTTGATGGCGTTGGAAACGTTTTGTATTCAGAAGATTGAGGTTTTTGTTCTGCGACTCCTGAAAATGAACATTTGGAGCAGTAGCAAATGCTTTGCCTCGAATGGCTGAAGTTCAGCCCCAGGTCAACGGCTGCATTTCCTCTCCGTGAAGTGGTCATTAATTTCAAGCTTACGGTTTATTGCTGGGAAGGACTGAAAAAAATAAGAGAGTGTGGCATCCGTTGGGCTGGGGCACGTGCTGGTTCCTCCTATGGTTAAGCAGCTCCGCTCCCAGCAAGCTGCGAATCTCAATATCCACTTTTTAAAGCTGAGGTGTAGAAAAGCTATTCCAGGACAGTCTAAAAGATTTTTTTATGACTACCGCCGCGTTTATTGCATTCAGACTCTGACGATGGAAGTACCCGGTTTTACAGGTGAAGGGATACATAAAAAATAGCCCCAATAAAACTGTTCAAAGCACTCTTAAATATGCTTCAAATACTTCCCTGCTGCTGCACGCGTGGCGATGAAACCCCCAGCAAGGACGCTGGTGTTGCTGGAAAGCTTGTTGGTGGCTTCAGTGGGGTTTTGAGCTGGGTCGGGCAGAGCTCCTGACAGCACGTGAGGTGTGAAAGCCCATCTGACTCCCGTTTTCCTGACCTCCATGACTCCTACCTGGCAAAACCAACCATTTTTAACACTGAATGGCACGTAATATAGCACAGACACGGGCAGGCGGAATATGGGAATTGAGCTTCCTGACCGCCCCGCCGAGGCGACCTCAGAGATGAAGGTGAGAACATCATTTCCAAGCTATTCTGAGCAAGTTCAAGGTGCGGCGTATGGAGTCAGAGCCAAAGAGGCACTCGATGCATCATCTCACCCACAATACATTTATTTTCCCGAAAAGCTGGGACCTGTGGATGGAGTGGGAGATGAACACCGGTGCCGTGTTACTCAAGCTTCTGGATTTGCTGAACCGTAGTAATTTGGTGGTGGCAGCCCAAACACCTGGATATTACACTAAGACCTTTTCCTCCTTCGTTTTCCCGTGCTCCTCGCAGGTGGCTGTGGGTCCGCAGAACCCCAAGGAGGTACCACCATCAGGAGGAAGCAAGCTGGATTTCTCGGGGAGAGGGAAATCTCCCTGAAAACAGAGAAGTAAGCCAGAAATCTATCTACAGCGACCTGATGAACGGCCGCAAAACCGGCGACTCCTCACTTCCCGGCGCTGCCGGCGGGGTGATGAGTGGCAATGATGCTCCTCAGCATCAATCACCTGCCCCGTCCCTTCGTGTTGCCGACCGCTTCGTACCGCGCCCAGGCGAAAAGGTTTCTGAATCTGGCAGAGCGCTTCGCTGTTATCGGAAAGCGGGTCGTAAATTAAAAGCTCTTTTTTCTCCCGCTGGGAAAACATCAAGAGAACAACCATCTATCCCAAACCATCGGTCCCCTCGACATCTCCATTGGAGAGAAGCCAAGGAGCGATGATGTCTTCTAACATGGGGTACAACGCAGTCTCGGGTTTTGGCTTTGAATTTTTACAACTGACCCAAACTCCTCCTGCTTCTCCTCCATCCCCGATCATCGCCTGCCACTCAGGAATCTGCACTGGTGAAGCTGAAAGGCGAGGAAAAATACCCATCAAAACGAGCCACGGACTGGAATATTTGTTGTTTCTGTTATCGAGCAGCAAAAGATGCCGTGTCAGAAGATCCTACAAACTGCAAGTTGTTACCTGGATGTATTGATTTAAAGTACCTGTCGGTCTTGATTTTTAAAAGTGTGGTTGATCGCTGGCAGGTTGATGGGATTATGCGTTTAATTGGATGCCTGTGTTTTACTGGATGGAAGTGATATTTATGGCTGTGAAGAGAAGCATCGCTCCGTCTACCTCCTCTCCGCGGGCGAGCGGAGGGAGAGGCAACCGGTGGGTGGCAGTGAGGGCTTGGGGGAGGAAAAACAAAGAGAAAACCCATCTTAAAACGGCCACCGTGGAGTTAAAATGACGTTATTAAGGTTGCAGAGCTGGGCAATGCCAAATTAAGAGTTGCAGGAACCGAGACTACCTGTGAGTTAAAGACAAGGCAGTTCTTAATTGCCTGATTGCATATTATTTTCGGGAGGGCTGATCTGCATGTGCCGAATTTGCACAATGCAAACGCTGTGGTTGGTTTTGTCAGAATGGTGAAGGGCCCCAAAATGGGGGAAATGTTTGGGCTGGATGCAGTTGAACCGTGTCCATCCAGGGGACCCTCAGACGGTCTTGCCCGCTGTGCAGCTGAGTGGTAGCAAAGCCAATTAGTACCAGGAATTGATTAAACCTGGGGAAAGCGCAGACCGAAAACAGGAGAGCGATGGGAAGGGTTGGTAACAAATCTCATTGTTCTTGCAGGACTTATCCTTGCCTTCAAATTCAGCCGCACTCCATCAACTTTTCTACGCTTTCCAGGCTTGCAACAAATTCCGCAAGGTCTCCTCTGGGATCCCGGAGAAAATCCGCCTTTCCATCCCTGCTGGGCCGTGGCGGCTATTTGAGGCAGTTTCTGCCCTGCTGCAGCTCTCCTCGCCCCAAGCTGTTCCAGCTCCATCCTTTGCAGGGCACCTGAGATGGGATTTTTCAAAAATAGGTGGTCGGACCCCCCCACCCCCTGCAGCCAGACCCCAGCCTTGAGCTAAAACGAGCATATTTCCATTGTGGTCCCTGAAGATGCTCGTTCCCGGGGCCAAAGCAGACCCACCGAGCCAACAGAATGATTTTCCAAGTTCTTAGCAACCAGATGTATCTTCAAAGTGCCACCGAGTGAGACATGTCCCCCCCGTTCGTAGCCCGGCCTCCCCTCCGGCGCAGCTCCGACGTCCCTCGCCTTTCATCCCGCACGAAGAACATCTCTCTTCCCAAAAGCTCCAGGGGGTCCTTCTTTCTTCCACCCCCCCTCTCATCCGTTTCATCTCTTTTTATAACGCTTAATTGCTTGTTGCCTTCCCCCCTTGCCTTGCCTCTGGTGCTGCTCCAGCTGCGCAGCGATGGTCCCCCCCGCGCCGCTTCTTTCTTTTTCCCAGGTGCTATTTTTCTTGCTCGCTTTTTGATGGAAAGTCTTTTCCTGATGGATAGTGCTAAGTCAATCCTTCCCCAATTCCTGCTGTCTTCAGCAGGGGAGAAGGAAAAAAAAAGCCTTTTCCTTTCGCTCTCCCTCTTCCATCACCTGAGTTTCCCAATCGCTCATGTCAGGATTTCTCCCCTCACCAGGATCATTAACGAGCGCAGCCAATAATGACAAACACATCTCTCCCAACCAGATACAAACAGCAAAATTTTTTCATTCCTTTATTTTTTTTTCCCCTGAACAAGTCACCGGAACCAAGCAAGAGGTTTTTATCCGTGGGAGCAGCGCTGCAAATCCCTGTTCATCCCCACCCTCCCGCGTCGCCTGCGTGTCGGGCATCCCCATCGCCTGGCCTCCCTGCCCTCCGGCCTCAGCGCGGAGGCTCAATCTTTACTCCAAAAAATGCAGTTTGGCAGCTGTAAAACCCAAAACGGACCTTGAGAGAGCAGTGAGAAAACTGCTGCAGCAGCCAGAGCAACCATCTCTTGCCTTGGGCGCTTTTTTCCCGGCGTAGCCTCCGAAGGCTGAAGCACCCGTTGGGTGCACGTAAAGGAGAAAGGAGTTTTACATCGCTTTCTGCCGGACTCAGGGACGAAGCAAGGAGTTAACGATGGAGGAAACATCTGTACAAGGGGGGAAACAATATTTAGGGTGGGCAGGGTGGCTTTAATTAAGCTCCGCTTTTCTCGGAGATCCCTTCTGAGAAGGGCAAAGGGGTTGAGGGGGCTGGTGGCAAGGCAGGTGGTCACCGGGCAGATGGCTCTCACGGCTCTTTGCCCCCTTTTGAAGCTGTCATCTTCGATAGATATTTGCTTTTGTTTTAAACACTTTTCCCCCTTTCTCTGGGGATTTGCTTGTCTTCTAAGGAGGGGCTATAAAAAACTCCACTAAATACCTATCAGAAAGAGCTGCAAATAAAATCACTCTGATTCAGACTCATTTTATAACTTGTTTGTCATTTTTTCTGTAATAATAATTAGTCATAAAATCCAATTGACAAAAGAGATTATTAAATCCCACATGGGCCAAGCCACCAGCTGGCAGAAGCTGGCAAAGCTCTGCAGAGACCTAACCCCCGTTCACAGTAGATCTGGTTCTCCTTCGTTACCGGGAAGAAAATACAGCAGAAACGGAGCAGGGACACAGCACAAGAAAGGCTGCAGCTCTCCTCGCACTGGATGGACACCTGTGAGTTTAAAATGGCCTTAAATGAAGCAGATTCCCTCAAACAGCTGCTTGCACAGGAGCTAGATGACTTTTGAGCTTTGCCATTCGCGCCGATGTATTGGTTTGGTGACAAAATACGCAGGGAGAGGTGTTGCTTCGGGCCCTGGGAGAGGTGGGCACAAGCCAAAACGTGTCCCCATCCGCACTGGAACCAGCTGCCGCGGCTCCACCGCTGCCCATCGACTCGCCCTGGACCGAATCCAGCCCGTCCTGGCCCAGTGGCGTGCGTTGAAGTCTGCCTTGGCGCCGTATTTGGGATGACAGAGGAGCAATTACGGGGAGATGCATGTGAATACGTTGGCACACACGCGTCAGGGCTCATTAAACAGGAGAAAATTCAGAACTGGAGTGCACCAGCTCCCTAATTATTGCGTTTTTCAGCCAGGGAGGGCTGGGAGTTAGCAGCCGCCGGGGTCCATAAAGCTGCAGTTTCTCAGTTCTTCGTGAGCATCACGGTCAATACTTAGGTCGCCTTCGGCTTTCACATCCAGACTGTATTGGTAAACTGGCCTCCTGCTTCTCTGCTATTGATCTGCTCCAAGGCACGGCTGAGAAGGGGAGGATTCTGCTGTGGACTGGGCTGATTTGTGCCGGGTGAGACCCTGACCCGTGGCTTCTGTCCTTCTACTGCAGCAAACTCTGAGTCACTTCATGCACTGATTTTTCTGTCCTTTGCTCCAAGAAAACAAGGGGGGACGGATGAGCGGCTTCTTCCTCCTGAATATTAGCACCCCCTTCAGCCATGGTAGCATTTGCAGGATAAAAAGGTCGTCAGAGATCTAGAAAGCAGGGTGGAAAGGAAAGAATTGGTGAATTGGGATGGGATGGGATGGGATGGGGATGGGATGGGATGGGATGGGATAGGATGGGACGGGATGGGGATGGGGATGGGATGGGATGGGATGGGATGGGATGGGATGGGATGGGATAGGATAGGGATGGGGATGGGATGGGGATGGATAACTGCCCCGAGTGATGCCGGAGGGAATCAAGAGGGATATTTTCACCTGAAGTCCCTCAAATCCCCTTGGAGAGAGCTCTCAGGGATGCTGTGCAGAAGCAGCATCGTTCTCCACGTGTTTCTCCCACCCTTCAAAATGCTTTCCCAGCAGCACCTCATCGTTAAGCCCTGCTACCCGTGGGCTCCCCACCTGCTCACTGGGACCCCGAAGGATATAAACTGGGCAAAACTCGAAGACCATAGAGGTGTAATGACAGCACGTGCAAAATGAAGTGGAGGAACAGCTGCAGTTTATTCCATTGTAAAGGTCAAGTGACAGTAGGTGACACCCATAGGCTGATCTACGCGCCTTTGAATTTATCAGCTGGCAAGGAGGATGTCCTGGAGATTATAAATAAATATTTATGTCGGTGATATAAACTCAATGTGTAGCAGCAATTAGGATCAAGAGGAGGCTGACAGGATATTTTAAAGCAGGGAAAGGGAGCCATAGAGATGCACGGGTTCTCATATGTATTTATGTGTGTGTGTTTGTGCTGATCTCCCCGAGATATAACGAATGGATCCCTGCGGTTGAAGAAATGTGATACCCAAATTGCAGACACAAATTTAAGTCTTTTCAATCTCCCGTACCTGTCCTCGGCTCAGGGAGGTGGAGGGAGCCTTGCTGTCTCCGTAAAGTTACAGGAGCTGACGTGCCGCGTTGGAGCCCGGCTCTGAGCAGCCTCATCTGTCTCAATGGCAGCAACAAGCCTGTGGGACCTCAGATTTATCCTCTTTTTTTTTGGCCTGTCTGTGACAGACCAGAGGCAATTCCGCCTCTGCACGACGGGGACTGCAGTCCTCGGGGTGTCCTGGGGCAGGCTGTTCCCAAGATGAACAGGGAAGGACTCCACCCTCCCCAGATCTGCCAATTTGACCGATATCATAGCTTTAAAACTTTCCACCCCTGACTTAATGCGGCTTAATGACTTGTTTCCCCTCCTAATTGCTGCTTGGCGAACAGCAGATCCTTCCATCAGATTATCCAGCAGGATGCCTGGGTGTTTTCCTGCCAGGCTACAATTAATTCAGAAACCACTGCAGTGCATGAATAGTTTAAGCGGTCTTCCCACATTGCATTACCTTGCGCTTCTCTTTGCTGAATAACATCTCCCAGCTCATCGCCCAGGGATCCTGCCCTCCCTGGCGGGTTCTTTTGGCTTTCTCTCTAGCCCCTTTCACTTCAATAATGTGAATACTTAGACCAGGTCAGAAAAGCCTGATGCCCCAAAGCTTCTTGTCTTTCTTGTGTGAAAGATGTCAAGCAACCACCATTGCCTTGCTTCTTCCAGGTTATTGCAAGAAATAGAAGTACCAAACAGTGGATCCCAAATTCAGGTGACCCTACAGAACCCTGTAGGTCATGATCCCAAAGGGAGTCCAGCTTTATCAGTGAAGCCCAAAGCCTGAAATGGGGAGAGGTGATGGTGCCTGAAGGTGTAGGGAGTTTGGGTCGTTGCAGCAGGACACCTTCATTCAGAGCAACCAGGATCGTTAGAGGTTGAAATCCCCCCAACCCCAAGCCCGCCTGTGCCCAGTGTCAAGTTTTCGAGGCTGCACAAATCAAGGGATTGCTTTAAAAATGGGAGAGAGCGTTGCTAAAATTATGGTGATGCCGCTGTCCTTGATTTGCTGCTCCGCGTGACACTTCAAGCTTTGTTTCTGATGTCCATGCGGCTCGGATAACTGGCTGATGAAATTAAACACACATAGCACCGTGGTCCTCAGGCGTCTCTCGGTCAGCGTGTCCATCTTCAGCACACCTGGAGGGGAGGCACACGGACCCACACCTGGGATTTGGGGGGTGCAGCTCTCACTCACGGATCCGACCCCTGCTCTGCATCTCGTGGGGAACGGCAGCAACCAAGAGATGGGTCTGAGAAATCAAATAAACCCAAGGGCTGGAACTTCAGAAGAGTCCCCTAGTCCTGACTGATATGGGGTGAAGCGAGCAGCATCATCAGCACTGTGTCAAAGCTGCTTTACTCCTGCTGTGGCTTGGTTAAGCAAAGCAGAAAGGAGAAAACCTTTGGAAAAATCTCAGCCGCGTCCGCCTGATGTCCAGCCTGGGCTCTCCCGCCCACATTCCCACCCCGCTCAGCTCTCTCCATCCCCGCTCCCAAGGGCGATGAGTGATCAGCATGAGTTTAGGCACCTTCCTATATGCTCCTAAGCTTTTTAAGTGATGATTTGCCAGAGGGCCAGGTGTAGGACCTGACTGGCTCACGCTGTTAAAACAACTCTCTCAAAGCGCCGAGTTGCGCACACAAAGGCAATCCGCAGCGGGCATCGTGGGAGCTGTCTGCCAGAGCGTCTGGAAGCTCTTACTAATCAAAGCAACATTGATTACACCGAGTTTTGCAAAGGTTGCTTCGCAGGGATGATGCGGGGAGGCTTTCAAAGGGGCAGGCTGTCAGCCGACGTATGGGGGTTGTTATATTGAGGCCAGAGATCCTGCAATATTTTCCTAGATTAGAGATTAATGCGCTTCTAATTAATTTTGATGCCGTGTAATGCGATAAAGTTGTGTCTTTTTAGTGATGTTGGGCTAGCTCATAATCCAATCTTTGATTATTATCTCTTCCTTTAAAAAAAAAAAGAAAGAAAAAGGCTATTACGTTATAATGCCGGTTGGGCAGCGGCCTTCAGGAAGCCAGGGGCTTTATACATTGATGGAGGCAGTAAATTTAAAGTCTTTCTTTCCATTTAATGAGCTGGATTGTCTGAAGTATCTGGCTGGCAAGAGGTTTGAAACTATAAAACCTCAGTGAGGCTGATCACAGCTTTCTGATCCCGATACCCGGGGAGCGGACACCAGCGGGATGAGGATGGGGAGAGGTGGTGGCCGTGCCCTCGTTGAGCTCTGCCGGTAAAGCACCACCGATAGAAAGCCAGGGCTGAGAAAGAGCCACGAAAAACAATTCAAGGGCTGGCAAAAAAAATAAAAAAAAAAAGCTTGAAAGTGCTCCATCTGCTTAATTTATTAAAAAGGAGACAGAGAGGTGACTTGATTACCATGTCTAAGTAGCTTCACAGGGAGAAAATACCAGCTACTAAAGGGCTCTTTAAGCCCTCGGAGAAAGGCAGAAATGGAACGTATAGTTTGAAGGCAGAGACAGACCAAAGTTAAGTGGGAAACTGCTTTTTTTTTCCAAAACATTGAGCATGCAAAACCATTGGGATAGGTTACCAGGGGATCAGGGGTCTCTGAGGCACTCGACATCTTCGGAGCAAGAAGGGGCGTCTCGGAGAGGACGCGTGCCGGTACCTAACCAGGGATCCTGAAAGCTTCAGCCTGTGCTGTGTCCCCCAGGGATTTGGGGTGCAGGAGCTCGTCTTTGGAAAATAAACCTGAGGACCCCGAAAGCGTTGCTCAGACGCTTTCCAGAATGATGCGACTGGTGTTTTTCCCATTCCGGCAATCTTCGCAGCCGGGGGAGATTTGTCTTCATTTACTACCAAAGGCATCAGCAATCCTTTCACTTTGTTTTCTCGCCACAAACAAACAAATAAATAAAAAAAAAGAAAAAAGCGTTTGCTCCTCGGGAAACTTTTTAACAGTCATGAGCTGTCCGAGAGCTGCTTTAGATGGTGGCTGAATAGTCTATCGCTCTCTTTCAGTGCTTGGTCTGCTGGGTACGCATTTGTTTGCTTTTGTTTTGCTCTCAAATAAAGTCGTAGCTTTGTTCTCGCCTTTCCAAACGCCCTTTAGTATTCTCAGTGAAAAGCCTGGAAATCACGCTGCCAGCTTCTGCGAGCCTGATGGGAGCGGACACTGATCAGACACGCGATTCCCCAGCATTTTTATTTACCAACAACAGGCTCTTATCTCCAGCTATGCCCAGCTCCGGAAAAACTCCCCTTCACCCCACCGTTCCCCCCCGGAGTCAGAGCTGTGATTTGTGTAACCGGCTGCGCCGTAATCTCTTGCCTTGATCAGAGCTTCATCCCGGTTAGCTCCCACCCGGCTGAATTTTTGACTTGATAAATTGGATGGGGATTTCTCGGGGATCTCTGGGCCTTCCAGGCTGCTCGTTGCTTGGCTGAACTTTGTCAAACATGAGCCGCCACGCGATCGGCGGGGGAGATCTGGGTGCGGCGAGTTGGAGGGAGCTGGGAAGGCAGAACGCGGCTCTGGTCCCAGGTTCTGTGCAGGGGCGGTGGGATGGGAGGGCATCAGGGCTACTTAAACAGAATAAAAAAAAGAAAGACTTCTCTGACCTTCACTTCTTTACTTACATCTCTGCTAGGAGCTGCTTTTGGAAACCCAGTGCCGGGTTTGATGGAGCGTGGGGCTGAGCTGATAGCGTTGCTCGGGTGCTCTCATGCTGCTGAGTTATGGACGTGCTGCTAATGGTACAGCCTCTCCTCCCTATAAAAGTGCTCCATCTAAATTCGAATCTTTATCTCCTCCATATAGCCCACGCGTGCTTATGCGCATCTGTTCTATCTAAATATTTATTTGTAACATACCAGCAAAGGTCCTTTACCTCTCTATTTACTCTGCTTTGAAGTATTGATCTGTAATTACCCGTGAGTATCTTGCCTGTAAACATTTCCCTGCATATGTACTTATAAATACCACTTACCTCTAAATATCACCCTGAATTTTCACCTGTAAATATCGCTTGCTGGGAAAGGGCCTTGGCAAACTTCTTAAATCAGAGAAATGAGGAGTCTCGCTCCAGAGCACGTTGTGCAAGGTGGAGCAGAGCCGTGAAGCTCCGCTCCGAGCACAGCGCGGAGAGGTCAGGCTGCCCGGCAAAAATCTTAGACCCATTTTGTGGTTTCCATCTGCCCCCTTAAGAGGCAGAAGCCGCTGCTGACTTTTTTCTGTGGTTGACCTTAAACTTCTCTTCTGCCATTTAGCATGCCGTCAGGCGTAATTAGGAAGTCCAGCGATATTCAAGACCTATTGATAATGGTATTAATATACAGTAGCTTTTACCCTGCAAAACAGCACGGGCTTGAGAAACCAGAAGTGTGTGTATATATATTAAAGCTATATGCAGCTAAAATGGCATCCTTGAAATGCAGGTTCCTGAGGGTTGGGCAAAGCATCCTGCATATGCTACGGAAAGAAATCGCTGGCTGAGAGCACCAAGTAAAGCGTCAAAAATGCCAGGCGCTGGGGCATCCTTAATAATGACCTGGAGGAGGTATGGAAGAGATAACTCTAATTTTCACCCAACGAGGTGCATCATCAAGCGCATATTTACTACTAAAAAACCTACTTTTCATCACCAGATAAAAATCTGGTAGCCTTCTCCCCAGAGGTGGCCACTGCCAGATGCTTGGAAGAAGACACGAGATGCTGGATGAGATGAATGACCTTGAGAAAAGGGTGCTGGTGTCGGAGGGTGCTGAGTGAGACCAGCCACAGCTTATTTGTCAGCACCTTGCTGCAGCATTTGAGGTGGTTTGCAAGTGAGATCTGGATTTTGCCCTTTGGGAAGATATTTAGCTCTAGAAACTAGCAACAGGTGGGAAGGCAGAGTCTTGTCTTCATTCCGGTAGGCATGATGTTTTCAGATCTGCCCAAGTCCATGGAGAGATTTTGCGTTAAGAGTAGCTCTGAGGGCATGAAGGAACCTTCATCAGGTTCGTGTTGTCCACCCTCAGGAGTGAAGCTGTACTCTCTTTCAGGCAATTTGAGTAAAAATCCTGAATGGAGTCAGTCTGGAGGCACAGAGCTGGATTTTGTGCGTGTACCAGGCTGACATGGGACTGCCCAGCTGAGATTCATTTTCTGGGAACCCACGTCCACTATACTATAGAAAAAAGCCTTTTCTTTAACCAAACTGAGGTCTTCTAATTGGAAAAAGCATGGAGGTATACCCCATACAAACAGCTCTTCTCTGGAAAAAGAAGATACATTCCTCCTGCAATGTTGGTACCTAAAATGGACACTCTTACCTCACACATTGGACTGCTCCATGCCTTGATGCTCTGGCTTCTGAACTGAAAAAAAAAACAAAAGGAAGAAAAGGGATTAAAAAAAATCAAAAATGTGGGTTTCCATGGAGACAACCGTTCTGTTCTAAAATCTGAGGGCAGTCAAGCTCCGTATTTTGTGTCTTGGTACAGATGCTTGGGTTTAACTTTAGGGGAAGGGTTGGCTGAGGCTGGTATCTCGGAGCGGAGCTGTTTGGCAGGGAGATTTTTTGGTGTGGGGGTGTGCTTTGTAGGATTCTGGGGGTTTCAGTTGAAAAGGGGGAAGAAAACCCTCTTCATTCCTCTACAGAGAGATCTCCCAAAGGAACAAAAGAACTGCAGAGGGATGATGAAATCATAGGGATGATGAAATCATCTGGGGCATAACCAGCATCTCAACATGTCTAGAACGGAAGATCCAGTCTTTCCTAACATCTGCCTTTGCCAACAGGGAGAAGACAAGCATCCTCTCCCAATCAGGAAGTGCTTGAGAAGTTAGAGATGACTTGACACAGCCAAGAGCACTGAGATGAAGGTAGTGGTGAAGAAAAAGGACCTTGGGCCCCAGCATGCTTTCGCTTGCCACACATCTGCTCTTTCGGCAGAGATTTCACAAGCTCGGTAATGATGTGTTGGGTTCTTCATAGTGGCTCCTGAGCTCTTGATACATTGGGGCTTAATTGATTAGCTTTTCATGGTCTTGATTGCAGCAGCTTTGAGGAATTGCAGGGAGTGAGGAGCAGGAGGTGACAGGAAACATTAGCACTTCATTTGGAGAGCTGGGCTAATGGTTTGTGTGCGGGCAAAAAAATTCGAATTAATTCTCAGGGAAGAAATCCTGCCTTGACAAAAGTGAGAGCTCAAATCTGCTAACGACATGTCAAACCAGGTGGCGAGGAGCTGCTGCCCGAGGCTTAACCCACTGCAGGATTTAAAGCGGCGTGGTGTTGAGATACATCGCCAACCCTTGAAGCTCCTTCCAAAACATCTCCCCGGGGTTTTCTAAGGCCCGAGGTTCAGGAAGCGTGGGCAGATTGCCGCCCAAAATCAGTGGAGGGGTGAAACACCAGCAGAGCCATGGGCCACTTCATTATTTTTTATTTTTTAGGTGATCTTATGTTGGACAGGGAGACAGGTGGAGGGAATATCTGGCAGGACAGCTGGATGGAGGAAGCATTTCTTGGTTCATCAAGAGATGGACAAGGACAGCAAGAGGCCTGCGCACTCCCCTTCTGTACCTCTCCAGTATCTACTAACCTCCTGTGACAGCCAGGTGTATAAATGTACATCCCCTAGCAAACAGAGCCCCAATGTATAGGGCTGTTGCATTTTCCCCATCATATTTGTTGCTGCTTGTTGGAAATCCAGGAATCCTCAAAGCCACCCCTTGTGCAGCGAGAAAGGGCTCCTGCGATAAACCAGCTTTGAACCCCCCCTTTATCCAGACACCCCTTCCCTCCTTTCCATGGGGAAAAATCCCAACAGGAGGATTTACTCGCGGCACAAATCTTGAGTGGAGGCTGGAGAAGGGCAGCTCTTCGAAACTACCCCTACCGTGGGAATACGAATGCTTTGGTTCAATAACATTTAACAGCGATTGCCTCGGCAACCTCTGGCCTGCTGTGATTAAATATTAATATTCTTCTGCCCTGTGCTCTCGTTCTGTTTTTTTTTCTGGTTTCTAAATGAAGCTGCCCAGTCTCAGCCTTCCGTCGGAGCACAGGGATGGGGTATGGATGCGGCATGGGAAGAAACGCTGGGTTCGACCGCCCCAAATAAAGCTCCGAGCTTTGCTCTGAGCCTTGTAGGAAAAAAAAAAACAACTCGATGAACCAAGCCAGGCTACAAAGCTGCTGAACTCGAGAGAATTTAATAGCACTCAGCCACCAGCAAAGCGATTAAAGGCCGGGTCCTACTTCTGTAAGCGCCTCGTTGACGGTTTCGCCGGGCGCCTCGCGGCACGATATAACTAATCTGCTAACGGGCCAGGAACGTTATCACACGTCTGCCTGGTAGAAACAGGGATGCTGGAATGAATTGCTGTGATTTTTTTAATGGTCTTTGGGGGGAAGTGAGGGAAGAGGGCGGCAGGTTGGTGGCTGGTTTGCTGTGCAGTGGGGGGGGGGGGTTGCTGGGGGTCTGGTTGCCCTTTGGGTACCCAGTGTCGGGAGAAGGGATGTGGGGCTGGATGGTCTCAGAGAGGAGGAGGAGGAAGGTGGAGGGAGGGGTGAGTCTGGCTAAAGCAGGGCTGTGCTCTCTCGCCTTTTCTACTGGGTAATTTCAACTTCAGGTTTCGGCTTTTGGACCAAAATAAGCCCTATTTCCCCCAGAATTTCATATAGAAGATCTATAGCAAAGAAATTGCACTTAACAAAGGCTTTTTGCTGTGGTCAGTGCAATGTTCCTGTTGCTCAGCATCACCGTCTTTTCAGAGAGGCTTTGTTTACTTGAGAAAACTCCAGATTTGTTGGATTTGGGGATGCCTCGGGGTTTGGCTTGCTCCTTTTGGTCCCCGGGCTTGGCCAGCATCAGAAACGAGCTCCCAACATGTCGAGCCCAGTATGGCCCACAGCCGGCAGTGACATCCCTCGCTCCCGCTGTGCTGGTGCCTGCTTCCCTGCTGTCCCCTCTCTCTGCCTCGGCAGCAGATGATTTGCTCGACCTTTAGATGGGAGATCTACAGAAATCAGCCAGGCTGATGGGGAATTTAACGCTGATTGAGGAGGTAATGTGGGTCTCCTCGACGCGCCCCGGCGGGCTGGGGCCAGCTCGACGCTCCCGGTGGTTATAGCTTTCAGATGAACTTCACAGTCGCGGCCCTGTTTAATCTGAAGGGATCATTTATTTTAGTTTTAAGGGACTAAAGTGGGTGAACGCCGATGTCTCACTGCTGCAGTGGCTGAAAACCTGAGCGACTCGGCAGCCGTACACTTGGCTGAGGTGCTTCATCCCACAGGAGGCTGCATCCAAGGGGTGGGAGAAGCATCTCTGGGCTGCTCTGGGTACCATAGACTGTATTTCCCCAGCTTCCAGCACCCCTATATCTCTGCTTTATCGAGGTTGACCAAATCTAACAGCGGGGTGAGAGCAAGACCTGTGAGTCCTTGGAGGAAACCAGGGAATGCAAGCAAATTTTCTTGCGGAAAACCACGGCTGAAAGGCTAGGAGGCAGCTAATCTTTTTAAAACAGGCTTGAGGTGCTTTGCAGAAGAAGTAGCGTGGTGAAAAGTCATAATGACGTGGTGCCTTTGGTATAAAAGGCTCTGCTCCTCCCAGCGCTGCCTTGCAGGAGGAGGTGGCTGGTGTCTGTAGGTCTGGGATCTCCCCTGGAAAGCACCCACTCTTACAACCGGTTGGCAACAACCCCGTTGTTCCAGCTCCAAAAAATAAAAAAGTTGCAAAATAAAAAGGACAACAAAATATATCCAACCCCAAACAAACACGTCGATTAGTGTAATCAGCTCTAATGAGGAAAGGGAAGCCAAATTCAACACTTTGCCTTGCTGTTTGGGTTGGCTCGTTGCAGGCAGCCCCGCTCCTCCGCCCCACGCGTGTTGGGGGGCAGCCGGGGCATCACGGGAGCGCGTGGCCCCGCCATCTCTGACGGCTTCGGGGTCAGTGCCGGCGTCTGTTTTCCTTCTGCTTGTCACCCCGTTTATGGGAAGGCGACAGAGGGTAAGTCCCTGACTAACGGCGTTCCATCCGAAACAAAAGGCGATGATTTATAATTTGCCGTTATTGTGTTGCTTCGCGGCGCTCTGTCATCGCGAGCCAGCCCTGGCAATTGGGCCTTTGGACCGGGAGAACGAATTGCTTTTCCTTCCACTTCCCCAATAAATAATAATAATAATAATAATTGCCATAATGGCAATAATAAAACCCATCCATCTCCCCTGCTCCCCTCCCACGCGCATTGTGGCGAGCCCAACTTTCGGCATCGGTTTATTTATGGGATGGATTCGGGCTGGTTGACTTTAACACGAGCTGTCGCCAAACAAATATCCCTGCGGCACACCGGGTATTAAAACCATCTTTCACGGATTCAAATCTTGCAAGAGGGGCCATCAGAGGAGCAAGGACCGGGACTGGAGGCTCGGCATTACTTTTTTCCCCCCTCTCCAATGAATTGCTATGGACTTAGCATCCTCATTTGGTCCCCACACCCTGGCTGGGATATCAGGGCTGTGCTAAGCCGTGGCCCAGAGGGACTGGAGGATGCAGCAGCCTCCGCAGCAGAAAAATCCATCACAATTAACCGCTCTCCTTTGCACACCCTGGATGTAAGGGCTTTTATTCATTTATTAGTGGTGCTGAGTCAGTTATTACGGGCTGGGCCATCATTACCGTCTCTGTGCGAGGTAACGGATGCTGGCTGGGATGATCAGACACCGCAGTGTGCGTGGCAGGTCTGCAAAGGTAGCTCAATCCACCCTGGGACTCGCTGCTTCTTTATGCCTTTCTTTTGTGGGATAAGGAGAGAGGGGGAAAAGGAGGGATATCTGCTGGAGAAATGGCACAAGCCACGGAATAAAACCTCACGGCAGGACTTGAGGGGGGGTCCTAGCTGTGTATACCCCATCCGGGAGGCAGAAAAAGTGGGATAAATGAGGAGGACAAGCTGCTATCCCAGAGGCCTGCATACGGTGGGTATTTCTCATCCACAGCCTGGCCCCGGGTGCGTCCTTTCACCCTTTGGATCCCCCCAAATCACACTGGTGAAGGTCTGTCCCAGGCAAGAAATTGGTCTATATGACAGAACTGGGGGCTGAAGGCAGCTCCACGATGCAAATGCTGTGTCTTGAAGCACTCAAGCCCAGCAAAGATTCCCTTTCCATGTTTGTTTTGGCAGGACTCCCATTAAGCACCATCCTAAAGAGCATCTCAAACCCTTCCAGAGTCCAAACACCTCGGATTCAGGTTCGCTGCGAATAATGAGCTTGAAAACAAAACAAAATAAACCAGATCTCTACTCTTAAAAAAAAACCAAAAATAAAACACTAGGAAAGTTGGCCCTCCTGACTCCTCCACTGCAGATTTTATTTTATTTTTTTAAAATTTTTTATTCCTCTCTCTTCTCATTCCCCCTGGAGAAATGATTTGAGGGACGGCTGCTGTCTCCCCTGCTGCTCCGCTGCTCCTGCAAACAGCCAGACAGCCATCACACAGCTCCTTTAATGGCCCAACAGCAGATATAGCGAATAAACCTAATGGGGAGCAGCAGTGCTGGCTCCCCAGCCGACGCCGCGCTCCCGAATGGAGCCTGGATGATGTCTCTCCGTAGATCCAGCTGCCAGAGGGAGCGATGGCCACAACCCACCATCACGGGCAAAGCTGCTGATTTATTCCAGGAGATGAATATGGGCACTTCTGCGGGGCTGCCAGCGTGGTGGGTGTTTCGAGGCTGGAGGATGCTGAGCTCTGCAACGGGGCGAGGAGCAGAGCAGAGGTTCGGTGCAGACCGTGAGGGACAAGCGTGTCAAGTCATTTGGGATCCTGGTGGGACTTTGCTGCGAGCGGGGTTTAATCAGAGCCTGGCAAACAGTTTTCCTGAGGGTCGGTGGGACGAGCTGCGGGGAGAAGGGCCAGAACGGTGTCATTTCAAAGAGAGTGGGCAAAATGTAATCATATATGAGAAGGACTAATCCCGGATTTTCATCAGGGGTTGGAAGGGATAAACCATATCTAAGCACACAGCTTTCATCCCACAGGGCTTTGCGGAGCCCCGCTGAATTGCAGCCGCCTCCGGGGTGCGGAGACTGTGAGTGAGTGCGGGGAGGGGGGGACACCGCTGCCAAGGACATGGGTGGAGAGCTTGACTTCAGCTGGAGACCCTTATGGGAGGGGAAAAGCCTTTCTGCAGGGTCCTGTGCCCATCCATCACCATCTCAGGTCCTCTGCATTTTATGGGTACCCCAATAGTAGGCAGACCCACCCCGGTCTCATGGCCGGCATCGTGACCACTGGCTGGTGGACTTCGCTTTTCTCCTCCTAGTTTTTCCTCCTTATCTTTCTGGCTTCTCTCCTGAAGTACAAATTGACCTCTCAGAATTTTCTCCTTTAATGCCCTTGTTCTAAAATGTTAATAACTGGTCAGTGACAGGCTGATTAAGCCTTCTTTCCTCCCTTATTTAGATTGGTGTCACTGCACCAGCTCGAACGGAGCCGTAAAGAACATTAACACCCGCTCGGCACTGACAGGGCAAACTATTCCCTGGGAAATGATAAGGGCTTTTTCTGGAAACGAATTTGGCGCTGGCAAAACAAACGGATGCCTTGAGCTCCATCCATCTCCCTTCCTTTAATAACTTTCATTTGTTTGGTGCTATCTTCAGCGCCGATTAAGGTAACAGATGTTTTTTGTCCCAGCAGGGGCTTTTGCAGGAGCTTCAAGTGGGACGGCTCGACTTCTCTCCCCTCCTCCTTACCTCTCGGCTTGTGGGTGCAGCTTTCCTCCCCACATAGCACAGACGGGGGGCTGAGTGGCCCAAACTCTGTGCTAATGCCCCAAAACAACCTGCTTTTCTCATAGCATTGTATCTGTATCTTTATCTGTACCTGTACCTGTATCTGTATCTGTATCTGTACCTGTATCTATATCTATATCTATATCTATATCTATATCTATATCTATATCTGTATCTTATCTAGGTCTGGGTTTTTATCTTTATCACCTTTATCTTTATCTTCTTTATCTTTATAATCTTTATCCTTACCTTTATCTTTATCCTTACTTTTATCCTTACCTTTACCTACAGCCGTTTATACCTATACCTGTTCCTATGTCTGTCCACATCTAAGTCCATATCAAAATCCACATTCATACTCAATTTCATATTAATAACATATATGTCAACAGCCATATTCATATCCCTGTCCATTTCATCTATATCAATATCGATATCACTATCTATATTCTTATAATCTACATCCATATCCGTATCCATATAACCTGGATCTATAGCTACACCTATACCTGTGTCTCTATCCATATCCATATCCATATCCATATCCATATCCATATCCATATCCATATCCATATCCATATCCGTATCCGTATCCGTATCCATATCCATATCCATATCCATATCCATATCCAAACCTGTATATATAGCTACACCTATAAATGTCTCTATCCATATCCATATCCATATCCATATCCATATCCATATCCATATCTGTATCCATATCATTATCCAAACCTGTATATATAGCTACACCTATAAATGTCTCTATCCATATCCATATCCATATCCATATCCGTATCCATATCCATATAATCTGTATCTGTAGCTACACCTATACCTGCATCTCTCTCTATATCCATATCCATATCATCCATAACCATAAAATCCACATCTATATCTATACCCTCCTCATGCATATCCATGTCCATGTCCATATCCGTATCATCCATACCATCTGTATCTCTAACCGTATTTACCTAAACTGAGAGGGGGCTGGGGGATGTTGTGGGGCAGAGGGGGGAAGCGATTTGCGCTGGGGGGGTGAAGCCAACGCCCGGGGAAGGACCCAGGCACCCAGCCGTGAGTCCAGCGCTCCGACAGTGAGATCACGCTGCTGAGAAATAGCTGGTCACCCCTCACGGCTGTGACAGGAATGGCAAGCGCCAAAGCCGCTAAGCCTGGTCTTCTGGAGGAGATACACCCAGAAACAGAGCAAAATCCTTGCGATTGCTTTTCCCCTGGAAAGCAGATTGCCTCTGCTTGCTCTGTTTGGGCAGCTCTGGGCTGCGCGAGGGGGGAGGCACCCAGCAGGAGATGTCCCCGGTCTGGTCCTCATGGAAACCTGTATCTGTTTTGGCATTTCTTGCTCGAATGATGGCTCTCACAATCAGAAAAGGCTTTTCTTTTTACCCTCATAGACTGAGAAGGTTCATTCTGGAAATGATGCTGCCATAATAGACCTGCAGCCCCTACCGAACCCTGTTGGGAACCCTAATTCTGGTTCTGCACCCCAATTTCATCACGTTAAAGGGATTTCAATGAACACTTACCCACCCTCTGTGGGTGGGAGAGTTGCAAAGGGAAAAGGCTGGAGAAGGGATGAAGCTGCCAGGGCTTTCGCCTGGCTGTGGGGATAAGTGTAGGAAGCCTTGCTGCGATGCCTGAGCGTGCCAAAATCACCTGTCACCCCGGCCCCTCGCAGGGCACAGCCTGAGCCTGCCCTAGGATGGGCTTGGAAACACGAAGTTGGTGATTTTAATTAACAGCAAAGAGAAGAGGGATTTCTTTCACGGGTGGGTAAGTACCGCATGGGGTAAATCAAGATTTTTTCCCTTTATAGGCTCTATCCCACTGTTTGGATATAATCTCTTATATAGCTAGAAATATGTCCCCCCCGTAAGCACTCCTATACAGCTTCAGGGTGGCTGCTCCCCGAGCCTCAGACTGCTAAATCCTCCCCCTGCGAAGCCCTGGGCTAAACCCAGGGGTGATACCTGCCGGGTTTGCTCCCGCCGTCGGGGTCTGCAGCGTTTCCAAACACGCGTGCCCCTCGCCAAGCCACGCCGGGAAAAAATAACCTGGAAGAATGAGAAAGCGCAAAACGGGAGAGGATAAAGTCGATGCTACAGCAGCTGGGGAAAAGGAGATATATATATGTATACATGTTTTTTTCAAGAGCGAGGAAGAATAAGCCTCAGGCTTCGGTCAGCTGTCACTAGTCTGCGATAAGGACGGGGGAGTTTAAATCCCATTTAGACACAGTCCTGGGGGAAGCGCTGGAGTGGGGAAGGCGGCGGGAGGCGGCGCGGATCCGGAGGGTGGAAATCTCCGGAGCAGGGATCAAACCCATCCACGGGCGCCTTTGCTGACGCTTTGGCGCCCGGTCGCGTACGGAAACAAATGTGAAACGAAGGCCAGGGCGGAGGGACAGCTTCAAGCTTGTTTGGATTTTGCTGTGTGTCACGAGGCATCCAACTCCTTCCCTGTCGCTTTATTAAAATGGTATAAAATAAAATCCGTCCTCCCATTCGCTTTCTGGCTGCTCTTTGGAGCAGCAAGAAGGCGGGAGCTGCCAGCCCAGGCAGCGCTGGCTTCTCTGCCAAGTAAAGCACCCGGGGAATGGGACAAAACACGCTAGAAAGAAAAAACACCAAGCAAAAAAACAAAAAAAGCCTTGAATCTTTACCTGCAAATGAAGAAAACATCGTTTTCTGGTGCAACTGAATAATTAAAGGGGGGTTGCAAGGGTGCAACCCACACTGCCTTCTCCTCATCATCAGCCTCTGCAAAAACATCTGATTTCTCCAGATTTTGAGCCAAAAAACCCTAGAAGAAGGCACAAATGCAGTTTGGAGCTGCCAAGCTTCACCTGTCTCTGTGAGGAGACCAATTACTGGGGACAGCGAGTCGCTATCGACCCTGCTGCTCTGCTCCCCCGGGCCCCTTATCCCCAGCAATGCAGAAGGGTTCACAGGCAGGGAAAAACCGAGGCTTTTCTTAGAAGCTGTGGGCAAGAGGACCTAAATCTCAAGGAAAATGAAAATCAATGGAGAGACGCAGAGCTTTTGTCGACTGAGAGCGAATTCTCACCTCCCGATGCCCCAGCCGAAATGCCAGGTGGGGCACACGGTCCGTACCCTCTCAGCTAGGTGTAGGACTTTATTCAGGGTAAGTTTTGCGAGCCAGAAAAGGCCATTCTTGTGCAATTATGGTTTTTGGCAAGGTTTAGGAGTAAGCTAAGGAGTTGCCTCGCTGCTCCATCCTTGCTGGCCCTACCTGCCCTGCTCCTTCTGCTGCTTATCAATTTTTTGTTGGTAACCAGTGAAACTCTTTGCCCCGAGGTCTGGTTGCTGCAGATATCAGCCATAACTGCTGCTAAGACCCAAACCTCAACTATCTTGAAATAAAAGAGTAAATACCAGATCCAAGTGGAAGAAACCTGTCCTACACATTTCTTTTTGCTCTGCAGAGACGCTTGCCTGTTCCTTCAACACCTTCTGGTACTAATAACTCATATCAGGCAGCGGGAGACGGGATCTGGATTTGATTACTGATCTGATTTAGGCTGTCAACCCGGGTGTCTCTCTGCAGAGACTGCAAGTGTTTCATGGACAATTTGCAATGAAAGAGGGAAGCTTAAGGAACGATTTATTCCATAACAATAGCAATGATAATAACTGAAGAGCTGGATGTGGGTAGCATCCAGCACACGGGGTGCCGGTTCCACCAGGCTCTGCAAGCTGCTCTAAAGCAAGCAATAGCAGCAGACGTGAGTCGAAAGGGAGGAATCTACATTTCTGATTCCTCCAGCATCTTCTCCTTGGTGTAAAGGAAGAATATGGAGGTTGGAGCTCTCCTGTGATGATTTAGGTTAATAATTGGAGTGATTTCTGTTGGGAAATCAGAGTTAGAACCATTGCAACCCCTGCCAAGTCGCTTAACTTCTCCGTACGTGGTCCCTGTAGCGAGGAGAAACCTGTCTCACCTTGCAAAGATCATTGCATGAGGCCGGAGGCTGCTCAGGCATCAGCGAAACGAGAATGGTGAAAAGACAGCAAATAGGTTGCGCATCAAAGGCGGCGTTGCCTCTCCATGCACCCATCACGGGAATAGTCTGCAATGAGATGTTCAGAGTTGCCGTGTCAAAAAAACCCTTGTCCTTTCCCCACCTGTACGTTAGCTCGCTTTGTTATTCAGGGGAGGATGTGTCTCACCTGAGAAGTCCTTAAGATGCCACAGACAAGCTCTTCTCTGATTAAGTGCTAAGGGAAGCTCCTGAGAGGGTTGCTCGACGTCTCCAGGAGAGGCAATGAATCAGCAAGCGCGTCTCATCCCATCGCTCCATCAGCATGGAGTGACGGGAGCGGGGATGGCAGGCACAGGCTGCTTTGGTGTCCCCAGCCCCAGAGCAGGCGTCTGCAGTCACTGAGGGGCCGTGACAGAGCTGGGCCCTGCGGCAGGGACATCTCTGGGAGGGGAATGGACGCCCTCCGTGGAAGGGTTGTCCTCATTACAGTCATCAGTAGGGTCAGAGTGACCTTAATAAGAGTTTCTGAAGATCCTGGAGGGTCTTGACAGCCCCATCACTGAAACCCTCTTTCTCAGACAAAGACATATCCTCATCACCTCCTCTGAACACATTCCAGCCCCAGATATTAATTTGTTAAAGCCTCATTACCCACTCCAGAGAAGATGAACATCTCTCTTTGTGTCACAGCCAAATCACTCTTTCCTCCCTCTCTTTTTTACACTAACTAGTACCATCCCCAGGTATTTACACTATGCATGGGTCCATCTCCTCTTCACCACAGCGGTTCCTGGAAACCTTTTCATCCCCGAAGGCAGGAGACACGGCCTTTGCAGCTACCAGCGCATCCACATTTATTTCACTACGCTCGGAACACTGTGTCACCTTTTAGAGCAATGGAGCACAAAATTCAGGAAGATTATTGCAGCAAAACCTGCTGTCTGCTGGGCGTGCCTCTGCAATATCGTTTCTTCGCGAGTGAAGTCCAGAAGAGTTCCTTGACCTTGACCATCGCCTGCTCGTCTGCTCCTCGGAGGAGACCTCTGCTCAGAGGGAAACTGGGAAAGCACCTTTGCTCTGAATACCGGCGGGATGAGGCACGCATCTTCTCTTTTTTACAGACGCTATGCCTCTGTTTGCAAACTACTCTTGCCTCAGAAAGGAGCTTAAACATTTCCACTCTCCAGTGAAGGACAGCCATTGCCCACCGTGGTGTCGAGGAGCTTGAAGTCAACCCCAAACCATCTCGACCCACTTCACTCTCTGTAGTCAAGGAGATATTTTCTCTTTGGAAGAAAAGAAATGGCACTGGAGGGCCTGATTCTCATTTACACTTCAGCTGCTCTGAACATAAAAGGGCTCCGGGAGCCACGTTAGCAGCCCTCGCTGTGCAGCCTGGAGAGGCTGGAGTGTAAATGAGAACCCGGCCCTTCAGCTAATGAGATGCCTGAAGCTTTCTTCACAACGGGCACCGAGTTGTCACATCTCCTCTTTCCTAATGCTTAGGGTCCCAGCGCCCAGGGCAGGGTGATCCCAAAGCACCCAGGTCAGACCCATAGGTGAGGTAAGGTGACCCATTGCGCTATTGAACCCCTCAATAGTCAAGAAAGTCAAGAAAAAAGAGAGGTGTGCACAAACCCACCGCCCAAACCCCCACCCTGGGGTGATCTGCCTAGCTCACCGCAAACTCCTGTGCCACCAGGCAGGGGTGAGCATCGTCCCGTGCCATCTGCAAACGCCCTGTCGCCACACCAGTGGCATCCAGTTTGCATCAGTCCTTTTGCACATCATGACTCTTGCCCATGCTGGGAGGGCTTTTTCAACACATTTCTGCCGAAATCCAGGGAATTATTCTGACAGCAAAACAGCTTTGGCCAACTGAGAAGGAGAGAAATGTCCCCCAGGCCCTCCCCATCTGCAGCGTTTTGTTGAGCTCCTGGATTTGGGCACAAATCCACTTTTCCACGCACCTAGAAAAGGAGTTTTATGGAGAGCCACAAGTCTCCCAAGTCTTGGGAGAGCCAAGCCCTCTCAGGCTCATCTTTCCACAGACACATCTGAATGCAAAGGGGTGTGAATATGATGTTTGAAGGGATGCAGCCAGCTGTGGGTATAGGCATTCACCCACGAATAAAGACATTTGACGGATGCACCGTTGAGAGGAATGCGTAGACAGCAGTGAGGATGTGCCCAAACTGAGATGGACCATATCTATATACATTTATATCAGCGACAGATAGAAGTAAACACACGTCGCCTTCATGTTATATAAAGCCAGGGGAACATCTTCCAAATTTATCTCAATAAATCAAGCGCCACGCACCCATATTTGTATTTATAGCATCGCAGACGAGCAGGCATTCCCACCTCAGCCCCATCCTTCCCAGCGATGGAAGCTGCTCGGAGGCTCCGGAAACCTCTCCTGCGTGTCTTGGGAACCCAGCATAGATTTCTCATGGGGCTGCGTTGCTCGCCACCAGTTGATAGATGTATTTACTGATGAGAGAATTAGGTGTTAGATAGAAGGTGTGAATATGGATAAAATTCTGGCTTTAAGTCAATACGCTGCAAATGTGTGCATCAGCTCGAACTGATGTTTGACGAGGACCAGAGCAGTGTGACTTCAGGATTGTGTTAATGAGATGAATAATTTCAGGTTAAAAAAGAATTAAAGAACAGAAAACCTTTGAAAAACGCTGAGATGTTTCATCCTGGCATCTCTGAAGTGAAAGGCTTTGTTTCAGAAGTGCCAAAACATTTTTCTGCTGTATTTCTGAAAGCTCCTAAGAAGCTTTTTTCCTCCCTTTTCCTTCTCTTTAAAAGGTGAATCAGAAGTTTAATTAATTGACAATACCGAACCAGGATGCTCACTGAATTCAAGAGGAAATTGCCACTTTGGGTGGAGGCACGATGGGCTTTGCCTCTTTGCTCGCAACGATGCTGGCTTTCTCTCGCGGCATCCCCAGCCGGCACCTCGCTCCGAATCTGCAAGGCACAACTCCTGCTCCTCCAGTCGCGGCCTCAGCTGCAAATCCTTCAGCTGATCCTTGTCTCGATATGAATAATAAATTTTTCTTGCTACGTGGGGGGAAAAAAAAAGCAGCGCGAGATTTATTTTCCAAAAAGACGCGTACTCCGTTTTGTCTCTGTCTGAATAGCGATCGTTAAATTAACAAAAGATATTTAAATGCCCCATTGTACGTAGCAACCACAGTCTTCTTCTGTGTTTAATTATCCCACCTGTATTACCAGCCCAGCCAGCGAGTAGGCTGTTATTGGCATATGGCGTTGAGTGACTGTCATGAGTAATAAATCTGGCCCCAAAGCCAAGTCAGAAGGGGAAAGCGGGGCTGAAGGGGATGTTTTTACCTCTCCGCTGGCTTCCTTGGAGCCAACCCGGATAAAAACACAGCCCTTCACAAATGACTTTCCGGCTAATTCCATGCTAGGGAAATAAATTGGAGCCAGGGAAGAGCTCCCTGGCTGGGAGAGGTAATTATTCCGACACGCCACCTTAATTACGCCGTAATCCCCGGCTGAAGGAGGAAAAGGCCCTTACGGCTGCCTCTCTACAAACTGACTTTGCAGAGGGCTCTGGGAAATGCAAGCGGCTTTTCCCTGCTCCAGTCCCAGTTTGGGCTTGCCGGGGTGGAGAACAGGCTTGTTGGATCCTCCCATCTGCCTCTTCTTGCTCTGCTGGAGGGATTTACACGTCTGTAAAATGGCCAAGGAACCCTGGAGTCCCCAGCGTGTGTTATTTCCATGTTTCACGCAATTAATTTCATTGCATCTTTATTTTTTTTTCCTAAGGTTTGCACCTTCCCAGAGCTGAAATATCCCCAAAAAGCAGCTCGTGGCAGGCAAAAACCTGCCTTGTTTTCCCTAATGCGAGAAAAAAACCCCCCGGAACCCAATCAGAAAAAAACCAAACCCAACCCGATGCTTTTTCTCTGAAGGAAATAAAACCGCTTTCTGTGTCTTTATATATCATAAAGGTGCAGGGAAGGGCACAAACACCATTTTTATTTTTTAGGTTTGCAATTCACATTTAACCCAGAGCCATCTGTTTCGCTAGCAGCTTGGCAGTTAGAGGGGGCCCGAGATGTTCAGCTGCAGACGTTGTCTCTGCCGAGCTCACTCGATTTTCCAGCCGCTTTAAGGCAGACGGCTCCTGCTGGTGTCTGATGAGCCCATGGAGCTCTTGGAAGTATTTCCCTGCCTTGATGCCACCAGCCCCCGAATGCTGCTCTCAGCGTGTGGCCCTTGGGAGCAACCACCCGTGAGCCTCCAGTCATCGCTCACGGGGGTTGACACCCACGGCGTCCCCAGATTTTGGATTTATTTGGATTTGCTTGGATTTATGGGGTTTTAAGGAGGTTTGAGCCCCTCTAGGAGCTCCCGTGGGGCCAAGGTGTTTGCATCTCCTTCTGCTGGGGAGTCTCTAATGTCTCATTAAAGGTTGGGCTTGCAATTGTAGCCTTCCTCACCACACAGGCAGTGTAGCATCTTCTCCATTCCTTTCTTAATGAAAAGTATTTTTTAAACTGATATGTCTCTTTTGAAATCAGATTGGTGTTGGTCACCAGGTCTAAAAGCCCTGAATGGAGAGCTATGTCCCATGAGATAGCACATCTCATTTCCCACCTGGGGATGTTCTGAAATCCAGAGGTTTTATTCCAGCTGGCTCCTTAGTGGGCAAAATGCCCCATAATGAGACATCTCATCCCCTCCCTCATCCCCATCATCTGCTAATGAGGTCAGTGGTGCTTCCCTATGCTTCACCGAGGTAGGAGGCCACCACCATGATTTCATCCCCTTCCAACACAAGGCTGCTCTTCACGTGTTCAAACATTTCTCAGCTGTGGAGAAGGACAATCCCAATTTCCCAAAGGCTTTGGCCACCTCCGTGACAGCTTTGCAGAGGCTTTGGTTGTGACACAACACGTGAAGGTCCGTGTGGGCAGAAAAAGACCTGGACATGTCCCCAAAAGCAGGACTGGGGGCAGACGCATCCCTGTCCCATGCAGACCCGTGATCTGCCTCCTTGCAGCCTTATTTATTCATCGCGTGCCAGCGGCGTGCTTGGCATGGCACAAAGCAGAGGAAGGCGCAGATAACGGGCATCACTCGTTATTAACTAATAATGAATGGATTAGTCAGCATCTGGGAAGCAGCTGAGCACGCAGGGAAGGGGAGGGCTGGGAAGTGACCCCGGCAGTGGCTCTGCCTCTCCCGGCTCCGTCTGCAGTCCTGAGGCTGATGTTTTATTTATCCAAAGGCAGGCAGCACGGAAAGGACATGGAGCTGGTGGGGAAGCCCGGGGAGGGGAAGTATTTTCCTTTCAGTGTCCATTAATGTCCATTAATGGAGCATCATTTTATCCCCTTGCTCCTTCTCCTCACTGCGAAAATCCATGCTCATTCCTCCTGCTTCAGTTATAAACCCGGGCCTGTGATCTTTTCCAAGCAGTGAAAGTCTTTAGCAACCCTTAATTAAAGGGCATTTGGGGAGAAAGGGCTGACGAGAGGTGACAGGAGGAGTGGGTTACTCTGCTGCCTGGATGTGACCTTATTACTCGGCAGGTTTTTACCACGGTGATTAACGCTGGGGAGGTTTTCTCCTCCGCTGGATGCCCTTTAACTGGGGTGACGGGTAAACTGGCAGAAAGCAGAGCAAGGCGGGGGACTCCTGTCTTTGGCTAGCAGAGAAAAACGGGCTCTGTTTCCAGCTTGGGGCTGAGAACGATTCCCTGGCACACATCCAACCCGAAATCACAACCCTGGCATCCTGGGAGCCTGGACCAGAAGGTTTTGAACACAAAGCATCACTTTGCATTTGTTTTCGGTTTTGTTTTCAGAAGAAATGCCACACTAACACATTCCTAATTCTTCAGCTTGCCCCCTTGCAGCAATCTTGGAAAAACCCTTATGGAGACATAGATGTGCTACCCACACATGGCTCCTATAGCGTTTGAGAAACGCTCTTTCTCTCCTTAGCTGCAGCAATATTTGTTGTATTATGGCTTGCATTATCCCGCTTGATACCACCACGTTGGAAATACAAAGTGAGGTGAGAGCCGTGGTGCAGGTGGTGGGACACCTGCACATGGGGGACATTGAGCGTGGGGTTTTGGGGTGACTTGAGCCACCCTCTCGTTGTGATTCAGAGCACCTGGGGAGCCGAAACCTTCAGCAACGTCGTTCCCTATCTGTGGGTTTAATCCATATTATGGATTAACAAGCAGCAAGTTTTCATTTTAATAAAGGAAAACCATATTTTGAGCTATGGATGTTCACCTGAAAGCCATCACTTGAAGCAAGGTGACTTTGCATCTCTTCCCTCCTGGCCTCTTCCCTCACCCTGGGGGTGCTGGGACAGATTCTGCCTGTTCCCACCTCCGCAGTGCCTGGCCCATCAAAGCCCCTTCCAGCTCCTCAGTGCATAGTCTTTGATGAAGCCCTAGCATGTCGTGGGGGCAGATGAGGAACAAAACCCAACAGACCTGGAGAGGGACTTTTCACAAGGATGTGTAGTGATAGCACAAGGGGGAACGGCTCTAAACTAAAAGAAGGCAGATTTAGATTAGATATTAGGAAGAAATTCTTCACCATGAGGGTGGTGAGGCCAGTGTTCAAGGCCAGGTTGGATGGAGCTCTGAGCAGCCTGGTCTAGTGGAAGATGTCCCTGCTCATGGCAGGGGCATTGGAACCAGAAGATCTTTAAGGTCCCTTCCAACCCAAACCATTCTATGATTCTAAGACCTTCTGTTACATGGCCCTCCCTACGACAAGGCTACCAGCCACTTGTGCTGTCCACCAGATGGGTGGTGGAGTCTGAGCTCAAGGGCTTGGGACAGCTCTCTGCCTGCTGAACCTGGCTGTGCCCACCGTGATAGGGGCAAAATGCAAGCACCAGGAGGGAGATGCAAATATCCAGAGTGAGATGTAAGCAGCAGGGTTGAGATGTGTGCACCAGGAGCAAGGTGCAAGCATGAGGAGGGAGATGAAAGCACCAGGAGGGAGATGCAAGCACTAGAAGATTTCCACCTCCTTGGAGAAGCACAGCTCCAAGTTTCCCTGCTCTTCCAAAGGTTGTGCAGGAAAGCTGCGCTGGAGAAAAGGCTTGGCCCCATCTCCAGAGGTGTGCACTGATGCTTCACCCATCGTGCCAGCCTCATCCCTCGACTCTGAGAGAGGCTTTGGGGCTGCAGCCACGTCACGTGGCGGAGACAGAGCGAAGCCCGAGCTCCAGGCGATTCAGAGATAAAAACATCCCTTGCTTTCCTTCCTCACTTCGCTGAAATCTGTGCGCGTTGACTGCTTTGATATGGTAGGAGCAATATCAAACACATCCTGGATGTGCTGGAATACCTCCAGCAAAAAAAAAAAAATCAAAAAGAAAAGGAAGGCGAGGTGAAAATCCCCGGGAAAGAGAAAGAAAAGAGCAGCTGAGATTAATATATTAAAAATACAAGAGCCAAGTTTGTCCTTCAGCTCCCTGGCTGGACTAAGGGATGGTGAAAATTATATATATATATGTGTGCCCAGGAGGGTTAAATGACTGCTGGATTTACTGAAGCAAAGTGCATCTCTGTATTAAGGAGTTCAATGGGTGTGTCGGGACGCAGATTGCTACCGGCTCTCTGGAGCCCTTCCCGAAGGTGAAACGT
The DNA here is from genome assembly GCF_030867145.1 of Opisthocomus hoazin. Lineage (NCBI taxonomy): Eukaryota > Metazoa > Chordata > Aves > Opisthocomiformes > Opisthocomidae > Opisthocomus > Opisthocomus hoazin. Next base: position 7,792,091 of record NC_134437.1, on the reverse strand, counting down.
CGACGCTTGGAGGGCGGGAGATACTCAGAAAAATGCCAGATCGAGTGCACTCCATCCGTGTTTTTTATTAAGTGTTAATAAAAGACGGGAAGGGAACGGCGACGGGCAAAGCTGTCACACTCAAAGTCCGATCTGACGATGCTAAAGAGATTACCAAAGCCTCAGGAATCCAGTTACGGCTGGAAATGACCAAATAAATCATTGCAAACCGGTTGTTTGATGATTTTGGCCCCTTTTTATTTGGTTTATGAGTTGCTCGTGATGGCATCGAGATCTTTACGAACCGGCACGCAAAATATTCCGCGTGGAGTGCGGGATTCGTCTTGCGTAACGAGACGTTTCGAAGTTCGGCGTCCGATCTGAACGAGACATTTAAGGCTTTCTACCTTGCGCAGGGGGACCTTTCCCTGGTTCTTTAACAAAGGCTCGAACTGATATATTTATATTGATTTTCCCGTTCCTGAAAAACAGATTTTCGATAAAAACCTCTTTTCCTCGTAAGCTATATAAAATAAAAAAAGAAAGCAGCCAAAATGCTGCAGGTGAAAATGTTATGAAATATCAAGAAAAACAACTTTCCCTTATGTTTCTGATACTTTTTGAAGTGTTTCTCCCTTGCGAAGCAGCAAAAAAAAGGCAATTTTGGGATAAAAGCCATCCTGTCTCTGTTTCGTTCGGTGTTTCATTTGGATGTTGGTGCAGAGCTCTGTGCTGTCCCTCCTGTTCCATCGTCGGAGGGTGAACTCTTCGGTACCCAGCTGAGATGTGCTCTATCGTGACACGCGATCTGCTTCCCAGGAGGATGCTGGGCGTGATGGAAACGCATCCCAACGGGAGCATCCCAAGGCTGGTAGGAGCTGCAGCTACAAACCCCGGTGGAAAAGCAATTCTTGCAATTTTTTTTTGCGATTACTTTGCAAAAAGCTTGGAGCTGGTTGCCTTCTTTCTTGTGGGGTGAAGATGCAGCGTTGCCCGATGCTCCTTTGCTCTTTCCTCCCCCAGAAACCTGGCTGTGCTCCGATCCTTTTGCCTTTTCCCAGCGGAAAATTGTGTTTTCCCCCTAGAAAATTTCAATTTCAATAAAGCCATCTTTCCTGGCAGGGCAGAGAGCAGAGGGAAAGGCGGTCAGCGGCACCGGGGTGCTCATCCGCTCCCGTGCGAGCTCTCCCAGCAGGAAAAGCCTGGGAAAAAGCACCGCTGCCAGCGCATCCCAGACTTTCCTGAACAGGGACATAGACCCTGCAGGTCTAATTAAGGAGCATTTCTCTGCAGTGAGAAGGCTGGGAAGAGAACTGTACCAATCTGCCCTTTTTCACGTTAAAGAATGATATGGGATGTTTTTATCTGGGCTAGCCTAATATTCTGGTTTTAGGGAGAAATTCCCTCCGTGGTGGAGGCTGCTGGGTGGGGATGCTCTTCACTTTGGTGGGCTTTAAGGAGTAAATGGAATAGGGAGAAACATCAAATATCTCTGTGGTCCTGGGCTGCCATGGCCAGGTGTTACCTCTTCCATCCAGGAGATTTAACCAGGGTTTATTTTTCTTGATTAAAAGCATACTTTCCAAATTATAAGCAGCCTTTGCAGGTCGATACTGGAGGCTTCGCCAGAGCTGGCTGAGGACCAACCCACCTGCTGGCAGCGGGTCAGGCAGGGCCAGAATTTGCTCCTGATCCCCTGCCTCCATCTCCGCTTTGGAAAAATATTTCTATATTTTCGTTAAGGCTGGCCTCACCAGCTCCCTGGGAGTTGGGCTGAAATGCTCGTTAGCAGGAGGAAAGGGAGAGCAGCACGAGCAGGACCGATTTCCCACCCCTTGGGTGAAATTAGACACACACAGGTAGGCATAAAAAGGTCTCAAAATGCGGATACAACCCTAAAAGTGGGGAAAAGATCATTTGTACCCTGCAAATTGAAGCCTGGGGGGTCTTTTCCCCCCAGATGAACTGGTTTTTTTCCGGCATCAGGGGAAGAGCAGGGCATAACGCAGGAGTTATTAAAACAAATGCCACCGCAGTCCCCGGGGAGGGGACCGCCGTCCTCTCCTTGCCGCGGCGCGGGTTTGAATAATCTGGCTGCTTAGCTCGCCGCCGGCTCGTAAAGGAAACCTTTGGCGGGCGGTCACCCTCCAGCGAGCCCGGGATGGGGTCGCTGGGGCTGTACCGCGCTTTCTGAATTGAAGCAGTGGACTGTGAAATAGGAATTACTGACAGCTCTTAAGTATATCAAGAGAACAGCCCTATTCCTTAATACAGAGCCACTAATAGACATCTAAAGACCTATAAACCAGACAATTCCTCTATATCATCCTAGTTAAATCAATGTAGTTATATTACCCTCATCATTTTCCCTTTAACGTTTATTACATTTTGCCACTGTAATTTATTTTTTCATATACATCAGCCGATTAAAGACTTTATTCTGAAGATACACACATCCTTGTGACCTACTTGAAGCTGACCTAAACTGTTAAGTAAAAGCAATTTGGTGGAGGAGGTTGGGGGGGGGTTGCCCTCCTTCTCTCCCTGGGTTTTTTATCCCTTCGTTGGCACTGGGAGCACTGGATACGGGAATGTTGGGCTATCCCGAAATCAGCCTAGATCTGTGTCCTTGTAAAGTCCTTAGCAATTTTTATTCTGTTTTGAAGTGAGTCCTCACCGCACCTGGACTCCAAAAATGTGTTTGAGCACGCAGCTTTGCCTTTCCTACCAACCCAAGGAGGGCTGTGAGGCCATCGGAGCACCTCTTTGCTCCAAAAGTTGCGCCTCCAACTTGAGCCACCACCTTCCCACCATCTGTAGAAGATTTGTAACAGGAGGAAGGAGCAGTTCTGGAGTGCCATCTATTGATGCCGTCCCTTACAAGGTGGAGGAAAGCACAGGGAGGTGCGCAGGATCTGACCTGTTCCATCCCAGTCTCCAGTTTCAGCCCAGTCCAGCCTCCCTCTGCTTTGGCCTTGCCCAGATCTGGGGCCTCCTGAGCCATTCCCTGCTTTGGCCAAGCTTTTTCTTTTTATTCATTCCTCTTCCTGAATTATTTAAACATCCCCACTTAGACATTTATATGTCCGGAGCCATTCCTCTTCCTTTATTTCCAAAGAGCATCATCTATCACCATTCGGGCCCATGTGCACCAACACTCCCATTTTATTAGTTTTGTTGGCTTTTTTCCTCCTTATTTTCTTTATTTTTTGCAGGGGGGTTATGGCAGTGGTACGTTATTGCAGTACAATTATAATGGTACAAGGTTCTCCCAGTCTGCAGATGGTGCCCAATATGGAGAAGGAGGGCAGTCAGATGCGGAGAGCTTCAGGTCATCACGGTACCTGCATGTGTGGTGCTGAGCATGAGGGAACTGGGCTAATAAAATTGCTGGGGCCCAAAAGTGCCCGAAAATAAGAAGAACATGCCAGAATCTTGCAAGGAAATAACTCCCATGGGAGGCAAGGACAGGGAAAACCAAAGCTTTTAGACCTGGGGCTGTTGGACACGGCTTTTGGGAAACAGCGAAGTTTGGACATAGCAAGACCAATTGCTCTGGGCTTTCTGATTTTATTTGTTATTTATGATGGAGTTTTTTGTTACTTTTTATTTATTGCTGTAAGTAAAGGGCAATTGCTTCAACCTCTTCCCTCCGCTTCACCCTCTGAAAAACGCAACTGAGAGCAGCAGCCACCGTACGAAGTTGGACCTCACAGGATAAAGAGCTTTATTGAGCAAGAGCAGGTGGATTACATCCAAATATCCACATTGGGAATAAAAAAAACACACAAGCTGCTGGCACACAATCACCCACAGACTGGAGCAAGGCGACTGAGCTCCCTCATCGCCTTCCCATATGGCTCGGGGCACCTTCGCCTCCATAACGCCATCCCCAGCCCCCCACCGCGTTGCAACCTCCCGTAGCTGAATATTTGCCGGCACGAGCAGTTTTATTCTCCCAAATCTCTTCTGCTGTCCCAGGGTGTTTCCCCATCAGTTCGTGTTTTTTATTGCAATGAGACCCCCAGCTCCGATCCTTGGCGTTTAGTAGGGAGAGAACGGCTGCTCGGAGGGTGCTTCGCTCCGGGAAATTGCTTTATTTTTTCTTAATTATTTCCATTTTGTTTAGCTCAGTGATGCTGGGATGCTCTTTGTGCCTCATCGACAGGCCGTCGAGGGAAATGACTCTTCGCCTACTCACGCTCGGCAAAAATGACGCCCTGGATGCCAGCGGATCCAGCCCTCAACTTTATTCTCGAATATATGATTATATCCACACGCTCACGGTCATAGGAGAGCCCACGAGCATGCAGGGACCTTCATGGAGGTTATACACATGGAGGTTGCTCTGCTTTGCACCAAAATACTAATTTTTGACCCCCAAACGGGCCAAAATCCCAATCTTTAGTGGCAAAGTAAGCAAAGTTTTCCCCGCGGATCGTAACTGGGAGTTAGTTACCTTGGGAATTAGATTGATCTCTTCCCTCATACATACTTAATACAGCCCATCGCAGGGAGGGCACTCTTAATAACCGATTGATGGAGAATTGCAAAGGATAAATTATGCATCCCGGGCCTGGCAGTGAATTATGGACTTCTCCCTCCTGCTCCGACGCGTGAGGACCTGGAGCCGAGATGCTCCCATGCTCTTTAGAAGTGTAACAGCCATTAGGGCTGGCATTTTTCCTGGCAAAAAGGGCTTTTTTTCGCTTTCCCAGAGCAAATCCCTGCCTCCCTCGAGTAGCTGGGTTAGTGTTGGCTTCAAAGTGCAAGTAAACACGAGAAAATGCGGTGACGATAAGGGGGGTGAGGAAAGCAATATTTACATTTAACATCTATAAAATATACATAGTGCTCTTGCAATGACTGTAGAGAGGGTTCCTCCCCCTCTTACACGATAATCTCAGTGAAAATCTTGCAATCCGGCTTGGAAATGACGGTTTTTAAAATTCATCTGGTTTAAAATATTCATCTCGCATGTTATGAAGAACACGGGGAAGAAATATATATTTTAAGTGAAGGTTTTTATCATCTGACTATCACTTTAATTCGCGGTTTGTCCCTTTCAAGAAGACATCTATTCTCCGGACATTGTTAAAAGATGAAAACTTAAATCGCACTTGCTGTTAAATTTTTCATCTGAGCCTCATTCTCTTTTTAATATCCTATTTTTATAAAATAATCATACATCCGGCTTGGGGGCCCTGTTAAAAACAAGTATAATATAGATTTTAAATACAATCTCTTCTACTCTTGTCTTCATTTGCAGCTTGTTTTGAGGTACCCGTGTGCCACGAAGCCGGGAGAGATATTCAGGGTGTTTGTCACCTCCCGGTGATTTACAGCCTCGCAGGGATGCTCAGGCCCTATTGCTGGGAGGATGGGGCCAGGTTTTTGCATCAGATTTGGAAGTTTCCAGGGGTTTTTTAAGCATTTCAAGTGCTCCCACGGCTTCTTTCCCCAGCCTGTTTATCCAGCTGGTGAGCTGGGACTACTCCCTGCCCTGGGAACTGCTTCTCGTGGTGGCTGGGTACCAGTTTTAATCCCCAGCTGGCCATGATTTCCCAGTGCTCTACAGGGTAGAGGAATACCCCGAGCTGGTTTTAATTTTTCAGGGAGATGCTTCCTTCCATCATCCCTCGGACAAACCCGGTGCAGGGCTGCACCGCCGGGACGGCGTTGATCTCTCTGCTTTCCCGGGATGCTCCGTGCCAATGAGACGCATCACCTCTGGATATTCAGCTGCAGGATCAGGCGAGGGAAATGTTAAACTGAAGAAATAATAAATAAAAAAATCAGAGAACGGTGTTTTCCGCTTGACTTATCTGCCTTGGCAGAAGTCCGGTCCCGCTGTTTGGGAAGCATCTTCCATCTCCACCAGCAATCCTGAGGGATGTTGCCAGCCTGGGTTGGCATCAGTTTTCCTCTCCCCTCTTCCCAAAGCCTTCCCAAAGGTGCCGCCCTCTCCCCCTTGGCTCTATTCATCGCCGTTACGGAGAACACGCACCCCGCTAAACCCGCTCCCGCGGATCCAGCCGCGAGCCAAGGGCGGGCCCCCTGCCACGTGAAACGAAACAGCAATTTTTAATTAAACTCACGGCAACGGGGTTTTTATCGCCGGCATCAGGCGGGCAGAGCCTGGCGCTCGCGGGCTCCCTCCCGCCTGCAGACGTCGGCTTGGCCAAGAAAAAGCTTTATGGGATACTGGGGGCTCGTCCGCCCATGGATGCTGATGGGAAGATGCTTCCCCTATATACCCACATACCTCTTCTATACATCCCTGCTGCCCTATGGGCAATGCTTAAGTAAAGGCTAAAATATTTGGCTGCATAGAAAATTATAGCAGGGGCTGGCATCACCCCAGCATCAGGACTCTCCGGCTTTTAATTAAGTAAGTTCAGAGCAAAATTGGCAGGGGCTTATCTACAGCGTGCACTTCCCAGCCGCTAAATCACTGCGGCCTCCCCGTCCCGCCCCGCCGCTGCAAAGCGGAGGGGAAAAGGAGCTGGGGATGACAGCGGGGACGCGGATCGGGGGGACAACTGACAGCGCTCCTCGCCCAGATGGGCTTGCTGCCGCTTCTTTACTGCCAAAAGCTCAAAAGGAGGGAGGCTTGGGTTTGATTTCGCCCATCCTTTAAAAAAAAATAATAAAAGAAATCGCATTCAAGGCTGTTTCTTTTCTATTTTCTTTTTTTTTTTCTTCCAGCTGCCCCAATTATCCCATTTGTTCAAAGCAAAAATCTTGCAATTCGAGGCATTTTATTTATTCTGCCCGAGCCGTGTTTACAACGCCGCGTCGGAGCAGCGGGGTTGAGTTAAGCGGTGCTGGTGGTTGGAGGGGGGCGGGTGAGCATCTTGTCGGGAAAAAAATTAAAACCAGAAAATTAAATTCGAAAAACGCAGACATCAAAGGCATCATTTATATTTCAAATCGTGGGGAAGTAACTTTCTAATGAGGAACCGTAACGGAGAAACCGAAGACTCCGGCGTTATTACATCTCCGGCTTCAAAACCCTCCCATTGTTCTAGTTGAGAAGGGAAAGAAAAACCAAACCCAACAAGTCAGTAAATTAGAGGGAAAAGGGAAAAGTGGAATAAAATATTAATCGTTAAAGGAGCAGATCCACGGTGGAAAGAGACCCCCTCAAAAATAGGGGTGCTGTGCTGCTCCCCGCACCGTACATCCTGCTCCAAGCCTCCAGCTCCCCTCTGCTTTTTGACCCAGGGTTTTTATGATTTTATTTATTTTATTTATTTTGACCTAGGGTTTATATGATTTTATTTATTTGATTTTAAGCATGTCCAACCCGGAGCACAAGGCAATGCTGATCCCCCTGGGATGCTCCTCAGCATCGTCCGCAGTCCCCAAACCATCTCTTTTTGGGGAGGAAGGAAGGGTTTGATCCCAGGGACGTGGCCCTGCTCATCACCCTTGGAGTGTCAAAAAGCACCTTCTGTCATTCTGAGGATTAATTAGTTAATGCTTGTAAAGCATGATATAGCTTGCCAACTAGTATTAATATTGTCCCGTTCAAAAGAAAGCGCTTTGCTTATGATTAATTATTATCATTACAACCACTTTGGCAGCAGCCGGGGGAAAAAAATAAAAAAAAAATAAAAAATCCGAGGGGTTTATTTGGAAATTAAATGCCCAGTTTCCCCTCCGGAGCATTTGGGAAAAAAACAAAACAAAAAAAAGGATGGTGGTATTTGTAACGCCCGAGGAAGCAGCTACGGGAAGATAAGGGCTTGTTGGGAAGAAGGGGCCGCGGAAGGGGAGGTTGGCAGTGAAGCAGCTTGGCAGGAGGAGCAGGGGACTCTGCCGACCGCACGCCCCGAGACGAGCATCACCCGGCGAGCTGGGAGCATCCCAGCCCCTCGTGCGTAGGGTCCTGGTCATCGCAACCCAAATGTCCCCCTTGTCCCGTGGATCAATGTCACAGCGACCATGGCGGGAGCTGCAAAGGGCCCAATCCGGCTCCAGGACATAGCAGAGCACAGACAGAACTCATTTCTCCCTCCACCTAATGCCGAGGCTTAAGGGATTTGGGAACCCAGCGCCAATTTCTTCCAGTTCCTCTTGTTTTTTTTTCAATTGGGCTCCTGCATCTCAACCCCTTTGGCAAATCTCAGCTTCAATCTCCCCGCGCCCCGTTTCATCATCTGCTCAATTATTAACGTCTCTAATTACTATTAAACACATCTCTCCCTCCCAACTTGCCAGCTGTCTGCTCAGCTTCGGAGAAGGCAGAGGGTGGTTTCAAGGAGCCCAGTTGCCTTTTTGTAGAGCACCTGGTGCCGGATGCATCCCCAGGGATTTCTGAATGAGATGAGCCCGGGATGGGGCTCAGGACGGCTTCGTCCTATCCGAAGGCGGGTACCGATGTGGGATGGTAAGCGGTTTAAAGAGCTGAAAGGGACAAGAAAGCCAGATGGGCAACTACTGAGCCCCCGAAATGAGAGGGATACAGTTCTGAGCATCGCCCCGTGGATGCTCATCCTCTTTCAAAGCCACCCTGAGCTCGCTATGGGGCCTTTCCTTCCCTTGCCTCAGTTTCCCCACCCACCAAAAAGAGGAGCTCGTGACGCTCAACCTGTAAAAACCCCCTGTGAACAAATTACCAAACTGAAGCAAAACTTTCCCATGAATCTCCCCCTTCATTTCACGTTTCGGCCGGTAACGATGACAGATCAACACCCCTCTGCACTGAAGTGCTTCTATTTCTCTATCAGCATCACAAACTCGGGTGGAAATCTTGCTCCTCTCCTCTCCTCCGCATCCGCCTCTTCCAGGCAGTTTGTCACGGAGAAGCAAGGGGATGCGTTTCCCCGTGGTTTGCGTCCGTGCGTCCGTCCCCGCGGCCGAGGAACGTGTTTGTTATGCAGCATCGCTCGCGCCGTTCTCCCGGGAACGACATTTGCTTGGTAGATAAATCCTTACCTAGGCTGCTCCGTGGCAGCTCCTTACGGAAGCCAAGCATTAGTATTCTGCCCTACCGCCGGATGATTTATGTCACTAAGCAACACAGCATGAACTGCAATTTTTACAATCAAATATACAATTTACGCTACATTTTCGGGTGCATATTTTAGCAGGCGAGCTTGAAATCGCTTGCCGGCAGCGCTGGAGTTGCCGAGGAGTTTGCAAAGCCCCAGACGATGCCGCGTCACCATGGGGGTGAGTTAGAACTCACTCCTCGTCTTGGCGAAGATTTGAAGTCAACGTGCACCAAACCGATCCTGCAAAGAGGGAAGCTCCTTTCCCTGCGTTTTTCACCCCAAATCTTCCGCCTGCCTCTCATTTCCCTGCCTCAGTTTCCCCTGCAGCTCTAGGGGTGCATTGGGAGAGGAGCCACTCAACCCCACCCTGCTGCCGGCATCTCCTTGGGCTCCGGATTTCCCCTCGGAGCCGACGGTGGGCGGATGACGGATCGACGCTTCCTGCGAACGGCGGCTATGAATTTTTCATACAAGCAAGGAAATCTGAGCCCCGGTTTCGTTGTTTTATTAAACATACAAGCAGGCGTCCTTCGGGGAAGACATTGTGGGCAATTACGGAGCTGTGATTGGCATGGTGGATAACAGGGATGTACAGATGTTAATACCTAATTTGCTGCAGTGCTTTGCCCCGGGGAGATCTAATGGGAAAAGAGGCAATTTGTTTCGGTTCAACACCACGGGAGAAGTCCACCCCGGTGGTAAGAGGAGAAGAATTTGGATAACTCAATTAAGCATCATGTGTTTTAACCCAAAGGTGTGGGGAAGCCTCCAGACCCAGCGCCGAAAGGCAGATGGGATGCAAGAATCACAGAATCACAGAATCCCAGCATGGAAGGGGTTGGAAGGGACCTCTGTGGGTCACCCAGTCCAACCCCCTGCCCAAGCAGGGTCACCCAGAGCAGGCTGCACAGGACCACGTCCAGGCGGGGTTGGAATATCTCCAGAGAAGGAGACTCCACCGCCTCCCTGGGCAGCCTGGGCCAGGGCTCCGTCACCCTCAGAGGGAAGAAGTTCTTCCTCCTGTTCAGCTGGAACTTCCTCTGCTTCCGTTTGTGCCCGTTGCCCCTTGTCCTGTCGCTGGGCACCACTGGAAAGAGTCTGGCCCCGTCCTCCTGACACCCACCCTGCAGATATTTAGAGGCATTTCTAAGGTCCCCTCTCAGCCTTCTCTTCTCCAGGCTGAACAAGCCCAGCTCCCTCAGCCTCTCCTCACAGGAGAGATGCTCCAGCCCCCTCCTCATCCTCGTCGCCCTCCGCTGGACTCTCTCCAGTAGCTCCTCATCTTTCTGGAACTGGGGAGCCCAGCACTGGACACAGCACTGCAGATGGGGCCTCACCAGGGCAGTGTAGAGGGGAAGGAGAACCTCCCTCGACCTGCTGCCCACACTCCTCTTGATGCACCCCAGGATCCCATTGGCCTTCTTGTCACCCAGGGCACGCTGCTGGCTCATGGTCACCCTGTCGTCCCCCAGCACTCCCAGTCCCTCTCCGCAGAGCTGCTCTCCAGCAGCTCGGCCCCAGCCTGTACTGGTGCCTGGGGTTGTTCCTCCCCAGGTGCAGGACCCTGCCCTTGCCCTTGTTGAACCTCATCAGGTTCCTCTCTGCCCAACTCTCCAGGCTGTCCAGGTCTCACTGGATGGCAGCACAGACTGCCGGTGTGTCCACCATTCCTCCCAGTTTGATGTCATCAAGAAGCCACCTGTATCCCAGTTTTCCTCTAAAATGGAAATGCGATGATTTGGGCTTCAAATACAGACTGCCATTCCACGTGAATCTGCAATTTTGCTAATTTCCAATTATAAAAATTTCATTTTAATTTACGGGAAGGATTACAGAGGCAGAAGATGAGAAAGAGCAATCTCAGCCAGTAATTAAAATTAAATACTTCTCCTCTAAAAAACCTTTGCCTTTCTGTAAAAAGCAAATGGTTACACTGTGCTCAGTGCAAATATTCCCAAATGATCGCGTTGCTCTGCGGGGCGAGGGGCTGTCACGGCCAGAAAAGGCTTTTTTCAACCCAAACGAAGCAAGCCCTTGGATCACAGCATCCAGAGAACCAAAAAATCCACTCCTGCAGAAGAAAACAGGAGGTCCAAACCTGCCCAGAGCCACAGCGCTGAAGGGGAGGAGGAAATCTGGATTCGGTGCTCTGGGTGTTTTTTGGAGATGTGGAGGTCGGTGTATGAAGGCGAAGAGCATCACTGCAGGATCCAGGCTCGTCTCCCAAATCCTGGCATTCCTGGAAGGGTGGTGATGGTCAAGGGGACAGGAGCAACAGTGGCTACACTGCCTGACACCACTCCATGAAAGCAAGAGGTGATAAGAGAGAAGGAAAAAAAGGAGAAAGAGCCACCGCAAAGCCTTCTGCAACGCCAGGGCTTTCTGGACCTGCAGCTAAAGCCGCTCTTCTCCAGCTGGGAAGATAGAACAGTCCATATATCCATCTCCCTGTCTGTAGCAAAGTGAAAATGGACTCCTGGCTGACTCTGTATGAATGTATGACTGCGCTCCGCAGCGCTTGCGGGGACGACGTCCTGTGCATAATAGCAATCCATCGCCGCTTTCCCCTTTTGCTCCCGCGAAAAGTTCAGCCCGGCGTTTCTTACGGCTCGTTTCCAGCTCTCCAGTTTGCCTTTTAATCAACTCCGGGTGGGAAAAGCCCCCAGCTGCAGCACTGCTGGTGCTTGGGGTCTGAGTAATGTGAAAATTGGTGGGTTTTGCCTTAAATCCTTTGATCCTAGCGTCGTACGGGAGGCCCAGCTTTTATTAAAAAGCAAGGTTGGTGGCTTCGGCAGGAATAAGCCTGGGAACAGGAACCACGGAGGGGTCAGGGAGAAGCAGGTGAATAAAAACCATCCTCCAAAGTACCTGGAGGTATGTAAGGACTTCTTCAAGCAGCTTCGTGACGCAAGAAGCCAGCCCATGAAACACACCTGGAGTCTCCCAGACAGCCTGAATCACTATTTACACCGCAAAAAACCAAAATATGTGGGGAAGAGTAGGTCAGCACACAGGGTTTCCCCTTGGAATAAGTAAGAATGCACCTTTTGTAGTGGTAATTTTTAGTTTTAGTGGGTTTTTTTCCCCTTTTGGCAGGATTTAAAAGGTTTGTGTACCTCCTGGCATATTAATATCTGCAAGGAATCGCTTCCTTTCCTGGGCTGCTCCAGGGGTGGCTGTCCATACGCTTCCCTAGACTTGCAAGAACCATCTGTTCCCCTTCTCCATCTCTACTGCTGCCGGGGATGAAGCACGGCAAGCTGTCGGCTCCATTGACAGCTGTCAATCTTGTCCATCACCAAGGAGAGTTGCTCTTGGAGAATGAACTCTCCCGGTATTTATCGAATTCCCGGCTGAAGCCCGGCTCGCTTGAGAGCACAAATGCAGATTGCCATCACTCCATCGCCCCGGAGCCTCGCGCAATTGGTTTCCCATTATGGCTCTGCTGAAGTCTGAAGGCATCAGCGTGGACTATTTTCACTGCCGGGTGCTGACAAGGCATATTGAGGAGTAATGAGACTATTTTGGGATGTAGTTCCGGTAAATGCTGCTAATGCCATTCCCTGTCGGAGACAGGCTTGTCCCCACTGCTGCCACATTGATATCCCACCCTGAGATGCGAGACCTCATCTCAAGAATGATGAAAATCATCCTGTTTTATTTTTTTTAAATCCTCTGTGTATTTTTTTTTTTTATTCCTGTATATATTCTGGTTTGCCCGTTGGCCCAAGGCATGAAACCCACAGCTGCTCGTGAGGGAGCCCAAGGGATCTGGCTGCTGAATAAGCGAAGCACCGCCATCCTCCTCCCTGACTCAGCATCTTCGCCATGTGCTATCTGCCACATGTCGACTCCCAGATGCCACCAAATCCTGACCTGAGCCAGGTCAGGCAGAAATTCCCTTCACCACCTCCCACATACATGGATAAAACGTATCCTTCCAAAGCCACAAATAATTTGGGGCTCCAGTTCCTCTTTTCGTCACGGCAGAGAGAGGACAGTGATTTGCCACTGTGCTTTCCAGGATGTATTGCTGAAAAAGAGGCTTTTTTTTCTTTATTTTCCCCCCCTTTTTCCCCCCTTCTCTCTAAACCTGAGTCTCTGGTAAGAGATTTATCAACACGCAGACCCAGACTTTTATTTATTTGCTTTGCTCTCATTACCAAGCTGTTGGTCTCCTTGGTCTGCAAACCCGGTTACGCTGCCGTGCAGGCGACACAGCGCTCAATCCACGGGCTAGAAAATGCCCTTTGGTGGTGAAAAGCAGAGAAACACAACAAACCCCACCTTACTCAGCAGATTTGTGTCCCAAATACTTGCTGGCAGGATCTAAAGAATAAATATAAATGAAGAAGGGACTTCTTTTATTCTTGGGGGTGTGGAGAGCCTTGGGAGAAAGCTGGTATTGGTGGCTGAAGTGCTAGAAACCCAATTATTTGGTGAGGAATGAGCTTAATACTTGTCCTGAGGGTGTTTTCTGTACCTCGTTCCCTCCAGGGTAGGAAAAAAAAAGTGCTGAAACCATGCTATTTCACAGAAAACTTTTGTGAGCTTCGTATGCTACCTGCTCACAGCCACCTGCTTCCAGATGGCCAGGACACGTTCCCATCTGGGATGCGAAACTGGCTGATTTTTGTGATTTTTTTTTCCCCTCCACACACAGGGTGGGGATGGGGTTGGATCCTACCCTCTGCTCTGGAGTCCGAAAGCAGCGTGTTCAAACACTGGAAGAAGACTTCAATGTCTCCTGTGCCCTGAGGAGCTGGAGAAAAAGATTTGGGGCTTTGCGCTGAGAGAACTACATCCTCAGCAAGGCCGTCAGTTCTTTCTGTCATCCAGAGTGGAGTCTTTAATAACTCGAGAGGACAAGAAGCCGGGCTTGTTGTCGGAGGCGTGTGGAGAAAGGCTGATGCTGTATCAATTAAGATAAGAGCGCGGTCTGTAGACAGCTCGCCAGCCGAAGGAAATGCGTTAACCTCTCATTTCCTTGCTTTTGAGGCATAGGGTACGCACTGCGGTGCCTAACCAGATGCGACACATGCTAGATTCTGGCTGCTAATGAGTTATCCCATTTTTATTTATTCATTTTTCCCCCCCTTCCTGGGCATTAATAGATCCGAAGAGCTACTAGGATGTGGAATAAACTCTCTGCTGAAGGTTTCTCCGTGGTCACACCTTTCGTGGTGATTAACCGTTCGGTGACAGCAAGTGTGGCTTTGTCACGGCTGTCCTCTCAGCTCCAGAAACTCACTTCACCCCCATTTTAGACCAGGATCCCAATACATCATCTGGTAGAGCTCTGGGAAGCAATTCCTTGTGGACTGGGTGGTAGAGATCTGGCCTGTTCATACCTACAGCTCCTCAGGGCTGTCACGGTGTGACGCAGCCCCCTCCTCCTACAGGGAAAAGCAAAGGTGTTTGTTGAATTCTAACAAAATAAATCAATCTTGTTTAAAACGTCAAAGGTACCTGCCAGGATGGTTTTCTCCCCAGTAAACCACTTTGGACTGATAGCACTGCCATGAGCTCAGCTAGTTCAAGCACAAAGCAGAACCTTCCAAAACCAAATCAGAAATAAACCCCTGTCCCGATTTAAGCCCAAGACCTTCCCGATGCTACCCTGGTCTCTGATGCAGCAAGAAAAAAGGAGAGTCCGTCTCTTCACCGCTTGTCTGCCCAGGACTGCTCAGCTATGAGCGACACAAGGAATTTCAATTATTCATGTAGTTATTACACAGGACAAAATACCTCACCCGTGCAGCACGCTCACGCTTTGCAGGCTGGAGTTTAATTGGGAAAAGGCAGGTTTAGGGGCTGCTGTGCACGTTTGCAAGCACACCGGGCGGTGCACGGAAGCGCATCGGCGTGACAGCGCGATCCGGGACCAGGCTGCAGGGTTCGAGCCTACTCCGGGCCCGGCGCCATTAAAAATTTCCCCCGGAGTTACAACCCCGACCCAAAATGAGCTGAGGAAGGTTAATGCATAATTGAAATAAAATTTCTATTTCCTCTTTGGATTATCTGACAAAACTTTAATTTCACAGAAAAGTCATTACTTCATTTGTTTTGCTAATCCTTCGGATCTGCTCTGTACGGAGGATGATCTGGAACATTATTAGAGTCCCTAATAAGATATCATTTTCTCCTCAAGGCCAGTCGGTAAGGTCTGAGCAAACAACGTGGAGCTGCTTGTTCAGCTGTGATTTGGATGCGCTGGTCTGAGAGCGGAGGCATCCTGAGCTCCGCGCCGGGCGTTTCGCCCTCTCTTGCCGCTCATCCCAGCAGGTTCCTTGTGCTGCATCCCTAGGCTGTGACAGCTGACGTGAGCTCGGGTGGTAAGTGAGCCATGAACCCCCAAAATGCACCCAGGAAAAGCAGATATTTCAGGCAACGGGCCGGTTCCCCAAAAGGAGAAGCAACAGGAAAGAAGCATTTCAGCTGGGAGAGGAGGAGAATGGTTGATGCTAAACCAAGACTACAAAGGAGATGGTTTGATCAAGTCTTTTAGAGACGCTCCTGAAAGCTGCCTCCATCCTAGAAGCGAATGAAGATCTGCTCCCAGCCTTGGCTGGGTCTTGCATCTCCCTCCATCTCCCAGGCAACCACGCAGGAGTAGAAAACTTTGTCCTTATTCCAGGGCCAGGTAGGGAAAGTGCTCCCCATTGGTGCCACGGGCATCTCCATGGTGGTGCGAAGGGCAGAGGGGACCTCTCCATCCACCTGACATCTCCATGCTCCTCCATTTCTCCTCCAGGAAAGCCCAGCTTTGAATGCAAGAAGGCATCTGCCAGGAGCATTGGGAAAGACTTTGGCCAACCCGTAAGTTAGGTGAAGGCTCAGACAGAGCCCACAGGGATGCAGGACCAGTTCCGCCATTGGACACCAAGAGTAGGGTCTACTGGAGGTTGTGTGGGACCACGGCTCCCACTAGTGGCTTGTCCTAAAATCAATCTTTTGCCAGATGACCTGACTCTGCATCCTTGAGTTTTGGGGATCCCAGGTCTACTTTCCTCTGCCCCGGGGTGCACAGGGATGCTGTCCACAGCTGCATCCTGCAAGAACACAAGGTTCCTCTTCCACCACTCCAAAAGTTTTCAAACTGCTCCCAGAAAAGGTGGTTTAGAGCCGTGTTTACAACCTAAGCGATGCCCAACTCTGCGCCGGCAAGATATGACCCTTGCCTTGCCGAGATGCCCCTTATCTGTCTGGGAAAGAGGGACCTGACTAATAAATAACGGGTTAAATGAGGTCCTGGAAATGACAGGTTTGCAGATACTCTGGCAATATAAAGTACAATGTTTGCTGAGTTGCTGTCTCAGACAGCTCCGTTTCCAAAGCTGTTAATAAAACACACTGTGAGGGAGACCTGGGGAGCTTCGACTCCCTCTTAAAGGTTAAACTGGCAGCTCGTTATGAGAGGAATAAGCAGAAAACTCGCAGCGTTTCATTGATCAGCTTCAAAATAGTCGCTCCTACTTTGTACAGTATATCTCGGATCGTTTAGCCTACAAAATCTACCCAAATCCATCACTTCTTAGGTAATTACTGCTCCATTACGCCGAGTTTACAGTGATCTATTTGCAGTTGGAAATGAATTATTCCTTACGAGAGAAAAAAAACTTTGGGGAAGTGGGGAGGGAAGTGAATAAAGACCAGAAAATAAAATCAATTCCCGACTCCATTAACACGCAACCACAAGCCTCCTCGCTGCAGTCCACCCACGCTACGTCGTACCTAGATGGTACGGCTCATGGGTGGCCAACAGAGAGACAGAAGAACAATTACAGAAGAGAATTAAAATCACCTTTTTCAGTGAAAGTTCTCGAGACGACTCCCTGTGAAGATGTAATAAGGCGCTTATTGAATACCAATGCCATAATTGATTATTAAATCACTATAAATACACGTACGTACAAAGCTCCAGTCCAATTTCCTCGCCATAATAAATGTTTTTCTTGGCGTTTATTTAATACACGCCTGCCCACGTGAATTTAAATGATGCATCTTCAGAAGCCTTGATGCAAAACAGAGCCTTAGCAACACAGCCATCCATCAGGCACTAAGTTGCCGCTAATAACCATCCCCTGGGAGAAATTGCAGGCAAATAGTTATGAATTTAGTGGTAGGGAGACTCAATCTTTTTTTTTTTTTAAGGAGCAGAGGTGAGAAAAGGCACAGAGCAGGGCAAGGACAGAGAGGATCAGGGAAACTTTCTTGGTGTATTCGGGGCTGAAATGCATCCTGAAAGCCTTTTTTCCATGTTTTCCTTTGGTTTTCCAGGCCAAGCATTCACAAACCCATTGTAGATGACCCACAGAGGTCCCTTCCAACCCCTACTATTCTGTGATTCTGTGTGATTCTGTGGTTCCCTCTCCCTCTCTCTGGAGGGAGGATTTGGGGAGCAGGAATGGAGAGGGGAAGGGGAGCCCATGGCAGAGCCCAACCAGCTGCAGGAGATGGGCAAAGAACTTCCAAATGGCCCAAGCTAAGTCATGGATGATGATTGCTTCGCTCGAGCCCCAAAAGTCCAGAGTTTGCAAGCAAAAAGAGCAGCCAGAAGGGGAAAAAGACTCCAAGGGCAATGGGGATAATAAAAAGTGTAAATAATAAAAAAACCCCTTCCCCCTTTGAAGTCCTACCCAAGAGTTTTAATGAACAGAGACGCTGGCCTATGTCTTGGAAGTTCTATTTCCATGCAGCGACGTGAAAGATGCATCTTGGCTTTCCAAATGGGTTAAAACCACCATGGTTTTGCCACAAAGCCAAAGTGGGGGGGTCTTTGCACTGCCAGGGTGGGAAGATAGACCACGGTTCCTGAGATCTTTCCTGTCTCTCATTCATGTGCTGCTGCTTAGGGTTTAATGCTATTATCTTCCTCCTTTTGCTGAGATAAAAATTTAACGAGGACAAAATAAGCCCTGAATGAGGATATTTTCAAGGCTGTTTGAAGGTCTCTAATGAGAACAGGAAAAGATGCATAATTCAACATACAGTGAATACACGGAAAGCTGCTAGGGCAGGGGAGGGAGGAGGCTTGCCACCGGTCGGGACCCAAGTTGTACCCCACCATACCCTGCTCGTGCCACCCACCCGGCTGCTTTCCACTCCCTTGTGTTCTCCAGTCCTAAAAAATGAGCAAGCTAAAAAAAAAAAAATTAAAAATTTTCATTTTCAAAGAGGGGAAACTGAGGCACGGAAGGCTGAAGCGGTGTTTCCAGCATCACTGATGTCCACCAGCCCCTTAGAAACTTGGCCAAGGACAGTTCTGCCCTGAAATGCCCACTTCAATGCAGCAAAACCCAAGCAGATCATCCCCCAGCATCACGAGGATGCAGCCTGGCGGTGCCAGGGAGATTTCACCTTCTTTTCTCTCACTTGATGAATATCTCCCGCTGGGGAGCAGCAAATGCTGTTCGTGAAAGATCACCAGAGTCCCACAGAATCCCAGAATCACAGCATGGTCAGGGCTGGAAGGGACCTCTATGGGTCACCCAGTCCAAGCTCCTGCCCAAGCAGGGTCACCTACAGCAGGCTGTAGAGGAGCTTGTCCAGGCGGGTCTTGAATATCTTCAGAGACGGAGACTCCACAGCCTCCCTGGGCAGCCTGGGCCAGGGCTCTGTCACCCTCAGAGGGAAGAAGTTCTTCCTCCTGTTCAGCTGGAACTTCCTCTGCTTCCGTTTGTGCCCGTTGCCCCTTGTCCTGTCACTGGGCACCCCTGGAAAGAGTCTGGCCCCGTCCTCCTGACCCCCACCCTGCAGATATTTATCGCCATTTCTAAGGTCCCCTCTCAGCCTTCTCTTCTGCAGGCTTAACAAGCCCAGCTCCCTCAGCCTCTCCTCGTAGGAGAGATGCTCCAGCCCCTCCTCATCATCCTCGTAGCCCTCCGCTGGACTCTCTCCAGTAACTCCTCACAATTATGGAGCGATAGCTCCAAAGCGGAGATGGAGCTTTGTAGGGATTTTTTTGTTGTTCAGGGTATTTCTCAGGATTATCTCACCTCCATCCCAGTTGCCAGGGCTCAGCACCCACGCACGGAGTAAACCACAGCTCTGGTGTCACTTCCTGAAAGGATAATAGTTTTTGCTCTCGGGATGTTTATTCCTTTTCACTCTCATTTGACAGATAAATCGTATCATCCCAGGATTTCCCCCCGCAAATTTTTGAGTCGCTAACGTGCCCCCAGGGATTTATTTAGCTATCAGCTTTATTTTGAGGGAGGGAGGGATGCAGAATTTTGGGTTTACCTGCTGTTTTTTTGTTAATGGGTTGAGATTCATCGCAGGGATTTACATTCCCTGGATTGGCTTATTTTAGTTACACATTCAACAAAGCTGAGGCTGGGATGGGGATGGAGCCGTGATGGGAGAGCACGTGTCTCCTCACTGCAGTTTCCCAGGCTGTAAAATGAAGATGGAGATGACTTTTCCCCTCAGACGGTCCATTGCACGTCAATGACATTGGTGACCTCCCAGAAGAGGACTCTGTGTCTGCAGCTGCAAAGAGCCCGTTTTCCCTCTGAAAACCCAGAAATGAAGAAAGGTAGGAGAAGTATGAATACACGTGCATGAAATGACTGGATAAGTCAAGTCTTATCAAGAGCTGTCGTAGGCTCTCCATTGCTTGATGTCTTAATATCAAGACTGGATCTCCTTCTATCGATCATACTCTGACTCTGCCAGGAAGAAGTGGCTGGGGAAAAAAAAGGCTCTTCTCCCTTCTCCCTCCTTCCCTTTCAAAGTGTTTCTTCCACTGAAAAATGAGAGGAGTTCCCTTTTCTTCAAGCAGGTCCAACCAGACTTTATGATTTTCTCAGGGACATACCCAGGGAAGGAAAGAATGGGCCAGAAATGCAGTCACCAGGCTCCATGCCCACCGATAGACGACTTCAGGAGAATAATCTTGGGATGTTGCAGGCAGCTTTGGCTTGGTGGAGAAGCAATAGTCCTGCTCAGATCTTCAGGCGTGCGTTGGTTTCATCCAAACATTTTGGGAAAGATACAGATCCGTCCTTATGCCCTCAATGTGCCTCTTCCCTGCTGTCCTGGGAGATGCTGAAGTGCTGGAGGAGAAGGTAGCTTGGAAGCTCATCTGTGATGCAAATATTGCTATATTCAGGCACCGCTAGAAATACCTGCTGCATCCACGTGACATAGAGTTCAGTTTGCATCTTCTGCCTCTCAAAGGTGTTGAGCAAGTTTATTCGCTGTCTGCGGCAGGGAAAAAAGGGAATACACGAAAAGTCCCATTGGCCACACAAGCTGCCCTCTCTGCCCATATCCATCAGGAAAGCAAACCGTCTCTCCCTTTTATTTCCCCCTGGAAAAAGAAGATGCCCCTTCCACGTGTAGGTATCTCAGACTACAGGAGAAGAGGGAGCAGTACCCGTGAAAATGAAGCATGAGGCAAACAAGTCATTCCTTTCCCAAATCGTTTCGCCTGGAGTAGGGAGGCTAGGAGAAATTATAGCTGGGCACATAAATCACGGCATTAATTACGTATTCAGCCAACGCTGCCAAGGTTTTCTGTTTGCAAATTGCCTGCAAACAGATTGAAAAAGTCCCCGCCATCTTCCTCGTTTGAAAATATTTGCAGATTTCTTCACGGTCTGAGGATCAATTGAAGTCGAAAATGTGATTATGGAATCTACAATTCACAGTCGCACAATTCCCGCTGACCCAGCCGTGGCCTTCTGAGGTTTCTGCGCTATAAATATGCAACAAAGAAGTCAGCAAGTCACAGTTTTAAGGCCGGAAGGGAACAAAATCATCTAGTTTGACTTCCAAAAGGTTTTCCGCTGTTGAGTGCTGCTCTGAGTCTAATAAACTACCCAAAAAAAGCAACTTTTAGGCGAACTCAGTGTCTTGATTCAGCACCTCGAAGCAGTGAAGACTTCACTGCCTTCTTCGGTTAGCTGAGCCAGGGCTTAATTACCCTTGCTGTTTAATTTGTATCTGAACGTTTCTAATTTACATTCAGCTCTTGTCACGCCTTTGCTGAAGGTCCCTTGGCTCTCCGAAGCTTCTCCCGGCGCGGCTGCCGATAGACCAACAATTATCGCTGCTGCCTTGTCCGCCTTTTCAAGCGCAGCTCTTGGATTTTTGCAAAGCCGGGACCCTTCATTCACAATTTGGGTTATAAACCAAGCCAAGCTTGGACTGAAGGCAACGGGGCATGTCTGCTGAAACCTAACCAGCCTGGCTCAGACTGGGAATTCTGCAATCGAGGAGAGGTTTTGAAATGCTCCCGGCGGGGAGGATTTGAAGGAGAAGTTTGTTTTCGGGGAGAATTCACGCTAGCAAAGATCGACGGGCTCTGTTCGAGGTGAGTGAGCACAAAAGGGTCAAGCTGAAGCTGTCTTTTGAATTAGAATAAATTATCCTCCTTCACATGCCTCCTTAATGGCTCTCCTCTGCCGCGATCCAGACCGAACACCTCGGTCCGACCACACGCGGCTAGGAGGTGAGCTGAGACTTCTCCTAATGATCAGCTTATTGCATCTATGAATTATGCACACAGCTGGTTTATGCAAAACAAGCCTGTTATTATTGTTAAAATCCTGACTACAGCTAAGCAGCTGGTGTCTCGCTGTCTATCACGCCTTGACTCCTGTTTAACACGCTGACCAATATTGCCTCCTTGCTACTTTTTGCTCTTCCATCTGCCTGCGTATGTCCACTTACTGGGATTTTTTGTCTCAGGCACCTATTATTACGAGCTTCTGCAGTATCTAGCAGAAGATGGTCATGTCCCACAACTGGGACTACAAATGGGGGAAAAATATACGTTAAAACTTCTTGTAGACTTCGGATTTAAGGCAATTAAAGATGCTTGCTAAGCTCACAGTGCAAAAGTGCCGGGCGCTGTGCAGACTTGTATATCTGATCCTTACGCTGACAAATTTGCAGTCTGAATTCTGCTAGGTTTCTGCTGGCTTATCTCACCCAGCTTTTGCATCTTGCCTGGGAGACATGAAACACACTCCAAGCTCGTGTGCATGCTCTTCCAGCTCTTAGCATGAGGCCCAAACCTTGCAGGAGCTTCGACGTGCTGGTGTTTTCCCAATATTGTTCAACGTGAATATTCTAGGGAATTTGTTTCCTGCTGTTTGCTTGGCTCTGCTTAGCGCAGACTCAGTATTTAAACGAGAGTGGAAAGTGTACGATATGGCGAGGAAACGAAGAGGTACGAAGGCAAATGCGTGTGGTCCTTTGAGAAACTTGGTTGTCTGAAGCTTGGAGCTTCTTCCTCTCAACTTCTCCCAAGGTTGCACATGAGGAGCCCATCAAGGAACCCACGGATGGACCGTATGCAGGGGCCTCTGACACTTCGGTAACCATGTGTTTCATTTATCTGTCACCTTTGTTTACTCTCATTTGTATACTTAACTAATTTGACTTGACACAATAAGGGCATGACCATGAGAAGCAAAAGGCATTGCTTAAATATTTCATATAATGCTTAAAAAAAAAAAGGCATGAGAGAGTAAAGTACGGGATCCTTCGTCCTGCTCATTTTTATTAGGAAGAAAGGAGTTTGGGGGAAAATAGCCACCATTATATCAGATTATGCATGAATGCATAATAAAATTCCTAAAGATATGTGAAATATCAGTGCATTCACTAATGGGAATTGATTCAGAATTTTATTCATTTTTAACAAGATTTAATGACGTTTCCTTGTATGTTTCTCCCTGTGGTTCATTATTCCATTAAGTGCTATTTAATCTGGGTGATGCGTGTAGAAGATAACAGCTTGCGATGGGTTTTGTTTAACAAACTCTTCCCTGGCTTTCCGCGGGCTGAGAAAAAGTGACAGGTCCCGTCCCGGCACGGTGGCCACCAAGGCTGCCTTCGCTGGAGTCACATGAAAGATAGATGGGATCAGCTGGGAGTCAACTGGTTTTGGCAGATGTGCTCCTCGCTGATGGATCTGGAGTGGGATTAACAATTTAAAGCACAGCCCCTGTGTTTAGCATCTTCAGCTCTCATTAGCAGCACGCACTCATGAAACGTCTGCTAAAAACGTAGCTTTGAAAAACGCAGCAGTCTGGATTGAAAGGTTTCCCGTTGTATTTTGGGTTGTTCCCCTGTTTTGCTCCTCGGGGTGCTTTGCAACCCTTGTTGTGGGCTCCTATGACTCCTGGTCGTCTCCCAGTGCTTGTCCTTGATCAAGAGCTACCTGCAGCCACCACCATCCTGGCTGCTGGCTTAGATCTGGCCTCACGTCGTCCCATTCACCACCTAATCGAGTTTAATCTTCTAAGGACTTCGGCTTGTTCTGAACCAAATTGCTTTGCCAGTTAGGATCTTTCCTTTGTCCCCCAGCCTAAATTTAGCCGTTGTTCAATGCTGGCCTTTAACTTCAGCCATTATTTCCTCCTCTCGTGCTTTCTCCTCTGACATATTTATAGAGAGCAGCCAGGTCCCCTCTCGGTCTTTGCCTAGGTAGGCTGGAGGAGCGCTGCGCTGCTCCTTCCCTCTCCCGAGATTTCTCTCCCTTTTCAAGGACAATGAAGCTGCTCTTTTTAGAAGCTGTTCCAGGGCCAGTTCAGCCTTTTTCGATAGCGGTTATTAAAAGTGTACAGTGGGCTTCAGAGGCAATCTCATCTGGGTCTAGCATGCTAACAGGAATACCTCCTCCTCTTGGCTAGAAATATCTCTCATTCTGGGTATACCTGGAAGAAAATACTTCAAGCACTTGAGGGCAGTGAGTGGATTAGTTTTTTCCTGGATGTACCATACCACGACCACTCAAAACTTGAGCTGTGCCCAAAGAATGGAGCTCCTTGGGTACACCCAAGTGTACACCAGACAGACCCATCCCTCACTTGGCACTTCGGATGAGCAGATATCAGGGCCCAAGCTGTCTCCCCTGTTCAACTTCCCCAAGCCATACTTAATTTGCCCACTTTACCTCCCTATATAACCCACCCCAAGCACAGACCTTACACAAACCTGCCCAGAAAGCTGCTACTAGGGCTGCCGCTTCCCGGAGGTGCCAGAATAAAACTGGAAGAGACGGCTGCCCGTCGTGCCTCTGAGATGAATTCAGCAGAATGCAGCCATTTAAATGCAAAAGTTAATTGGAAATGCTGAATGACTGTAGCCATGGGGGTGCTAGAAAACCTGCCATCACACTGCTTGAGGTGAGTTGACCCTGACCACGTGGACCTACGGCAGAGCCAGCAGTTGGCTGCGGTCCAGAGGACCACATTAGGCTGTGTGCCACCATCACCCACTCGCTGAAACTTAAAAGCAATATTTAAGGGCACTTTTTCCCTCTGGAGATTCCTGGCTCCGTGTTACGCTACAGCTGGTGACAGATATCCGCAGCCTCAGCTCACCCCAACCAAGAACGACCTGACACATCCCCACACCTGCAGGTGCTTGCTTTGCATTGCGGCAAGCTGCTGGAATAAGAGAAAAATCGATAGAATACGAAATAAAGGCCTTCAAAAAAAAAAAGTGAGCCATTCTTCACTTTATTTTAAAGCCTTTGCCCACACCCCTTCTGTCTAACCTGCTGGCACACGCGAGCCGGAGAGCAGCGCTGGATCCCGTCCAGTAATTACAGTGATCAGGAGAATTGAAATGTTTTGCAAAGCTTGCTTGGCTTTTATAGGTGAGCTGTGGAACAAGACAGCTTGGAAGTCTCCTTGCCTTTAACAAAGATGCCATTTCATTATTCAAATGAGCAGGTACCATACAGTAGTGATTACACAGCTGGTACCTGCCTTTCTTTGCGGCTTGAATTCTTTAGGGGATTTTACTGTCTGATATCAAGGGAAAATGGGAATAACAGGGCAGGTAACTGCTCCTCAAGTGGGCTATACTTAGTGGATGCGATGTGCCCCTCTCAAATGCTTTCACATCCCTTGCTATAGGTATCTGAACTGCACAAAGAGCTGGGATCTCCCTCCAGAGCTCTCAAAAATGCCTTGCAGGAGTTCAGCAGCGCTAAGTAAATAGGGAAACTGAGGCAGGGAGAGACAAATCGTATTTGGAGCTGACCCGACCAAGAGATTGGGTAAAGGACAGTCAGCTACATCAGTCTAGGCTGGCAAGGTCTGGCTGCGAGGAGCAGGGGGATGCTACCAGTGTTGAGGGATTCGTGCCTCTGTGCCTGCCCTTGTCTCTATCAAGCAGCATCACACCAGCAACAAGCAAAAAAAAATAAAAGGAAAAGAAAAAGAAATGTTATTTAGAGGAAAAAGCATTAAAAAAGAATCACTTCTTCTCCTTAAGTAACGACGGCAGAGTCTGAATCCTGCTCATCATTTCAAACTGCTGACTCATTTACCACTTGAAATGAATTGAGGGCTGTTAAAGGTTTTATAGAAGATTTCATTAAATATGTATTGAGCCGGTTTAAGATGGAAATTGTTATAAAAGCTGGCATCGGCTCAAAGAGCCAAATGTTTCAGTTTATTACGGAGATATTTTACTCCTGCCTCTGGCCTGCGCCCTGTTTCGGCCGCTGAAATGCCAGAATAAAGCAGCACGGGAAGCAGAGCTGCCGCGGCTCCCACCGCGTGCCCAGCGTGGCCCTTTGCCCCGTGGGCATATTATTATGGGTCCAAACTGAAGGGCTGTCACCCACTGCATGGGCCAGGATGGGGGGCAGAGGTGGGGGTGACCCCCCCTGTGTCGATTCAGTAGGAACGGAGAGAGCCAAGCTACGTGTGTGATCTTTTAGGTGGGATGAAGAATACAACAGACATCCTTTAACCCATATTTCTAGACAAACTCTACGCTCAGCGTTACTCATCAGACGAGCTCTGAGCATCTCTCTGAGGTCTGGGATCACTCCTAAACTTTTGGATGGGTTGGGGTGCACGGTGGTGCCCAGCTCACCAAAGCTTTGCAGACTTTTGGCTGAAACAGCAGGGACTTCAGCTGCAGGTGCCTTCACCCCTTGCTGGACCCAACCCACGCTCGCCGCTTTCAGCTCTTCGGCTAAAGGCAGCCGAAAGGCGGTGGGTGAATGAACTGGCTTGTTAAGATCAGGGCAACATTAACGTTCCCCCAGGCTAAGCACAGATGTGTTTTCACTAGAACATGATCTCAACAATTAAAACAACTGTACCTGCGTTTATCATATTGATGGGATGAAACATGCTCGGTCGCACCGAGGCATTTCGCGTGTGCATTATTCATGGGGTCTAATACATCACAAAACTATTTTCATCTAGCTTTCTAAGTATATATAGGAGGAGAGGGGCTGTTGGGAGACGAGGAGGAATGTCTGCTGAGGCATCCCTAACACAACTGGCAGCCTGCATGCCAGCAAGACGGTGTCTATCCATCTGCTGGTGGTGATGGAGAGGCCATGGCATTTATCAGATCCAGAATGTTTTATTGAATTTTAAAGTGAGAAAATCAGCAAGATGGAAATCTTCCGGCCCCATAGTCCTGCATTAGCACGAAGCCTTAAACATGAGCCATATGCAAACCACCGTGCAGCACCTGGCCTCAAAGGTTATGGGACACTTGACTTGGAAAGAGCTAAGGCAACGTGGTCGTTTACTGACGAGGGTGAAGGTACCTCTGGCAGATCCCCAGGGTCTCTTTGGTGCCTGAGCATTGAAACACTATGCTTGGAAATGCATCAAGAAGGCGAAGTACTGATTTCCTTCTTGCATCTGCTTGCTTATCTCTTAAAAACCCCAGGGAGAATGGGGAAAAAAAAAAAAAAACAACACATGGAGAGGTGAGAAAGAAGCTAGGAGAGGATTCCCTGCTGGAAAAAAACCAGCAATGTCACATCAAGGCAGCAGGCAGGTGTGACAGCCTCCTCTTTAAGGAGAAGACAGTGCGGTAAGTAGGTGCCAGCCGGGGCCCGGGGCGATGCACGTAACCCGTATGTTCCATCCTGGATGTCTGCAGAGGGCTGATGTCTCCCCAGGCTGGCCAAATACCTCTCTTCCACATCCCACCTCCTGCCTGAGACCCAGTTACTGAAGCTCCAGCTCTTTAATTCCCAACTTGCATCCCTATTTTTGGCTGGCAACAAGAAGTCCAGCCTCTTAGCAAGCCGGGTGCGCTCACCGACAATGATTGCGAAGCCAGCACTGGGTCATCAGCAGCTCTGGGTGAACCTATTGCCCCTAAAAATGAACCAAACCGGGCAGAATTACTCCAGAACGGGAGACAGGGTGCAAGCTCCCTCCGGATATTTGTTGTGTCCCCACAGGCAATGACCCATGCTACGAGGCTGGGTTCTCTACCGACAGCACAGACAATTAAGGATTCCTGTGGCTGTTTTGCTTGGATGGAGACAGCTGTTTTTAAACAGAGGAACAAAATAAGTTGCTTCACCTTTGCTGAACCTGATTGCTTTACAGCAGAAAGAGGCAAGCTGAGCTGTTTGAGTTTCCATTTATTGGACTCTTTTGATTTTTCTTGGACATCTACCTGGAACATTAAATGTAGTTTCTCCTCTCCCAATAGTCCAGTTAATGCAACAAAACACGAGAAACCTTCAGCTTCTATTACAGCAGAAAAAACGTTCAGCTTGTGATAAGGAAAGAAAATGCATCTTTTCTCAGAAAGGTACAAGTATTTACAAGCAACATGTTCAAAGATCCCACCAGACATAGCAGCTGCTTCTTGAATGAGGAGACCAGGGCTTGAGGGCAGCTGCTGGTCTTTTTTGAAGCAAAACACTCAAATGTCAGCCACTTTGGATAAAGAAAAGGATAATTTTGGCTGCTCCTTTTGCTTTCCTCATTCATGAAGTAGGAACAGGGATGGGATGTGAGATTTGTTGCTGTCTCTTTGCTGTCCCCTCCTCGGTGACCAGAGCATCTGCAAGCTGACAACCTCGGGTCCTCTCCACATGTGCTCCTCTCTCACCTTCAAGAACGGACCTGGGGGCAGATAGGGAATCCTGCATCCTTTGAGGCTCATCCCACCTCTGCAGGTCCCCAGTGCCAAGCAGGGAACATCTCTGCTGGCATCTGTGGTGCCAGATGCTGTGGCCACTGAAGGGTTTTCAAGGTCGCTGAAGGGTGTTAGTAATCCATGTCAGGCTTCGGTAAAATCTGTAATGGCTTCAGAATGATCTGTAATGGCTTCAGCAGCAGAGGGACAAGGTCTTCAGCAGCTGCCAAGCATGGAGCTGCATTATGAGGCCATGGCAGGAGGAAGATAAAGGGACCATCAAGAAATAAAATACAGGAGATGGGCAGAGCTGATACCCAAAGGGTCTCAACACTTGCATGATGGGAAGGATGAATGTCTCATGAGTCACTTGTATCTCTGAGACTGCATAGAGACCCTCAGCCATTTCCTTAAAGATCCCTTTAAAACCCGAGTGCCGGAGCGAGCATGTAGGGTCTGATAACAGATGTCTTCACCATGAAAGCCATTAGGCCTTTCTTACGCCATTTTAGGAGGGAGTGGAAAGCAGTCAGCTCCCGGGATCTAACAAAATGTGGCACTAAAAAGCACTTGCCTTAATATCTTCCCATTTCATCTGATTAATGCCCGGATGGCAGCGGGCTGCTCTGCCCCCGGCTTCGGCAATGGCTCATTACGGATGCTGGAGCCCGACGTGGGCTGGGGCCGTATCCGACCCCTTCTGCCCTCTGGCAATGCTCATGCCCGGAAAATACTGCTGCGGGGGGAAAAAACCTGGCAGGGACCCAGAGAGGCCATAACATTTCTGATCCGACTCTTTCTTTCTTTGCAGCCCAGTCTTTCTTCGCGTTTCACACTCAAGCCTGGCATCTCTCCTCTGAAATGGGCAGAAGAGGGAAAATTTGGGCAGAAAGCATATTTTTTTTTTCAGTTCCATTTTGCACAGGCCCAAATGAAACGAAGGGCTCAGGCGTAACAGCAAGTTCCAGCAGATCGTGGTGCCCGGCCTCAACAGACCTGGCTGAGCTGGCAGGTCTGCTTTTAGCTCAGCCTTAATTTCTAGGAAACCAGGCTTGTTATTTTCGATATTGTTCTTGTGTCTTTTTAAAGCTCTCTTCTCCCATTGACGAAGGCGAATAAACCAAGTCATTCTTCCTTTTTTTTTTCTTAGATCCTGGTCTTTATTTATAGCCACTGCCTGGAGCAGGAATGAGCAATCTCCTGCTTGGGGCTGTCCCTGCTCACTTCCCTTAACCTCATCCCACGTGGGCTGGCTTACAAAGCTTTTCTCATGGCAGCAGCTCTCCTCTGGAGCCCTTCCAGTCTCCCAAGGGACAATTCCTTTTCATTTTGTGGCAAAGGAGCTTTGATTTTGTGAAACCGAACAAACCCGGCCAGCCAGAGGCGAACAAGAGGGTGAATCCTTCTAGTTTGCTCCAAAGCTCGGAGGTTTCTCTTCATCCCGGTGGGTGGCTCAAAAATACCCAGGGAAATTCAAGGGTTTTCTAGTTCATTTAGGTTTCCTTTCTGAATGGCAAAGGGATGCTTGGTCAGGCTTTTTTTTTCTGTCTGGGAAGTGCCCAGTCTTGGATGGCACAAAGACTAAGCAAAGGATTGCAAGATTGGGTTAGTTTGCTTTCTGAGGTTTTAGGAATGAGGTAGGTCTTTCCAGGCCTTTTTTTCTGCAACAGTTAGACTTAAAAATGGATTGCTGTCTTAACAAGAGCTGAGAGGAGGAGATTTTGCCCTAGCCACTTGCCTGGGGGAGATGGAGCTTCACAGAAAAGCCCGAGTCTTCAGTGACCAGCAGAGCTGTGTCTTGAGACCCATCCGTTACCCATCTGGCAGTTTGGGACTACTTCATAATGAAGATTAAACATCTACGAAGTTTTAGCAATGTCTTATAATTTCCTCCAGGACACATTAGGAAGGGAGTACCAGCACAGCTCGGCGTTGATGAGGAACAGTTACCTGGGGAGGCTGTCGACTCTCCATCGAAGAATAGTTTAGACAAGCAGCTGTCAGGACTAGTTTAGGTGGATTTGATGGCTTGGAGACAAGAGCTCAGACTACGAGACATCCCCAGCTCCCTGCCATCTTGTACAGCCTACCCAGGGGCACCCCAAAAAGTGGGGCCCAGGGTACACCTATGCAAATAAAAGCAGCAAAGCATCTGCTTCTTTAAAAACACACGGTAGACATCCAGGTTGAGTATTATGTTGGGGTACAAACCCAGAAGAACATGCGTAAGGTCTTGACTTCTTGGAGTGCTAGGGAGGATATGACATGATGATGCCCCCAGGAGCAGTCACATTTAGAGAAATCCTGCCCGTGGCTGCCAGTACCTGCCCAGGGATAGAAGGCTCCAGTTAAAAAGCAGTAAGAAAATGAAGTGTATGGGAATTAAACTCAGAAAATCCAGTTTGTGGCTTATTAGCCAATTGGTATGCAAAAGCAAGAGGCTGGTTTTTAAAGCACTTTTAGCCCTGTGAGTAGATTTTTGATTTATTGCCTTGAAGGTGCCAGGATGCACCACCGAGGAATCTCCTCCAATATTCCCCAAGAACTTGCCAAAGTGGCTCGACCTTGGCCAGGAGCCCCCCAGGAGCAACTGAGAAGCTCCATCCCTCCGGCCCAGCATTCCTGGCAGGCTGCTAAAATACCAGAGATGCCAATTAATGCCAATTGCCTCATTTACTTCCTCGGCGGACTCTGATTTGGATTGATCCACGGGCTCAATTTTGTTGCTGGGGATAGTATTTCTAATTTTAAGACATAAATCTCTCCCGTAGTTATCAATGCAAAGATTTGTACAGTTAATAGGCACTGGCAGTATCTGTAATTCCACATGCTGAGGCCGAGCAGCTATCTCAGGGCTACCAAACGGCCTCGTCTACGAGAAAAAAAAAAATCTTATTTGATTAGAAAACGCAAGCCCAACAACATTTCTCTAGTTTATTGCAAGGATGAATTGAAGTCTTGGCCCCATTAAGCTGATAACGAAAACTGGCTTCGATGGGGCCGGGGTTTGCACGGAAATGTCTGCAGAAATAGCCCATGATGGTTTGGGATCTCGGTTTTTATATGGAGGGGGAAGCCAAGACCTCTGGGGATAAGCAAACTCAGCCTGTGGGAGAATAAATCTTCTCAGACCTGCCAAATTCTCCCTGGTGCAAAGGAGTGGAGGCTCGAATAATGCGGTGGGAATTGCCCTCAGCGCCTCCATGCTGTTACATGAGAGGGTTTTGAGGTTCAGGTCTTCAAGGTGCCTCTTCTTCCACATCTCAGATCCTTTCCTCTCCCCCTCCCCGGCATCCAGCCCCTCCAACAAGCGCACGCAGCTCTGATGATCTTCCCCAACACCACTCCCAAAATCCCACTCCGTCACGTCGGCGGCGTGGGGAGGCAGCAGCCAGCTTGCCAGCTCCTTCTGCTTTGAAGAGCACTTGGAAACCGCTGTGGCTCGGGGAAGAAAGCTCATTTGGCAGGTGCAGGCAGACAGCAGAACAACTGCTGTCCATCTGCTCCTCTGCTCAGGCTTCTGTTCCTAATTGTGTCTTCAGGACACGGGCGATGCTTGGAGCCCCGCTAGCCACAGATAATACAAATCAAAGTTGTCGCCTCTGTGGTCTCCTTCTCTGGTCCATCAGGGATCTTGCAGGGTTTTCCACCCCGGTCCTGCTCATAGTGGTGCACAGGATGTCTGTCTGTCTGTCTGCTGGCTTCCCACCTAATTTGGAAATCGGTCTGGGCAATTTCAGATAAAATCTGGTGATGGTCTTGAAGGTCCTTCATGTACTGAAGCAAATGCACTGCCTGTGGTGCTGCCATGGGCATCCCACCAACACCACAGAAGCACCCACATAAATAGCACGAGGGAGCAGAAAAGGATGAAATTTTGGTGCCCTTTGGAGCAACATCTCCAGATCTCTGATCTAAAGTGGTGTGTTTCGTAGAAGCAAACTGAAGGCAACAATATCCACTGGGAAAACATCCCAGGTTTGGTTTTCTCTGTGCTGCTAAGTGCTGGCTGGTGGCACAGATGTCCTGGGGCAAGAAACAAATAGGCTAGGAGATGTCTTCCTAATTCCCTTCCTGACAAACTGAAGGTGTGCAGATCCCCTGCACATTCTGCAGAGGTAACAAAGCTGTCTCAGGTAGGAACTATCTTCATTTTTTATCCTCAAAGAGGCAAAAATACACCTCCATTAGAAGAAGAATGGTGTGGACACCTTATCACTGGGGAAGGCACGATCGTGCCCCGTGTGCAAAGAAGATTAAATACACCAAATCCACCGAAACCCTGTTGTCGCAGATGCAAATTTCACAGGTACAGGAATAAATCCCCAGCAGTGATGTGACTGGCAGATTGCATTTATCCGATAACATTCTTCAAAACACCCAAACCCAAGATTTCTGCCCCCGGTCCAGAGAGCAGAGTGGGATTTTGGCAGGTTGGGTCCCCGAGGGGACGCCCAAATCCTAGCCGCCACAGGGCATCGTGCCCAAAAACACACTCAGGAGGACAAGGACACAGGTCAGTAATTTTCTTTTCCTTCCTTGTAGGCTGTTGCTTTGATTTGAGTTTTGAAAACCCACCGTAAGGCAACTGGGAGGAAAAAAAGCAAGCGAACATTTCCGATAAGCCGGGTTCAAAGGAGAAGCATGAAATTTGGATGAATGTGGAGCCAAACTAGCCCAGCCTCGGCTCAAAAATAGAAAATGAATGCAATATAGATTTCATTTAGATTTAAGGAGTTGTTTAGTGTGCATATTAGAAAACACTGCGGTTATTAGTTCTTTTCCTTTTGGGATTTTTTTTTTCCTGTTTGGGTATTTTTTGAAGCGTACACTTTCAAAGTCAATTTAATCCTGGGGGAAACTATTGGCCTGACAGGTTTTAAGCTCAATTTTCTTCATTTACATGCAGAGATAGCACTAGATTGGGAAGGGTAAACTTTCCATCTGGTGCAAGAGGCGTGGGTTGGGAATATGAGAAAAGAAAAGCACATCTGCAGGTCTGAAAATTCTAGTAGGGATGGAACCCATGGATGCACAAATATTCACAATATTTGGAGTTTTTCTAAAATGAAATTGCATCTGGATTCAGGTGAATGGGAATAAATCTCCTGTATGATTTTCTATTTCCATTTTCTGTAGGTTTTTTGACTCATACGTAAAGCCCAGCCTGAAATGTGATTGAATTATGACACAGGGACCAAAAAGGTGCCTCTTGTGCCTGTCATGATGGGATTTTACATCACTCAGGCCGGGCAATGCTCCTTTACGTTGATGATGGGGCAACGTGCCCGCTCCAGGAGTTGGATGGAGACCAGCACATCTCATTTCACCTCATGTAGGTCACCGAACCGGCAGCAGATGGGCACGTCGTGGAGATGGACTCTAATTCCATCATCACTTCAATCCAGACCAATCTGTAGTGCATGTGAGGGGAAGCTGTGGCTCTAGCGGTGAGCTGGGCAAGAGGTGTGCAAACCAAATTCCTTCTTCCATTAATATTTAAGGTTTTCCAGAGCTTCGAGTGAGATTCACTTAGGGCTGACCCAAGGTATTTCCACAAACTCGAAAAAGAGGGGTGACTAAACTGTGATTTTTCCCCTTTTTTATAGTATTAATTATAGAATTAAAAATGTATTTCAGCAGATGCCAAGATGAAATATCGCTAAATAATTACTTTTAACTTCCTCCCCTCTACCCCCCAATAGCAAAAGCAAGCTGAGTGCAGATGACGTTTGGAGATTTATCGGAGCTCAAATCTTCTCCCCTGTCTCCAGCTTCTTGGGGTCCCCGGAGATCCTCCCCACCTTCACTGCACCTCGAGGAAAGCAAACAGGCATTCATTGGCAGCAGGACTGAGCAGGGACCTGGCCTCCTGCTATAGCCAGATAGAACAAACTCCAGAAAAGAGTTTCAGAAGCAGACCCTGCAAAGCAGAAATCCCCTTTCAAGGCCTTTTCGCTGAATTTTGACCGCGCGCTGGCCTTCTGCTGGCCTCTCGCGCGAGCAGAGGCCATTAAGCTCACTGTTGCCTTTGGGTTTTAAAAGAGGAAAGAAAGGCCAAAGGCACATTCCTCGCTTCCCCCCACTCCCCCCTCCCTCCCGTTGACCTCCGTAGCCCCTGCAGGTTGCGCAGTAAGGAGTGCTTCGGATATAAATAAATACAAATCCCCCCGGGCGCGCATCGCCAACAGTTTCAGTGCAGCGAAGCTCCCAAAGTTCAGAGTTTAATGTAAAAGTCTGAAGCGGCCACAATTTATTCTAAATTGCTTCGCTTGATCCGACGACCTCGGAGAATTATCGCCGGAGGAGACCTGGATCAGTAACCGGGAGCGGCAAGGAGGCAGGCGAGAGCGCTGATGGGAGACGGTTCTTTCGCCGATGGAGGTTCCTGCTTGGAAGGACGAGGTTGAATCAACATTTGGGATTTAAAAGAGCCTTGAGAGGCACCTCCCTTTGGAGGGCACGCAGGGATTTGAAGCCCATGTGAGCAATCAGCATCAAGCATCCCGTGGGAGCCCGGCAGGGAATTGGCGGCTGTTTGGCTCCCGAAGCCGCTCACCCCGTCGCTGGCTTTGCTGGGCAGATGGGTGCCAGGGGGTAAGGGTGAATTTGGATTTAACTCCCTGGCTCCCTGCCGAGGGTTTTTTGCAGCTGAATTCTCGCCTCGCTGCTGCTGGGCGCCGGAGCAGCAAAGCAGCTGCCTCCAGCGCCGGGAATAGCCATGAGTGTCCGACGAATTCACAGCTCAGCTGGAAGCCCCCAAGGAGGTTTTGTGAGCATTGCCTGCGCCAGAAAAAAAAGGGAAAAAATAATAATCAAGTCAACTGGAAGCCATCAGTGGCTGAGCAGGCCAGCCTCTGACTTATGCACGCTGGCACGCTTGCACCCACTGAAATGGTCCTGCACTGAGTTATGCTGCTGATAACCCATGCCACGATGCTGCGAGCAGGGTCAGGATTTTTTCTTATGCTTTTCGTTTTACTGTTATTTTTTTTCTAATTGAGTTCTGGAGGGGCCAAAGGTTGCTTTGGCCTCAGCTGCATCTCCAAGCAGAAATGCTGCCTTTGCCCTGGGTGGCCTGTGTGATCTGTGCCTGGTCCCTTTGCCTGCACTCAGGGCAGCCCTTTCGCTTCTGCTAAATAATCCAAACGGATTCAAGACCCCCAAACCCTTCCAGCAGCAATATTCAAGTTTTCTACAAGTGCTGGGGAAGGCTGGGAACTGCAGCTTCTTGGAGGCTGAAGCGATTCACAGAAAAGCACTGATTTCACCAAAACCCTTCTGGGTCAATACTAGAAAATGAGATATTCAAATGAAAGCCGTGAACGCGTTTGTGCAGAACCTACAAGCCCTGGCGCTGTGACAAGGGATTGAAAACAGGAGTCACGCGCTTTCGAGAAACCTGACTCTCATTTTCGGTCGTTTCTCACAACCTTCCTTTCTCTGCCTTCTCCGGTTACGTGGACGGAACCACGGTCCTCGCTGCCAAGAACCGCACCTGGATGGGGACTGAGCACCGCGTCCCTCTGGTCCCCGTGATGAGCTGGGATCTGCTTAGGGACACGTGAGTCTCCACCAGACGAAATAAGACCCTCCAAGGAGCCAGATGATTGAAATCCTACTTGTTTCAGATGGGATTTGAGGGAGGTGAGCTCCCCTCTTTATCTAAAGCCACCGATGTGGGTGACATTCCCAGCTGGCACCTGCGAGCTTTGCTCCTGCTAATCATGCTGTAATGACTGCAAAGTCATTATTCAGTCCATTTTAGGAAGGAAAAGAATGCAAATGAGGTAATTACCAGCTCCTCTTGCCTTTCCAAGCCCTCTGCAACCTGTCTGCAGTAATGCCCTGGTGCAGGAGAGCACTGGAGTGATGGACAGGGATCGAGTGGGTAAAGACGATCCAGCTCATGAAAAGTGGGGAAGGGAGACTGGGGTGCTAGTTAGCACCCAATTGTATGAAGTCCTTCCTCCCACCAACATCTCTGCTAACGTTACATGTCCGAGAAGTCCAAGATGAATGCCATAGAATCACAGAATCATAGAAAGTTTTGGGTCAGAAGGGACCCCTAGAGATCATCTTGTCCAACCCACCCGCAGTGAGCAGGAACACCACTAACAAGATCAGGTTGCTCAGAGCCCTGTCCAACCTGGTCTTGAATGTTTCCAGGGATGGGGCCTCCACTACCTCTCTGGGCAACCCGTTCCAGTGTTTCACAACCCTCATTGTAAAGAATTTCTTCCTTATATCTAGCCTAAACCTACCCTGTTTTAGTTTAAAAACATTACCCCTTGTAATTACCATAACCCCATCTTCAAGGCTTCCAAAAAAATAGACAGCCATAAGCTGCAATGGCCAAGGACTGAGGTCTCTTTGGAGGAGATGCACCAATTTATCTCTGCAAGAAGAGCTTCCAGCCGCTGGCTGGCCCCGAAGTGTGGCAAAGCAAACCCCACTCTTTAGGAAAATCCTCCCCTCTCAGCTTACCAACTTCGTGCACCTTGAGAAAGTAATGAGAGTCCTTCAGATCCCTCCCAAAGCCACCAAAAACTCCTGCTCTGAATTCCTCCCTCTCCCCCCCCGCCTTTTGGCATCGATCAGGATCTTGGATCTTTACGAGGAGGCAGATGCTGATACCATTACCCCGAGCCGTATCTCGCTCGACGGGAAGCCTATCACGACTCCAGTGCTATTCCTCATGGTATCCGATGCTCCCCATCGGAGTGGAAATCGCTGCCTGGCCTGCGTTTAGCGCAGAAGGATGCACGAATAAACTGACTTTTGCTCTGCTGGAGCGGAGTTTTTTCCTGCAGTAAGGCTTCCTCAAGCACACATCCTGGGGTACTTTAGGTAGCGCCGACGGAGGGGAGGATATTAGACTGAGTCACCTGTGGGCCTCTATCTAATTAGACTTAAATGAAGCTGTTTGATAAGGGAATGTATTTCCCCAGCTTTAGGAATAAGGGCTACAGAGAATAACAACAGATGCAGCATAACACCCCGTCTCAGACCAGCAAAGATTAGTGTTATGGCTAAATTATATCCTGGCCCAGTAATAGGGTTATTTCTGTTCCCAGCGCAGTGTTTAGATGAGGAAATCAACAGCGGGAAGTGTATCTTAATTTGCTAATAACAGGAAAGCGAGCAGAGGCTCAACCAATCTCGGTGACATTGGCGGGGTTCGGCAGGGTTTGGGCAGATGAGAAAGCACAGCCGTTGGGTAGCAGATGGCATTTCCACGTCTACTATCAAAATGCAAAGTTAGTTAATGAATTTCTGACACGGAGCGTCACAGCATGAACGGCTCAGGCTGAAAGCAAGCAGAAAAAAATGTGAATAAAGGGAATCATGAGGGACCAAGGGCTGCTCATTCTTGCACCGAAGCATCCAAATGCAGGACTGGGATGCAGCGAGGAAGAAGGTACTGTCAAGGGTAAACCTGACGGCTGCTCGTTCCAAAAACAATTCATTTTATTACCCATTCGCTCAGACAGCGGTTCCCTTATCTGGGGCAAGTGGCCGTCTCAGATGGGTGATAACGGGAGCTTTTTAGAACTGTGCAAAGAATAATTCTCCATTTGCCAGCTGACCTGGAGTATCAAGGGAGAGGGTGGAAAAAAAGATTATTGATCTAAAATAGCCCTCTTTTGGTCTATTTTATAACAGTTGGAAGGAGGGAAAAAAAAAAAAAGGCAAGTGTTCCCAGTTCAATGAATGGCAAGGGGGTGCTATTTATTATCCTGATTCATTCCTTTCTAAATGAGTGCAGGTGTTTTTCAAACGAGACACTTTCCCCAGACAAGCGGAACAAAAAGGTTTTTAAAACAGAAGGGAAGCTCTGGCTTTTTCCAGCTGATGAATATTTGTTTTAGGTAACTCTTAGCACTTTCTTTTAGAGGGCAGTGAAAACTTTGATGGACCTTTTTCTGAATGTCTCTTGTTGGAGTCCAGTATTTAAAGAGGTGATTTCTACCTTCCCCCTTCGAACTTCCATTCATCTAATTTTATAGAGTAAAAAAAAAAGGAAAAGTGACACATTATTCAGTTTACATAAGAGTCTGAAGACACTACAATGAATGTATTATGTGCACTGGAGTATCCTTATCATACAAACTCCCACACGCAGGCAGGAACAGAATGAATTCTTCACTTGGTCCTTAGCACTGCTTGTCATAATGAGGAAGGTTAATTAACACGACCTTTTTCACGTTAAAGGAAAAAGCCAGAAGATCCCATCTCTTACAAATTTGTTTTTTGAAAAAATGAAATTAAACCTAAAATACACTAATCAATGAAGCCAACAAAGAAAATGCAAGAGCTTCTTTTTCCTCCCCACTCTGAAGATCAGAGGAAAACAAGTGTGAAAAGAAAATCTATGGTCAATAGAGCATCTCATCACTAAACAAAAGGGAAATATCAAGTGTGGTCTCAAGTCCAACAGCCTTAGCCATAATCACACAGTTTCCAAAAGCAAGAAGGCTTGAGGGAGACCTTCAGAAAGTGTGATCCCAGCTTTAATGAAGGGCTGGAGAAAAGGAGCTGAGAGCAGCCTGATCAATAAAACACGGGCTCATCCAGAAACCTTCAAAATGTATGCTAAAAAAGAGCAAACAAGCAGGTAAAGACAAGACCCTGGAGAATGACACACAAGCTGTATCTTCCAGACCATCTAACTCCAACCAAGAAGCCTTAAGCAGAGATGGGGAGGGAAAGAAAGGGAAATTTTTTAGCTGCATTGAATTGTCCCTGACTCAGGGATCTTTCCCAACCATCCCCACTTCACAGCATCACCCTCTTGACTCCTTATTTCCAGGGAATAAAGCTGATAATCAAAGCTGCTGGCTCCAGGGTTGGATTGGAAGAGCAGCAATATCCTCCGCCTCTCCGGGGAGGCTTTACACGAATCACTTCATTAGACATGGGCCGAGTGCAGATATCGCGTTTCTAAGATGCAGCAGTTTATCTTTCTTTTATGTTTAATCTCTTTTTCAACTCCCACGGCTTGAAAACATTTCCTGCAGGACGCTTTATTCTGCCAAGACAGTTCCTCAATGTCAAAACGGGAGGAGGTTTGGGCTGCCGTGAGTTGCTCCATCTGAGCATCGTGTCAGATGAAACGCCTGGAAGGCATCTGGAGAGCAACCGTGGAGCAAGGCCACCCCAGGTATCTTCATGCATTTGCCACTCAGCCCCGTGCAAGGAGTGGTGGCCACCGCAAGCCCACGCCTGTGGTTTCAAGCAGCGCTTGGAGCCGCTGCTCCCGTCCCGGGTGCCTGAGCATATTTCTAAATATACCTTACCCAGCCGCTGTCTGGCAGCGTATCTGCTATATGACCATGGGCATATATAAAATTATATAAATGTGATATAAAATTCTCACCTCGGTTTCTCTTCCTCAGCTCAAGCAGAGCCAGCACAGCGACTGTTGTCCTCCAGCTCTTCACTGTACTCATAAAAGCAAATAAAAAGCATTGAGAATGAGACCCAGGCAGTTTTGTTTTTTTTTTTTCTTCCAGACAGTGGTAGATTTACTAGGAAATGCCCTCGTGGGTAGACCCCAAAACCCACTCATTCTGAATGCAAGCCACCGCTGAAGCCTGATAGAGAAAAACAATGCGAGGCAAACGTCAACCGCTTCAAAATGTTTTATTTTTACACCATTAAAATGTGGCTTCTGGCTTTCTGGTTCGCAGTGCTATTATTTCACTTCAGAATAGATGAAAATGGGATGAGAGAAGGAGCAGAGGAAGAATTTTTAAAAAGACTCACCCTTTCCACTCCAAATTAACCGTGAATTCAGGAAGAGACAATATCTTTTTGTTCTGGCCTGAGCTGAATTATTTTTTTCCACTCCTCTTTTTCACTCCAGAAAGTCATCCCTGCACTCTGTGACTCTCCTACCCTTAGTAAGAGTGGTAAAAGGCTGTTGTACCTTATCGGGTCCTTTCACCAAGAGCAGCTGAGAAACTCTGCTCACAATGTGGCTGCTGGTAGTTCACATCTGTGTTTTATGTGATGTGTCTCGAACGCACACGCTATACACATGCACGAGGCTATAAATGGAATAAAATCCTCAGATCCTTTCTTATATTATCATAAATCGCTTACCTTCATCATCCCCATAACAACCACGACCATATAATTAGATGCCCAGGTAACTAATGCTTCTCTTCTGGGAAATACAGACACTTCAGGTTATGCAAAACCTTGACCAAAGCGTCTCCTGTGAAAAGATGCTGACGTTCACGCGCTTTCTAAGCATACGTGCGCCGACACTTCAAATCGGTCGCAATTGTCTGAGCAGAGCACAAGAACCTCACTGGATCCACGTGTGTACATTTTGCCTTTTTTTTTTTTTTTTCTCTAATGATTAAAGGATATGAAGGCATCCATAAATAGAAATCCTGCAAATAGAATCGTAGAATGGTTTGGGCTGGCAGGGACCTTAAAGCTCACCCAGTTCCACCCCATCTACCATGAGCAGGAACACCTTCCACTAGCCCAGCTTGCTCAAAGCCCCATCCAACCTGGCCACAAATATGCAAAATAACACAAATACAATCGTGTTATCCAGAAACGAGGGGTTCCTGACACTGACTTGCCTTAATGCTGACAGGGCTAAGGTCAAGAACAGGAGCTAGATTTCATCTCAGACACCACTGTTCTCTATTTCTTTTACATCCAGGTGGACTTTGGAGGAGCATGAACCATTGAAATATGGCTCCAATGTGAAAATAGCTTGCCTGGCAGCTTGGACCCAGATTTAAGAAGATGCTGGCTTCATTAAATGCCTGTTTAGCATTTCAGCATCTCTGCTTATTGCCCTCCACCCCAACGCTCAACAGGAGATGTTGAGGAGCTGCAGAATACAAGTTGTTTAGGATCCATCTCTCTAACAGATGTAGGCAGAGAAGTGAGAGCTCGTGTATGTGCTGACACCAGCGGTGGTTGGCTTTGCAGCCTGTGCCAGTCTCTGCCGTTAGCTGCATCCAAGCAGTCCATCTTCGTGGGACACAAGCTGCAGCCTCAGCCTTTGATGAGAGGGAAAACAGGGCACGAAAGGCAACCATTAGTTTATGTAGCACCAGGGCAGAGGGACGCAAGGAGAAGAGGATGTGGCAACATTCACCAAGAAGACAGGGCAGAGGAAAAGACGTGTGGTGGATTTTAATGCAGCCTGGGAAAGGAATTCAGCACGTAGGGGGTCAGCAAGTTTCAGAAGACAAGGAAGGAGGCAGGTCAGTGGCTGCATTCGAGAATGTGCTGAAATTCAGATTTTGCTGCTGTTTCTGAGAGTCTGACTGAGCAGGACCTGTTTATTATCCCTCCATCATCTCCTCACATTGAGGTGTCATGGAGCCGTTACCAAGGCCATGCGTTACACAAACCTTGATCTTATACACTCTCCTGGTCTACCTTAACCCTCCAGGGCATCCTTACATGAAAAAGTGCTTCCAAGGTTCTTCAGAAGAGATCTGGCAAAATTAGTCTTAATTTAGCCTTGGTAATTGCCTTTGGCATCAGTCAGCAAAGAGGGGTTGGGAACATCAGAGAAGAGCTCCTTCTTTTTCATTATTTATTTCCCGTGACATAGAAGAGTCTTCTTTCTGCAGGGAAGCTGCTCAGTCGAACTCCTAGCAATAAATAAACAAACCAAAAAGTTTCTGGGGAATGCACTGATTTGATTAATTTTGCCACAAGGATCTTCTAAGGAGAAAAAAAATTGGTTCTGCAACCACGAAAGTAATTTTTATTTTTAGCTTGTCATTCATTACATCTGTCGCAGAGTTCTTCCTACCTTGGCAGCAAGGGATGCTCTTGTACGGATCAGCTGCACCGCTGACATCCTTTGCAGCTTTTACTGGACCCCAGAAAATCTCTCCTCCGCCCACATTCGGCTAAGTACTTTTGTATCTTCAAACTTCCAGACCCTTACAGCAATTTGAACATGTTAAAAATATGATTGTATTCGAGTAGTCTACCAGAGCAAAGCCCGATGGGGACTCATGGTTGTCATTAACTGGAGGAAGGGATGAAGATTTCTCCCTCCAGTTCCAAAAAGACGTTCCTCAGAGGATGACAGCTCTCTATTTTTTAATTTATAACTTTTCCCCATTGAGATGCTCACATCTTGGTGCAAGCTGTCATTGTTTTAAGCCTGCGATTCCTGAGATAGCTTCTCCACACGTGGGATCTTCTGGGCTGGATACAAACAGCTCGTTGGGCCAGCTCTGCCCCAAGCAGGGCTTCTTCTTGGGCTGTCCCCAGGCTGTATCCAGCTTCCTGAATGGCTCACTGCCTTCAAATCTTGGGGGATTCCTTTACAACATCCCCCCCATCCGCTAACAGTCCTCGGATGCTCTCTGGTGAGTTTGTGCTGACAGCTGGGTTGGTTGGGTGGTGAATGAAGACCCCTCCGAGCTGGTACTTGCAACTATAACGGATGCATC
The DNA here is from genome assembly GCF_030867145.1 of Opisthocomus hoazin. NCBI lineage: Eukaryota > Metazoa > Chordata > Aves > Opisthocomiformes > Opisthocomidae > Opisthocomus > Opisthocomus hoazin. The sequence goes on along the minus strand of NC_134437.1, from coordinate 7,749,778 downwards.
TTTCACATACCACAGCAGGTTGGGAAACAAAGAAAGATGAGGAAGGGAGATGTGTGTCTCTCCCGAGCTGCTAATGCCAACGCGAACTGCAGGTCTCAAATCAGACTGTGCCAGGGGTTAGGTTTGCCCCAAAACACACAGGAAGGGTTATGTGAAAGTACTAAGAAATACTTAAGATATGTCTAGTCTGGCATTTTTATTTTTCCAGAAAACAAATAATAGTGTTTTAGACTATTATGAATTCCTTGGGCTACATAGAGCTGACTGAAATGCAGCGGAGTTTCATCCAGCATGGCTTTAGGGAATAAAACCACATCCCGTTGACACCGCACCACGCCAAACCTTTGCACTTCACTGCATTACTGCTAGAGAATAATTTGAGCTGCATCGGTTTACATTTAAATCACGGTTAGTTTTAAGTCGCATTTAAAGTGGCAGGTTGAAAGAGCAGCCTGCGTTCGAGCCAGCCGAAGCTGCTGCCGAAGAGCATCGTGGTGCCGGCGGAGGTGGCAGAGCTGGGGACCCTGTAACGAGCGACGTCGGTGCCATCGCTGGGCTGTCCTCACCACACAAACCCAAACACGGATGAATTCAGGTGACCTACTGCAGGGGCAGACCCAGGGGCTTTACATCGCAGAGTTAAAGCTGCGTAAATGCACCAGTATTTTGCCAAAGTAGGCTTTTTTCACTTCTTCTCTCTTCCCCTAACAGCTCCCACACATACAATCAGCTGCCACGTGGAGAAGGGGAAAAAAAAATAAAAAGTGATAGAAATGACAGCAGAGTAACAGAAAAACTACAACATTTTCACAGCCTTGTCTGCTGGTTTTAAGTGCATTTCACCGCAGCTCAAAATTACATTATTTAGTATCAATTATCCTTCGATTGAAGCTCGGAGAGGTGGCAAGGCTAGCGTTTTTATCTCATTAGCATGTCTTGCCTGCTAACCATTTGCTATATTCCCTCCCTTTGATCCTGTCTTTGATTATATTGTGTGACAAAAGCCCATGTAATCTACTATTATTTCCATTAATAGCAAATCTGCCCTCCTCTTTGACAAGCCAATTTATTATCATTGCGGCGTCTTTGTGCATCTCAGCCAGGTTGACACCCTCTTCCCAGCCCCGGCGGTGCAGAATTAGCAGGTGTTGATCCAGCCCGGATGGCACGGGGACCTTGGGAGTGTCATCAAACAGGGCTCAAAATATTGACACTTTAATGGCAAGCAGAAGAGAACGAGATGATGCGAAGAGGCGATGCAGTTCAAGCGGTTTTGCTCTTTGCCCCACAAAGATGCGGTGGATGAAGATGCAGAAAGAGGTCTTTAAGGAGGTGAGATTCATCGGTGACCTGTGAACATGACCAACTTGTTTTTGAACTCGGGGCAAGCTGTATCTGCCCCTCATCATCCATTTCTGCTGTCCTACTTGGCTTCCAGACGCAAGCCTGATTGACAGTAAGAAAACCCTATGATCTCCATCCGTCTTTCCAAAGTCACTTTGAGAAACGCAACTTCTACACCTGGAAATACCATGCTCATCGGCTTTATTTTTAATGCAGTTTTGCAGCCAGAAGTGGGTGCTGAAGCCAGAGTGGGTCTTCACAAGCCCTGTTTTGACAAACTAAATCAGGTGGGTGTTAGGAAGCCGGTCTGAACTGCTTTCGCCATTGTTTGGCTAACCCTAGGGTGATGGTGAAGTTCCCCTTCAATCTGGGCTTGAAGAGTGATGCTCTCACGGTGAAGACTCAATGACTTTAAATTGGATGCCCCCACACACAGCCCCAGCCCCTTACTTTTCCAGGGAGATTAACCAGCCCTGATTGCTCTTCTCCATCTACTTCAAGTGTAAACACCCATTTCTCACCTCAAAAGAGATGCACTTAAAATAAACTGCCGATGTCGTGAAAATACCAACTCCGGCACTACAAAAGGATAATCACGGTTCTTAACTTGAGCACAGTGCACAGTGCTTATTATTTTTCCATGCCCTTGTGGTCTAAAAAGGTAGTGGGAAATGAGCTCTGCTTGAAGAATAAAGAGTTTTTTGGTGGGAAGCAGTTATCTACAGCCGCATGGAAGAGAATAAAGCTATTAAGAAAGGGGAGCCTTATCAACGTGTGAGTTGAATCTCAGCGAAATCTCCTGTCAGAGATACAAAAGATTCAGGTCCAGGTAACAACGCTGCCTCTCATCCTCCCCTTTCATTAAAATTTCTTCCTCTGCCTCGAAATTAAAAGCAAACGGGTGGCCCAAGATACAGAGCTCACCTTCGAGGCACGTTGGGCTCTGTTGCACTACCATTGCAGTGGAGTTTCTTCTAAATTAACTCTGGGTCTCAGAGACCATAGAAAGGATTTGCTGTGGTTTCCGAGCCGGCTGCATTTTAAGAAATTCTTTTGAGGTTTTCTGATCCTAATTTGGAGAGGTGTCAGGTCCTCAGGCTCGGTGAGGAGCTGAGGGTGCACGCAAAGGCGTTTCCAAGGCCAGACCAGAAAACCATCCCGTACGAAGAGCATCCATTTGTGCTTCAGAGCGAATGCAAACAGCTCCATCATCGCATATAATGGAAATACGATCCTGATAAAAAACATATTCCCACACAGGTATTTTATTTCTCCTCCTCTCCAGCATTTAAAACTTGCAGAATATGGATTTTATCCCTTACATCTGTCTGATTTTTTGTTTGAAAAGTTTGTTTCTTCCAAAAAAAATGCAACCTCGCTGTTTTTTTCTTTCACCACGCAGCAGCGAGCCCCACAGACCGACTGGGCTCAGCAAAGTCTAGAGCTGATTTATTTTATGAGATAAACGAAGTGCAAACACACTGCCTATTTGCAGTATTTTCTCGGGTTTCAGGGCTTCTCCCAGCACTGTAAAATAATTTGAAAAAAGAGGTTTATGAATTACCTTTGATCTGCGAAGTCCGGCTGCAAGGAACAAACGTGGGAAAGAGAGCCTGATGCCGGTCCACCCCCCTCCTGTCCTGCTCGCAATATGGACAGCACCAATTTCCTCGGAGACTCCCGCCGAGGAAGGGATGCGCCCGCCGCAAGCGATGCTCCAGGCGCGCGGGGAAACCTTCGTCTGCTGCTTGGCAGATCAGCATGCAGGGATATTTTTACGGTCTGAACATGGAGGTTTAATAAATATTCAAGAATTTACAGCACAACAGCTTTTCTAGAGCAAATCGCAGAAGAGTTTTTGTAGGGAAAAAAAAAATTGTCATTCTCCTGGGTTCTTGTTCAGGTAAAATGGAAAAAAAAAACCTAAATGGGGGGGGCAAAAAATGAGGGATTTTTGGGCTGAGAAGTGTCCACATGTGGGCTTTCAGGCCCACGTGTGTAGACAAGCCCTTTGGAGAGCAGTCGGGCTGCAGCCCTGGAGCTCCGCAGCGGTGTGAAGGTGTTCCTCCCTGAAACCCGCTGCTGGGAGGCAGAAGGTCAGGTTACTTTATCCCTTAAATCCCCCTGGATTTCGAAATCTATGCATGTTAACTGCTGATTTCTCTCTTGCTTCTGTTAATTCATAAATAAATGAATGGAGTGGGTTGATTCTTTTTTTTTTTTTTTATCTTTGAAGTATTTTTGAAGAAAAATAATTGGCAAAGAACCTGTCGTTTTTCCCACCAGCTCTACGGATTCATTTAAGTTTTATAAGTGCTTTTTCTATCAGAATAAAGGCTTTATTAAAAATTACTGTAACAACACTCTTCTGCACAGTATACTCATAACCCCTAAATACCACTCTTTATATTAAGAGCTTTACCCTTTAAAACACTGAGATGCATTCCCAGGGGGGTCTCAAATAGCTTGAAACCACTCAGAAAAGAAAACATCAAATGAAAGCCCTTTAGGAATACCCAAATATTCTGAAAACATGCCTGTGTTTTCTCCTGTAATGGGTGCAGGATGGAAGAAGATGGGTGTTTAAGATGGAAGCAAGAGACACATCTGCAGCCTAAGCCGAGCTTCAAGCCAAGGACGAAGGTTTTGGATCCTTCCTGAGACCCTGAGCTTTTTTTTGAAGCAGGGAAGGGAGGCAACATGACAGAAATGGTGATATTTAGTTGAGAAGACACGGTTGGATGACGAAACCCAACCGATGGTTGCTTTGGTCTTGGGTCACTGAGATTTGCTCTGAGCACAGTGCTAAACTAAGCAGACTCACGTGGATGAGAAGCCATCAAAACCCTGGTTTTGTGTCAAAAAATCAGCTTCTGTCTCCCTAGCAATGTCACGTTGATAGAGGAGAGCCTTTATGTGCCACGTGGCTACCTCCACCTCCTTGTTCTTGCAAAATGGTTCGGCTGGAGATTCAGCCTTATCAACGCCCGTTAATTGCTTTGCTCCCTTTCCATGCAACATCTCCGCTTGGACAAAAGCCTGGCTGTAAAAATCTGCACGTGGGGGAAAACCAGCACACAGGGAAATCCCCGATTTGCATTCACGGAGGAAGCACTTGATAATTATTCCGTTATCTATGCATTATTTTTATCATCAAGTTCTAACTCTTATGTCTATTATCCAGCGTGCTATGAGCACGTAGAGTAGGTGTCTTCACAAACAGGGAGGAAGGCTTAAATGCTCTTTCAGAGTGAATTAAAATGGAAACCCAGGTGAACCGATCAAGTTTTATTATCTTTTGAAGATAGGCTTTCAGGGGTTTTGTACAAAATTAACTACTCCAGTGCGATACAGAACCTAATTCCCTCTTCAAAAAAAATTGCAAAGCTTTCCAAGTTACGCTGAATAATGGATTGTAACTCGCTCAACTGACCAATTTCACATTTTCCTATGTGAAAACAGCACAGGTTGAGTCCCTTTTCCAAGTCTGTTGTGTGTTCTTGCTGCAAGGGCACCGTACAATGGAGTCTGCTGGATCACAGCCTCATTTGCCCATACGGCCTCTAGCAGCAAGCCCAGTTTTGCTTTCTTTTTGGGCAGATACCATCCTTTAACGGTTGTCTCTGGCCATTGCTATTCCAGAATAATATTCCCACGTGCGCAAAGGGGCTTTGCAAGAGCAAAAGCTGATGAGAGAAGTCATACGACTAGTAGAGTGACCCTAGCAAGAAAACAAAGAGAAAACACGCACAGAACCAAGAGCAGGCAAGAACCAAAGACCACCTGTCCCAGTTTTGGACAGCTCAAGAGCCTAGCCAAAAAAGAAAACCCTTAAAAAGCAGGAAGAGGGTTTTAGTTTCTTTGTGGTTTTTGTTGTTCTTCCTAGATAAATCTTGCAGGTGAGGGAAGTTACAGTCAGCCCTCCGTGCTTCGCTAAGCGTGCTTCCACCCCAGACCACCCCCAGCCTCACCTGGGAAATGGGCCATCTCCACAGCTGATCGCCAGCCATGGGGCAAAACATCGGTGCCTCGGAAATAAGCACCCGTGTACCCCCGAGTCACCTGGGGGGAGTCACTGGAGTGAATGGTGAGCAAACAAACCAGGGGGGGAAATTCATCAGAGCATCCCAATTTAGCGTGGCTGGGAGCAGTGGGGCAGCAGCAACTCCGTAGAATTGATGAACTGCTTATTAAATGGCAGCGGTGGCGACAGTGCTTAACGAAAAAAAAAAGAAAAATCAAATTCAGGCGAGCGAAAGCAAGGAAAAAAAAGAAAAAAAAAAGAAAAGGGAAATGCGAGTTAATGGAAGCTTCAATCATGAGGCTGCACGAGCCATGGGAGGCAGTTATAGCGACAGCTCGCACTTATTGCCGGGAAAATTCTCTTCTGGAGAGCATGCGTGAGGACAGCGGGAGGGGATTGGGGTACGCGGGGATGGTGGGACAACTCCAGGGCTTGTTTTGGCCTCCTGTCCAAAGCTGTGCCCTGGACACCCAGTTTTCCTCACCTGCCTCATCACCACGTCCCCAGTGAAGGAGAAGAAGCGACTGCAAAGGCAGTGCCCGGGTTTTAGGACCTTTGAATGCTGACTAGGGTTGTTTTCCCCCTTTATAGAAGAGATTCGAAAGCAGCCGAAGTCTCTCCCTCGCTCTGGTGGAGTTCAATGGGCTGAGTTATACGAGTGGGCAGGAGGCTCTATGGGTCCCTTCTGACACCCAAAACGATCGAGAAGCTTTTTTGCCGTGACCCATTTAGATCCTCACGCAGTTTCATTTCCTTTCCCATCTGTCACACCTTTAAAAGCAGAGCTCTTGCCTCTCGTCTTCTTCAAGTGTTTCCAAGTAACTCTCTCCTCCACTTCTCTAAAACCTTTCCAGGCTCCCACCCTCTCTTCCCCAACACTAAAAATAGCTGTCGGTTGTAGCGGAGCCGTGGGCTGACCTGGAGCATCCCTAACAGGAGCTCAGCCGCATCCACCGACGCCGAAAAGCTGAAATCCCTCCTAAGCCAGGTACTCCAGCTCCGAGCGCCTCTGTGCATCCCGAGCTGTTTGCATCTCCGAGTACCCTCCACCGTGGCTCTCCTCTACAGCTAATTGGCACGACCTTGGGTGTAACTCCTTTTTACTAGCTGTTGACGGGTGTCTGCTATGAAGATGAATTAGTTATTTAGGTAGCAATCAGCTCCCCTGGTTTAGTGAAAGTGCATCCATCCCTCTTCAAGCCTATTAAGGGCTGGGATAAACTTTCCAGCTAATGCACGCCGCAAATCCACTACCACTCTGGAGATGTCAAGCACCTACATATTTTTTGTTATTCACTAATGAAAAAATTCCTTAGGAGGAGGGAAAAAAAAAAAGAGAAGGCAGTGCCAATAGCAATTCTGAGCTCCAATTAAGCAGGTTTCGTTGCCTGCCTGTGTTTGTCCCCAGCTCTGACTTGCTCTGTTAAGGTCAGCGGCTGGCTGGGTGGGAGTTGTGCATCACACCAACAGTTCAGCATCATCCACTCTCTGAGGACCGGCAAGACCCAAAGGGTGCTGAGATACCAAGCCTTGGACTGGGGAGGAGAGAGCTCCGCTCGTGCCTGCACAGCTCCCCTCCTGATGCTTTTGGGACTGACAAAGGCAAATAGAAGAGCTCAGGCTTCCCCCCAGAAGAAGATTTCATGCTGAAAACTCCCCAAATTCTGGAGATGAGGAAGCCCCTGTGCTGACAATGTGTGATTTCACAGCCAGGGATGCCACGCTCCTCAGCCCATGTGTGTAATGATTGTGTTGGGTCTCTGCTACACAGGTCCCCCTTCAAGGAGACAGCTCTGCTGCTCCTTCCCTCCACCAAAACCCCTTTTCCATCAGGATAAATCTCCTGAGAGTCTTCCCAGACAATGAGAAGCCTTCCCTGAGATGCACGGTTGGGAAACGAAAGCCCCTCAAGGCTTTGCGTGCTAAACTGATGCTCAAGCAGCCACAGAGGGTGCAACCACAACACCCCCTGCAATTTTCTGCTTAATCCATTTTTCCACACTTCCACAGCCTGCCACGGAGATGAACAAACAGCACAGCAACGCTGGAGCCCTTCCCTGGCATTAGGATGAGCCGCTGATCAGGAGATGGACTCCTGATTGCAGGGGAGGGATGACAGGGAGGGCAGGATGCCAAGCAGCCCTCTAATCCACACCGACACACACGGTGCGCGTGAACAGACCTGGATGTTTTAGCCTGAATTTCTCTGGTTATGCAACTGGGAGCAAAACGCTCCCCGGGGTAGTTCAATGGCTCATTTTCAGATGCCCAAATTCAGCCTTTCTTCCTTTCCCTCACTGGGATCGTGGGCTGTAGGATCAGCTTTGGCTTTTAAATGGGCTGAAACCCCATTTATCTGCAAAGTTTGCCCTGGCAGAACTAAAGAAAGATAAAACAATAGAAAAAAAAGTCATTATTTCCTACCAAGAGCAAAAGACTTGGAAAAATACCAGCCCCCCCCAAACCAATTGCCACCTGCCGGTGTGCCCGAGCCTGCTACCGTGGGGGGAATTTTCTTCCCTTCCTGCCCAGCTGCAGATGCAACTGCTCTAATAAGCTGTAACTTTCCTTTCCATTTGGAAGTAATGAGATATAATCTGTTTAATTCTAGTCTTTGAGCTCTTTTGGCGGCCTTTTTCTATTCCCCTTTTCTGATTTTTTTCTTTTCTTTTTTCTTTTTTTCTCTCTAAAGGAAAACTCCATCATGCAGCAAAAGATTTTTCTAATCACCAGCTCTAATTACAAAGCAGAGTAAATTGCCATAAACTTTCTTTTTTTTTTTATTTTGCAAAATTGCCTTAAATATAACGAAGAAAAATTAAAAATCAAACAGGCAGCTGCAGACTGGAGTGGCTGGTGGAGGTTAGGCTGGGAAGCGATGGGAGGAAGGAGCTAAGGCTTGGAAGGGGCTTTTGTGTAAGACCAGATAGGTAGAATTATCAGGTGGGGCAGCCGAGATGGAGATGTCCATCACCACCATCAAGGCAAAGAGGGCTGTTCCTGAGGGTTAATTGATCCATAAGTAGGTATTTGTTGAAGTGCATAAATTTGTCAGGCTGAGAGAGTCCCCAAACCAGTCAGAATTTCCCCCAATCCTTGCAGGAAGCAAGCTGCTGCCAAAAGCATGAAGACTTTGGTGGAAGTCATCTCAGGAAACACCTTGGTAACTGGGAAGATGCTGGAGAGCACTGGGCATCCAGAGCTGGGGGCTGCAGATGGCTGGGGGTGGGGGGGGGGGGTGGGGGGGGGGGGGCTGTGTCTGCACAAGAACCATCACTGCAAAACCCAGCCCCAGCACAGGAATGGTGAGATCCTTCCGGAAAACATCCCACCGCATCCGAAACGTACCACTTGTACACAGCCAAAGCGGTCCAGGAGGATGGGGAGGCTTCATTAGCAGCAATCAGTGGTTTCCATAGCTACGAATGTAAGCATGGTCTCCATCACACGCTGCCTTCGGAAAGAAAGGGGGGAAAAAGTGTTACCTGTGTCCAGACACGGCCAAGAGTACGGCAGAGAGGCAAGCTGAGAGTTTAGCTGGGAGAACAGATGGGTATGTAAGGAAACACGGATGAATGCAGAACCCGCAGGTAAGTTATTTTTGGTTTATGCCTGATGTATCTACACCTGACCTGTTGCATCTCTCCATCCGGACCAGAGCATCGCAGCTGTCTGCTCCCAGCTGCTGAGAAATCCACCACTGAGTTGGGTGTAAGGCACTGTAAGGGTGATGGATGCCGTGCAGGCTGCAGCAGATCTTCACCCTTGGTACACGACCTCCACGGACTGACTGTTTAGGAGCAATTCAACCTGGAAAAAGAAGTCCTGGCTTGACTTATCTCTGCCTAGAAAAGGAAGAATATTCCAGGACCGGCTGCTGCGGATTGCTACCCAGAAAATTAGACGCTCTACATTGCTCCAAATGCCAGCGAGTTGCTAAAATACAGCAAAATAAAGTTCAAGCTGGGGTTGTGTGGGGTTTATTACATGCAGTGATAGTTTCATAGGGTTCATAAATCAACTTATTTCATCTGTGTCAAGGTCTTCTTCAGAGCAGGGACGCGCTGGCGCTGGTGTCCTTGCAGGCAGCCATGCTACCCAATTAACTTCCCTCTCCTCTCTCTCAAAATTCATTTGCTTAGTAAAGTCTGCAAGGGAGCTCGAATAGAATCCGTGCCTGGGCATCTTGTATAAGTCAAACAGGGAGGGGATTTCTCTATACAACAGCCACAAAAAGGTGCCAAATTAATTTAAGCGCATAAACCCGAGAGGCTCTGCCTACACCAGGATGAGATGCACTGCAGGAAGGGTCTCCACCACGGCCGGCACGAAGGTTAAATGGCTCAAAAAAATATCCCACCAGATGCACGAGCTGGCGAGGGGCCAGACAACTTTCATACCCAGCTTTTCTCCAACCTCCCCCCCCCTATATTTTTTTTGGTCGGAGCCTTCTGTGTAGGTTTTGACAAATGGACGCGGAGCGACAAAAAACTAAAAAAAAAATTCCCAATAAAACTGTTGGTCTGGCATCTAGCCAAGCTGCTCTCATCTTCGTGTTTCACCAGGGAGCTGGCTCAAATCCTAAATAATTTCCTACAGGTGTCTTTAGACTCTCACTGCTCCCTCTGGATAAACCTGTTGAAAATATTTAGTGTGGGTGGCTGAACGAATATCTCCTGAAAATCAACACCAAGTTGCACATCTCCCTCCAGATCCCCTCAAACCGCACGTCCTGTGCCTTGAGAAAACAAGAAAAAAGTCAGATCGAGCAAAGTGCCTGCTTCAATTTCACTGAAAGCCAGAGGTTTTCAGCAGGCGCTGATCTGTGGTGAGCAGGAGCTATGTTTCCTGCAAAAATCTGCATTTCCAGAGTTGTTCCTGTGCAGCCTCAGTGCTAAACCCAGTTTTCTCCAGATTTGGCCAGAAGGTCCCACTCATTCCAGGGAAAAAGTTGATTTACAGAATCACAGCATGTTAGGGGTTGGAAGGGACCTCTGTGGGTCACCCAGTCCAACCCCCTGCCCAAGCAGGGTCACCCAGAGCAGGCTGCACAGGACCTCAGCCAGGTGGGTCTGGAATATCTCCAGAGAAGGAGACTCCACAGCCTCCCTGGGCAGCCTGGGCCAGGGCTCCATCACCCTCAGACTAGAGAAGTTCTTCCTTGTGTTCAGACGGAACTTCCTCTGCCTCAGACTGGAGAAGTTCTTCCTCGTGTTCAGATGGAACTTCCTATGCATCCGTTGTGCCCGTTGCCCCGTGTCCTGTCGCTGGGCACCACTGAAAAGAGTCTGGCCCCGTCCTCCTGACCCCCACCCTGCAGATATTTGTGGGCATTTCTAACGTCCCCTCTCAGCCTTCTCTTCTCCAGGCTGAACAAGCCCAGCTCCCTCAGCCTTTCCTCGTAGGAGAGATGCTCCCGTCCCCTCCTCATCCTCGTCACCCTCCGCTGGACTCTCTCCAGCAACTCCTCATCTTTCTTGAACTGGGGAGCCCAGCACTGGACACAACACTCCAGATGGGGTCTCACCAGGGCAGAGCAGAGGGGGAGGAGAACCTCCCTCGCCCTGCTGCCCACACTCCTCTTGATGCACCCCAGGATCCCATTGGCCTTCTTGGCACCCAGGGCACGCTGCTGGCTCATGGTCACCCTGTCGTCCCCCAGCACTCCCAGTCCCTCTCCGCAGAGCTGCTCTCCAGCAGGTCCGCCCCAGCCTGTACTGGTGCCTGGGGTTGTTCCTCCCCAGGGGCAGGACCCTGCACTTGCCCTTGTTGAATTTCATTTAGTAGAAAGGTAGCCATAAGGTCAGCTCGATCCTTATGAGACACTGGAGAATCCACACTCACGCACTCACCCTTGATGTGACCGACACTGCAGGATCCCCACCCATAGCAGACCAGGGGTTGTGGTGGATAATTAAGATTTTTGGGGTCTGGGGATGGGTTTTGGGGCAGCAGCACACTCTCCCTGGGCAAACCCCAATGCTCCGCTCCACATCAGGAGCCGACAACGCATTTCGGACTAATTGCTGTAATTATCTACGTGCCCAGCATGTGCCTAAAAATGTCATTGTCAGGCTGGAAAAAGATTTCTGGCCCTTTTTCCCCCACGCCAGGTTACATCTCCCCACCTGTCTTGTCCTACGCTGTCCTACCCTCCCCTCCCCTCCCCTGCAAACCTCCCTTGGCACTGAATTACACCCTTTCCCCTCAAAAAATACCCCACCGGCCTCACATTGATAGATGGTCAGGGGAGAAAAATATTTAATTTTTCCCTTCCTGTGTCCTGTGGAAAGCCCAAGGGCAGGGAAATCTGAGCACGGAGCTGTTTGAGCTGTATCTTTTTTCCAGGGGTGGGAATTAAAGGGAATTTGTTATTGGGTTGCACCCCACCAGGTCCCCCCGAGCATACTGGGGGTACCAGTCCCTGAGGAGCCTCCTGGACACTTTGGGGAGATGCTTGCTCAGCTCCGATTTATACAGAAGCCGTGGGCTGCTGGGAAACCCAACCTTGTTATCGATGCAGCCCATGATATTAATGAAAGTCGTTTGGAAAATCGGGTTTTGAAGCAGTGCGATCCACGCCGAGATTTTTCAATACCCAATCACCCACGGAGCCGCTCGGCGCGACGCTGAAGGGAATTCTGCAGCTGTTGAAACAAATTGCGTTTGGAGAGCGGGATTTCCTTTCATTAACCAGTTGACAACGTCAGCCTCCTTGTTTGGGGGTTTTGGGGCTTGGGTTTGAATCCCCCTTCTCCACTTTTTCCTCTAAACTCATCAAATTCTGCTTTTTGCAGTCATCCAGCTGCCAGCCTCGCTGAGAAAAGGACCGAAACTTTCCAATCGTCAAGTTTTTCCTCAAAATTACCGGTGTAAATTCATCGATGTGCACTCCAGCCGCTTCGTCAGGGCTCAGACTCCATTTTCCTAGGGCTTGAGGGACCCAGAATTACGTGTCACGAAAGCAGGCTGAGACCGGTCCCTAGCTCCGCCTGCGGAAGAGCTTCCCCCAGTGCTGTGTCTGCTCTGAAATATCGAGGCTCAGGTGCCTCCGCAAAGATTGTGACATTCATTTAATAAGCGTGCCTATAATTAGATTGATTTTACGGGGGAAGAGCCGCAAATTGCATTTGGGGAAGTTATCGTATTATTTTATCACACTCCTGATTTTTTTTTTTTGGTGCAGGTGAGAAAATATAAACGAAGAGGCACTCAGCAAACTTCGCGCCAGCTATTTTTTTAATTGTAGATTAATTATTCAGAGTGGCAGACATAGCTGGGACTGAGCTGCGGAGCGAGGAAACAACCTCCCCCTTCCAATCCCTGCTCAATCCACATCGCAAACTATTATTTAAAATTAGCCGTAAACAAGGCCGTCTGTAAGCGCTGAGATTTCCAGCCCCTCAAACCGTTTTCAGCTCCAAATCGGGAGGAGAAAGAGCAAAATTGGAGATTCGCGGAACTCCAAACAGCTTCTGTTTAGAAACAGGCAGCTACGTGACACCGGGTGTTAAAAACGTGTATTAATATCAAATGGCATAACTCAGTCCCGTGGTTAACGGAACCTCTGAAGGCTGCTAAAATCCCCTTGATTTTTTCGATGCTGCCTGAGTGGAATCAGAAATTTGAAGTCAGCTTCGAAGACGCAACCCCAGCTCTTGTCTTGCCCTTAATTCGATCGCGCCTTTCGCTTCGCGTTAGGGATGCACACGTAATGCCCGGGAGATTAATAATTTGGCCTCGGTCGTGTACGTGTGAGTCCACAGCCGGGTGTAGAAGGAATTTAATTAATGTGTTTTGGAGCAGGTTTCTTTCTAATTAACACAATGGTGGACATGGATTTAGACAGACCTTCAAGGGATGCTCTATTCACAGAATGGTCGGGGTTGGAAAGGACCTCTGTGGGTCACCCAGCCCAACCCCCTGCCCAAGCAGGGTCACCCAGAGAAGGCTGCACAGCACCGCGTCCAGGTGGGTCTTGAATATCTCCAGAGAAGGAGACTCCACCACCTCCCTGGGCAGCCTGGGCCAGGGCTCCGTCACCCTCAGAGGGAAGAAGTTCTTCCTCATGTTCAGCTGGAACTTCCTCTGCTTCAGTTTGTGCCCATTGCCCCTTGTCCTGTCACTGTGTCCCCACATCTCTCTGGGGGTGGAATTGTCCAGGGACACGGGCAGCGTAAAATTATCTATATTTTTTGCATGATGTGGAGCAAGTCGTGTTGCGTGCTGGTGCATCAGGGGCAGAAGCATTTGCTTCTTGTTGGGAGGCTTTCTCAAATGAAAAACAATAGCAGAGACAGAAAACATTATTCCAGAGGATGGAGAAGCCCATAGGGATATTAACACACTTTTTTTTTCCTTTTTCAAGTTTCAGTTTTACAGAAAAGTCAATAAAACGGTGACATTTTTAACCATTTTTGCTCATTGCTTTGAACTTCCCAGTCTCGTCTTCAGAGGCACCAAGGCCCAGAAGGGCCAGAAGATGTAGTTTAATGAGACAAGTTTTAAAGGTCACTCTCTGTAATAAATCGGTGCTTTTTAATATTTAAACTTTTAAGGCATTTAAACCTTTAGGCTCCTGGGATTTGCTCCACCAGATCCAACTAGATCCATCAAGCTCAGAAAGCCTCTGGCCTCCGGGAATATCCAATTTCTTCTGCTTGAGATGAAGAGGGTCTCTTTCTCCAAGTCCATTGATCTGTCATAACTCAGGTACCTTTAAATCCTCTAAATCTCTCTGGAATGCTGGGTAAGGTGTGGAGGAAACCTTACTTCAGTCTAAGCTTATGGAGCTTCATCCCTCTCGTGTTGCAAGACGGCTGAGCAAGGGGTTCAGTCAATAAAAACAGCACCAAAAAACTTCTCCCGTAACCTTGGCCAAGCTCCCCCAGCTCAGATTTAGAGGAAGAGGGACGCTGAGGTGGATGGAGAAGCGAGCAGAAGATGAAGGTCAGGTCTTCTCTGCAGAACAGATGAGTTTGGAAAATCTGCCACTTTTAGACCCCTGGGAGGCAGCTCAGAAACGCCGGCTAAGATCTACCTTCAGGTCAAGGTACTTTTGAGTTAGGTTTGCTTAAATATCACTAAATTATACTCCAGCAATATTTTGGATGTCCCCAGCTGAGCTCCCCCCGCCCGGCGCCGGCTGTGGGCTCCTCTCTAACACGACGTCAAAGCCGATGTTGTTAGCACCCAATTGCTTTCCCATCGCCAAGCATTAAGGACGCTCTCTCTCGGAGGAGGCTAATGCACTAATACACTCTGAATTGCTCAGCTGACTGGCAGTTTTCCTCATTGATATTGTAATAAAAATTAGACATTATTAAATTGAATCATTGCCTCGTAATCAGGCGCAGGCCTGAGGCACAGGGGATGGACAGATAGCAAATTTCGGATGGGTTTGCAAGCCATGCTTCCAGGAACTACATTTTTTAGAGCCAATTTAGAAAAAAAATCGTTTGCTTTTCTTTCTCAAGATCAAGATGCAGAAGATTTCCAGGGGTCCTCCAGTGCCCCAAAACCCAAGAGGTTTCTGGACTCTTACTTGGAAGAACCAGATGGGAGAGGGGAAGACAGATCCCAAGCCTTAAGGAAGAGGGTGACCAAAACCCTACAAAAAAAGAATTTTTAAAGTAAAAAAAAAAAAGGAAATGCGGTGTCTTCCAGAGAGATGGACAGAGGTCCAGGGGTTGTTAATGGGGATCTGGAGCAGTGATGTTTATAGAAGAGGGCCAAGAAGAAAGACCCCAAGGGTCAAGAGGGTAATGGGAGAGACCTTTGCTTTCCATCTTCTAAAAAGCTTCTGTATATAAAAAGAAATTGGCCCTCCTCTTGATTATTCCATTTCAGGCGCATTATACAAAGGCTCTTGATGCATTACAGCAGCTTTATATTAATGCTCTCGTGATGGATGCGTTTTGCTGCGCGCAGGATCTGGTCCCCAAACTAACATGAATTCCATTAGGAGGACAGCTGGGAAATGAGGTCTTTCAAGATTTAAATCCTTAAATAACATTTTTTTTTTAATTCGATGCCGGCATTAAGCCATCTATTTGACTTCAAGTCAGCGGCGAGCACCAGGCCTGTCTGCCTGGCTAATCTTTTAAGTTATCTGTGTTTGAGGTAGGGCCTTATCACCGCTTGTTCATCTTCTCCCGCTCCCGGCTCCGGAGTCAGAATTATTTCCCCGCTTTTGTAATTAAGGCAGCGTCACCAGTCGCCTAGAAACTATGTGCTAAAATATGCTCATGCTTACACCGAGGCAACCTTGAAATACCTCCAGCTGCTGCCGACACCACGGATGGCACCGAAATCTGCTGTAGGGTGTTGTCCCATCCCTGGCTCCACGCAGGCTCTGGGAGGTTGGAATGACTTCAGGGATGCTGGTGGTTTGGGGATAAAAATGCACATTAATGGGGGATTAAAGTCCACCGCTTGAAGGTAATTGCAGGGGAAAAAAGCAATTTTTAGTCTTATCGCAGTTCTGAGGTGAAAAGGAAGAAAGATGGAAGATGAGAAGTGGCAGCTCTTCCCTTTGGTGGAGGAAAGCATCTTTGGAGAGCGATTCCCCATGTGGGAAAAGCAGTGTCTTGCAGCCAAGTGGATGCTCAGCCCCACCTCATGTTGGCTGGAGCTCTCCAGTGACCTGGTTGGGAGGTGCCAAAGAGTTAATAAAAGCGGGGAAAAACATGGGTGAGCATCCAGGATTGTTGCATTTCTGCTATTCAAAGGTAAGGTTTGAGACCCCGTGTGTCCAAAGGTAATTTAAGCACAAACAATTAAAAAGCAAATGAAAGGGAAGCGGCCAAGCAAAACAAAACCTTTTGATAGGGGTGAAACAAGGTGTTGTTGTTTTCTTCTCGCCAGAAAGATATGTTTCCACTGCGGGTCTGTCGCTTTCCTTTTCATTTATTTATTTCATCTCCCAGGTTCGTGTTGCTGCCAGCAGCCTGAGGAACACACGGTCCAGATGTGCCTCCAACGGGTGGCCAGTGAAAAAAGAAATGCTTCCAATCTCTAAAAAATTAAAGCAAAAAAGTACACGTTGATTTTGAGGTTTATCACCCTCAGTTTACAGAATTCATTTTGATTTTTTTTTTTAAAATCAACAAGGAGGCTTCTAAATGCCAAAGGGAAAAGGAGGGACAACACGATTAGCTTGGGTTTTTTTATTTAGTCCCATTTTTGAGGTCTTTTGACCCCTCCCTCATCTCAGCTGAGATGGTTCCCTGGGGGGATCCATCCACCTCCTTGCTGGGAATGGGGAATGGAAATGTGCTCCCTTGGAGCAAAGGATTTTGGCAGCGAGGCCTGCAGCTCTTCCAAATGGGTGCTGATGCCTGCTGAACTCATGGCATGCGCCAGCCGCTGATGTCCCTCATGGTTTCTTCCAAGCCTTGTTGGTGGCACAAAGGAGAAACATGGGGTGATCACACCACTTCACCCTAAAATAAAAGGGCATCGCACGGAGAGGAGAGCTGGTCTTACCAAATCACGACCCCATATGAGCTGGGTTTGATGTCTGGAGCTGCAGCAGTCCCGGGGGCACCTGGTTTTGCTGTTGATCTACAGCACAACCCTCTCCAGGTTCAAATTCCTCTTGCTCGTATTGCAGCTGTGGGCAACGTGGGCTGTTTTCTCCCCCACCTTTCTTTTTTTTGCTGCAAGAAAAGTAAAATATGCTCCTTTTCTATTTTTTTATAAATCTCTGAACCTCACGTTTATCAAACGATCAATCTGCGTTTAGAGCCCAAAGTTTAGGAACAAAAAGTCGGGCTGGTTTGAGCCGGGGAGCTAACCCCAGCAGCAAGGGGGCAGAAAGCACCAAAAAGAAGGAATTCTCTTCCAAGGAAAGTGCTGAAATAAGCTGGAACCGCGATGCCTTTCAAGACTAGGCACTTAGTTAAATGAAGATCGGCAAGAATAAGCCGCCTAACTTTCAAAACCTGCATTAGCCCGATCGCTATTCATGAACGCATTACTTTGAATTAAAGTTGTTATAGAATTAGCCTCCTAAGAGGCTTGGAGATGTCACCTCCCGTAAGTTGCTATTATTTGTAGCCCTCTTTGTATGGTGAATACGCTTACAAGGACTGGTCCAGATCATCTCAGCATCGGGTAACCTACAGAAATTAGGAAATCATATGGGCTGGGGTTTCTTCTCCTCTTTTTTTCTTGTCTTTCAGGCCTAACTTTGCAAATTCTTGACAGGGAAAAAAATCTTCTGCTCCATCATTAGCTTTTATTTCCTTTTTGTTCCCTTTTCATCTCTGGAGGTATCCAAAAACCATTTCCCGATTTAGTCAGCTTTCCTCTCCACCACCTTGAGTTCTTTCCCCATGTGTTGGCAGCCAAAGGACCCTCCTGATTTGATTCCAGCTCGAGGATGCTCACCAAAGCGGATGGGTCTCAAAGGAGACACCAGCGTGGAGCTTGTGAACACCTCCAGGAGAACCTGGTGGCTGATCACACCATTTGCAGCTAAATGTGCTGGAAACAGTAGAACAGAAGAGATCAGAACAGAATAGAGTACAGTAGAATAGAATATTTCAGTTGGGAGGGACCTACAATGATCATCTAGTCCAATTTCCTAGGACAAGGGCAGGAGAACGTCACGCAGACATGGTCATTGGGGCAATTCCCCCCTCTAATCATCTTAATCATCTTGTATTGCCCTAAGCAGGCCTGATCCTGCAGGTGCAGGAGAGGTTTTTATGGGCAAGTTGCCTTGGGAAGGATTCAGTTCAGCTCTGACGGCTCACCCCACGGGTACCATCGCAGCTCTCCAGCCTCCCCCCCGTCATGCCTTATTGCCTAACTCATTTAAAGGAAATTAAAAACCGAAAAGAAAAAAAAAAGAAACCCTGGAGTTAATTGAGTCTTATAATTTTCCGAGTGCAAACGACTTTGATGCTCGCCTCTCCATCTCTTTCTGGCTTGCAGATGCAGGAGCGCTCGCTTGCTGCGATGGGGAGGGATAACCCGACCTCTGGATGCTGGCAAAGAGATTTGGAGGGAACCCAAGCTTGACGCAGATCCTCCAAAAAACACTTCCAAATCTGGGGGTGACCCGCTCTCCTCCGGCAGCATTTCTTGCTGGAAATGCCTCCGCACGGGGCTTTTGGAGGTTTAGGTTGCTCACGCGGAAAGGGAAGTGAAAGAAAAAAGGATCATTTCTTTCAAACTCAATGTTGCAGGTGATTAGTGCACAATATACCCCGGGCAGCTTTAGTATTTAACATGGAGGTGATAGTGAGAATTTATGAGAGCTCATGGACAATAACAGCTTTCCAGAGAGGCTTTGATTAAACATTATGGATCCACATTATGCAAATTTATGGCACGGTTAATATGACTCCAAAAGAACACAGTGGCACTTTAAAAAGCATTTAAAAGAGGAATTAAAAAAAAAAAAAGAGCCAAAGACCACGGTGTTTCTCGGCGTTACAGAAAGGTCTCGTTGCAGGGCGGTTCAAGCTGAAGAAGTCACGAAGCCATTGATGTGCATGGGGAAATACAAAGCAGATCCGTGAGTTTAAGCAACAGCTTTCAAAGGCAGACAAATTCCAACCTGGATATTTCACATTTAAATCGATGCTGGCATGAAATCAGTTGCAAACACCTCTTTTCCAACAGTCACTTGATTTTTTTCTTTAAATCTGGCCCGTTATCTGGGATAACGGTAACAGTACAAGATGGGAATTTGACGCCTTTGCCAACTTTTGCGTCCCTTCCAGAAATGTTGGGAATGGGGCGGGGGTTGTGGTGTTTGTTTTCCTCCCTTCCACACTTTTGGGTGTCATTTGTCAACGTCTTCCACAAAATAACGTGATTTATGCCGGCAAGCTGATTGTGCGGCCTTCATTAACTTCGACAGATTTGCTTGTTTTTTAAAACCACGATTATTATAAAACGCAGAGTTATTTTCCTCTAGAAATCAAGATTAGAAAGAAGACAGAGCCCATCAACAGCTCTTTCTCCATCACACAAAAATAGCGTGGATCAGAGACGGTGATCGACAACCAACACTTCTTTGGCTGATGCAGCTCCAACTGGGTATTTCTGGTGTAAAAACCCGACGTTTTAGTCAATTCCCATGAACCAGAAGCTGATTTAGGCGAAGGACCTCAAGTTTCAGGAGGTTTCAGAGCATCACCTCTCTTCCCCCTTGCTTGGAGCAACAAAGGACTTCGAGAAACCTTCCCTAGTGTAAATCAAAGCTTCTCCCAGCAAGCAGAGATCTCTCTCCTCCCTCCCAGCTCCACCAAGCCTTCCCTTTTAAGCTATATATATACTTTAAAAGACGTAACCCAGATAATAATTGTTGCTTGTACATCCTTCAGTGATGCCTGCTTGTATTTCTCTGGAGGATACTTACAGCGGCTGCTGCCGCAGTTGGTGCTGGCAAGAGGGCAAATTGGCAAAGCTTTGAATTTTTAATAAAAATAGAAACAGAGGGTACATAACAAGGCTCATTTAGAGCCGGAGCGAGGATGGCGAGCGAGCGCAGACCCAGTGGGCAGAATCAGTAGGCATGGGTGGGCGGTCATCCCGAAGACGGGTGACGGTGCTTGGGAGAGGAGAAACCACCTCCTGGATGATGCTGATGGGCGTTAGGGTGGGGTAGATGAGGCAGCGAGCTTCATCTGCTGTATTTGGAAGCCATTTGGCAATTCTGGGTCTGGGGGTGATAATGGAGAGGCAGCGCTGCCGCGAGTGCCCTACATACTGATTTTTTTGGAGCGAGAGCGGACAGCTCATGTGTGACTCCTGCTTGCAGCAGAAACCACCTCCAGCCCCTAATCTGCTGTGTCCCCTGATTTCTGTTTCCCCCCTGCCTACTAGAGGTGATCCACAGGTTCACCTCGGGACAATTAAAGTTTTTGCTCCGTGACTCAGTTTCCCCACAACCCACATCTCGTTCGAGCAGGGTCTAATAAGCCGTCTCCCAGCCATCAACAGCAGCACCCCAGCAACTAAGACTGTCCTCAAAGTCTGGGGGCTGAAATGAAAATCAAAAAAAGCATTTTCAAAGCGGGCCAACCTGACTGCGAGCAGCAATTGTAGGAGCTGTAGGTGCAGGGAGATGAGGTGTCCCTGGGGCACCTTGGTGTCCACTCTCCATCCTGGGATAACGCAGGGGCCGGGGCTCATCCGAAACTGGTAGGTGAGTGATGAAGGATGTCCAAGTTCTCACGGGCTTTTGGCCAGGTAGAGGGTGGTCGGCCGGGTGTCGTGCCCGAGCTTCTCTGCAAGGGGCATTTAACGAGGTGAAACTCACTCAAAGCCCGATGACTTTGATTAATGTGTTTTTAATTGTCCGGGGTTGTGTTTTCTTCCAGGGATGAAGCAAACTGGAACTAGAAGAACGAGCTAATTGGAGCAGGGCAACATTTTTGTGCTGTTAGAGATGGTTTTCACCAGGACTCAGCCCCAAATAGGGAGACCAGGGGTGGCTGTGTTGTTTTGCAGAGAAAAAGGTGGGAATTGTTTGTTCCCTCTCTCTGCAGGTTTTGAGTGTTTGAACAGTTTTCTCCCCCTCTTTTTCTTTTTAAGAGCAATCAAAAATGGGGAGCAGGAGGGTGGGGTGCTGGGAACCGCTCATTTTTCAATTTTGCCCCATTTCACTGAAAAAAAAATGCTTAATTTTAGTAATGGCTGGAATTTCATACTAGCTTTAACGCTGAGGTGTGAACACAAACACCCACCCCTTCGTCTGCAGGACCAGGTCCTGGACCTCACACCATCCTGCCGAGAGGGTCCATCTCCTTCCCACCAGCCACTCCACCCGAGGGATGGGGTGACACAGCATCTTGCTGATCTGCTGTCCCCATGCACAACGCCGTGATGCTGCAGGGAAAGAACTTTTTAGCTCCACGGCAAAAAAAACCCATTGTCCCTGGGCTTAGAAGGGCATGTCCTGCCAGGTCCTGTGTCTGGGGTCGCGTGGGATGGCTCCTGTAGGATGCTGATACTTTTTTCCTGCAATACCTTTCACTTCTGTAGCAGTTTTTATCCAATAATCTCAAAAGCACTTTACAAGTAATAATTAATTAAGCTTCATAGACTCTTTGTTCAATTCCAGATCATTAATAAATTATGCTTTATTATTTATAAATACATGCCACATAATTTTTCACTCCTGCTATTACCCTGAACAGTCACTTAGCTGATATTAGCACAGTTTAATTCCAATTTGGCAACGGTGCTCTTTAACCTCTCCGAGGCTGCTCATTTTTCCGGAGGTGTTGGAGAGATGTAGGAAGAAGAGGGGGGTACAAACAGGCGGTGTGAGCTTCGGGTTGTCCCGCCCAGGTCCTTCTTGATGTATGATATATAATTGCATCGCATGTTTTTACCAAAAGGAGTATTATTTATGCCCATATCTACACCCAGTGAGAATTAGGCCTATTACTTTTCCCCTTGCCTTCATCCCCCTGCTAACCCCCATATAATAGCTAGTCTGGGAGCTTGTGCCCATTTCATTTTTCTTCCTCTAAGACGCACAAAAGCTGCTTATCCGAACCAAAAGACCGGAGCTCATTTCTGCTCTGCACCCGAATCCTCTTGACCTCAGCAGTCACCAGCTTAGGCTTGAAGCGACCCAACCACCCCCCAAATTTCCCCCCCCGAAACAAGAGCGGCAGCCGCGGCAGGATTTCATTTACCGGCCGACCTCGCGGCGGGAGAGACGGACAGCGGGGAAGCTAAAAAAGCATTCAAAGAAAGAAGCTGTTGAGATGGTTTCTCCAAAGCCCTTTGGGCAAGAAAAGCTGGCAAGGGATGTACTTCATGGTATTGAAAGGGGAAAAGAGAGAGCAAGGCTCCTGCAGTAAATAGAGGGGGGAAGGACACTATTAAAGCGCTATAATCTCCCGTGATAGATGCTTGGAAGAAGGGGAGAGGAGGGAAAAGCAGCCTGGAGAAGCTTATGCATCGAGCTGACCTGCTACATGCCCCTCGCATCCCTCCTATTACCAGGTTTTGACGTGGGATGGTGGGTTTAAGCCGCTGCTGGCTGAACTCAGCTGCCCTGGCAGACCACAGCATCTCCAGCGACAGCATGAAAAAGGCCCTTTCCTACTTATTGACTTGGTTTTGGCCGGTGGTGCTCCCCTGTGTCCTTGTACAGTGCAGGACGTGGATGGAAAGGGCAGCAACGTGCTCCTTGCCAAGCAGTGAAACCCTAAAAAATCCCTCTGGACTCGTTAACTTGAGCTGCAGGGTAGCAGAATAAGCTCCAGGGCTTCTCTGCACCTTCTAGGTAGATCTAGGTAGGGTTATAACCCAGGTTCGCTTCAAAAAACACCCTGATGCAGCAAGGCCAAAGGTGTGGATCATCCTTTGCCGCCTGTTGGCATCGGGCATAGCAAGAAAGACGTCCAGGGGAGAGTCGCAGCCCAAAATTTCTGCTGTTTTTTGCAAGCCTGAATGCTTCAGAGTGACCTTGAGCTCTTCTGGTTGCTCTTTGCTTTGCTCCTCAAGCGTTCGGAGGCGGCTCTGGGGAGCCGAGGCGGGAGCCAGGCACATCCAACCTGGCAGAAGGATGCTGCAGCCCCTCTGCCCGCCCTCAGTTGCCCGTCCTGCCTTGCAAGGAGTCGTTTCAAGGCTGCTGGTTGTGCAGCCACCCCCTCAACCCTGCATTTGGGGAGGAAAACACTCACTTGGCTCTTTTCCCGGGCTAAGACTTCTTTCTCCTTCCTAATCCAAACTGTTTGCCTTCTGGAAGCAGCATCACCAACCATGTTTATGTCAGGAGGTTGCCAGACATGGCGGCTTCTTTAATGCTGTTTTAAATGGCATTTTGGGAAGCTAAAGAGGTGGCACAGAG
This sequence comes from Opisthocomus hoazin, assembly GCF_030867145.1. Taxonomy (NCBI): domain Eukaryota; kingdom Metazoa; phylum Chordata; class Aves; order Opisthocomiformes; family Opisthocomidae; genus Opisthocomus; species Opisthocomus hoazin. The sequence continues at coordinate 7,726,580 of NC_134437.1, read as the reverse complement.
CCATGATGGCACTGCTTCATATGGGGAAACTGAGGCACGGAGTGGGGCTAGGATCTGCTTTTGTGTCCCTCTTTGATGGGCTCCCTTTTGCAACGGGAATTCCAAAGCAATGGGAATTTGAAGTCTTTAAGCTGTCTATTAGGGCTTTGTGGCTGTATTTCCTGATGATGAGTTTGCTGCTCTGAGCCTGAATTCCACCTCCTCCTTGGGACAAGGTGATTTTTCCCAGGAAACCCCTGCTGCCTCCATTTTCCCTAACTATAAAAGAAGGATGAAACCCTTCTTCCTTGGCCGAGAACCTCAAGCTCCTCTGGAGAGCAGGGCAGACCCCTTTCTCCTTCCAAATTAAACCTGTACCCCTCGGGGCTGCCAGGAAGATGCTCCTTGGGTCGGTTTTCCCCTCAGCAGAGCCAGAACTGGGGGTTTGGGAAGGATGCTGAGAGAGAAGCCAAGTACCGGTTGTCACTTCTCCCCGCTTTGATTCCCTTTTTTCTTTTGTTTTATTTGGGTATAATTAACAGCTTTGCCTAATACAGTATTAATTCGTTGTGTCATTGCATTAATTAGCATTAAAGAGGTCCTTATATCACTGTCTGTAGCTGCAAGGAGACCGAATTCAGTAGCAGAGTCAGAGAAGCCTTTCCATATTCCCTGGCAGAGTGTGGCACAAGGGCAGAAGAAAAATATCCAGATGAGGTTTTTCCCAAAAAAAGCCATTTCCCAGCAGCGATGCAACATCCCAATGAATATTCACAGATGGGCAAACATCTCTGGGAGATGGTTTGCTTTCTCCCCGCCAACATTTTCCTTCCTTTTAAGTGATTAAAGACACCGAAGCTCTGATGTTGTTAGCGTGATGTTACCTAAACCCACCCAAGGTGGTAAATCCACTTAAGAGTCTCCACAACTGCCTGGGGGGCTGGAGCAGAAGCAATATTTTTAGTAAGATCAGCCGTTTTTTGGCAGTTTTTGGCAGCAAAACTGTTGCCACAAGGACTGTTTGCTCCAGGTGACCTCCTAGGAGATGCTCTGAAAGGAGCTGCTTTGACTTTGGGTGGTTTTTTACCCCTGGCCTCTTGGCAAGCTGCTGAAAAAAAAAGGTGAAACGGCCCCAAAATGGGTTAGAAAAAGGGCTAAGCTGGAGGGTTTGGAGAGAAATGGGGTGGGAAGTCTTGGGTTGGTGCCTGGGGCTGTTGAGGTTTCATCGACGCTGCTAAAATATGGGGATGACAGAAGGGATAGCAAATGATGTCGGTGGGAAGGCAGCGGGAAAAGCCCCTTCCAACCCAACAGGAGCATCTGAAATGAGTCAGATGAACGCAAATCTCTAATTTTCTGAAAAAAAAAACCCTTTATTTGAAGGGAAAGGAGCCAAGCCCTGTCGTGGGGTGTAAATGACCTGAGAGGTGTAGGGGAAAAATATCCTTTGCTATGGGAGATGCTCAGCCCCGGGGTCGCAGCTTTGGGGTGAAACATTCACGGGCAGTGAAAATCCTCCCTTCCTCTTGCCCAGAAGAGCAAATAAATAAATAAATATGGAATAACTTCTAAAATGATTACCTGAACTGGCACTGGGAATGCAAAGGGGATAAAATCAATGCGGTGCTGAGGCATCTTTCAGCTCTATTGACAGCGCTGGCTGGCGATTTTTTCCCCTTGAACTGGCAGAATAAAAACTAAAAGCCGCATTAGTTTTTTTTAATTAAGACTCCGGCATTATCAGGCTTTACAAGACAGAGCCAATGCACAGATGAATTACCATTTAATTAAGCTTTCCAAGAAACTTTTGAAGACTGCAGATTAAATGCGGGCTCTGATTTCTTGCAGTTTTTTTTTTCTTTTTTTTTTTCCCAGAAGTTTTAATTGTTTTCCCTGAGCTTGATAAACAATAATAGCAATACTAATCATTATCTGTAAGATATAGCTTGTTGATTTTCCATTTGCAGAGCATCCTGGACATATATATATATATATACACATATATATACACATATACTGGCCTGGATGTGCCCCAGTTGCCCCAGTCTGAACAGGCAGCCCAGAAGAAATCAAGAAGTCAAACACGGGGATGGAAAAAGCTCTGCGCAGGCAGCGTCTGAGATCGTTGGTCCCGGGAGGGGATTTCCTGATCTGGGTTTTTGGTTGCCAGGTTTTCCCTGCTGGTATTTTCCAGTGGCTCGGATATATTAATATGTGTGCTTCGGTGCCTGTCTTAGGGGTTTTTTATTTATTTTGTTTCGGCCCAGAGGGAAAAATGACTTTTTAATCCTCTTACTGGTCAAGTGCAAGGGTATCTAAGTGTCTCCAGAAATGCAGAGTGGAGAAATGGTGAGGATACAGGGATCCCTCATCCTTGTCCTGACGTGGTGGATGGAGGCTTTTCCATGGCGGTCCATGTGCCAAGCACTCCTAAACACCTGGGGAAGTCTCTTCTTGACCCCAACAGCCAGGGTCCATCATCACCCATGAGCACCGATCTTCATTATAGTGATGAGGAGCTGATGCGACATGAAAATGTGCGTTGGGGTGGATCACAGGGTGTGTTATTTCTGCTGCCTCATGCGCAGCGCATCCCTATCAGAAAGCCAAGCCACTGTGTTCTGTTTTTTGGGGGGAAAAAATAACCCCATGGATGTGGGAAGCACAAATGCATCTATGGAGCACAGCTCTAGGCAAGATGCCATGATGCCTAGCCACCCACATCACCTCCCCATGCCCTTCAGCACCAGCCTGTGGTTTGGAAGGACGTCAGGGAAGGACATCAACAAAAATGATGTCTTTGATGAAGGTTATGGGGTTTTACAATTAAATGCAAATCCTGGGTTTGCAAACAGCCGCTCTTCAAGGTGTCCATCCTGACCTGCCCATCACTACCATCCAAAACATGGGCAGAGCCTGGTGGCACCTGGCTGCGGTGCCACTGCTTGGCTCACCTAAGATGAGATGGTCCAACTGCTTCATCTCAAAGCAGCTGCCTTCAAGCAGGGCCTGAGTCGTGTAAGAGGACCACCCAAAACCACCCTAAGGGACAGGATGGCTCATACCATGAAGTTCTCGGGCCATGCCACCATTTCAAATCCTGCCCTGACAGCAGCAACCACTCCGGCCAAGCCAAAAGGCTCAGGAGATTTTGGAGATGTCATCAGGGATGCACATCATTTTGGGACATCCACGGGCACGTCTGAACATGCCTCAGCAGCGGGAAAAGCCCTGCAGGAGGTTTGTGAGCATAAGCAGGCAGAAATAAATGCTGAGACACCTGCTAGGAAGAGAGAGAGACGCTGGAACGGGCTGAGATTATAAAGCGAGAGACCTGGTGGGTTGCTCTGTGTGACTCACTGCTTCTTCACCAGTATCTGCAAGAATATATGCACTAATTTGCACCTACGCACAGCCCAAAGCCACCCCGTGCCCCCTGCCAGCACCTTCCCCACGTACTCAGCCGCTTGTTCTGACCAGTTTGTGGTTTTGTTTCTCAGCAGAGCATGGGAAAACTCAGCCTGGCAGCTCCTTGGCCACTGATGGGCTGTAGAAGCAGGGGATGGAGGTAAGCAGAGAGAGAGAAAGTGCTCCTCAGCTTGCTTTGGCTCGTGACATGGCCCATGTCTCAATTTATTTAATAATGATTCTGTGATTCTAGGCTTGATTTCCAGTATCTTCCTGCTTTATGAGCTGCTCCACACCTCATTTGGGAACAAAATCCCAGCTCTGTGTCAGATACGCAAGCGTAAGAAATTATGGAGACCTGGAATTTTTTTTTGCCCCCAAAAAAAGAGGTAGCTTTGCCCACCAAATCCGAGCTGGAGCATCTGCCCGGGGCTGGAGCCAACACTGCGGCTCCAGTGCCATCTCATGGGTATGCTGGGTTGCTGCAGCCCTGCACGGTGTGCGGATGGATGGATGGATGGATGGATGGATGGATGGATGGATGGATGGATGCATCCATCAGGGCGCATCCGGACCCTCCTGCAGCAGAAGTGCCTGCCTGGAGCAGAGCAGATGGATGTGACACTCGGGGGGACACCTCTTTCTCAGGGCGGTGGCACCAGAGGAGAAAGAGCACACAGTCACGCCAGGACTTTCTGCACCCAGAAAAACAGCAAAACCATAAAAAAAGGGGATTCTTGTGGAAATGGCTGATTTCTGCCAAGATTTGGAGGACCCAGAAAGGGTTGGGAGCAGTCTGCTGGTTCATCATCGCATCCCACCGTCGCTGTGAGCATCCACAGCGAAGCAAAATGCCCAGGCTGGACTTTTTTTCCCCAGGAAAAAAGAAGATAAGAGGGGCTTTAGTTTAAAAACTGTTCGACAAAAATATTTTAACGCTTTTCTTGGCAAAGCCACTGCAGGATTAAGTGAGGATGAAGGCTGAGCTTGCAGGCGCGTCTCTTGGGCTGTGCAGGCAGACCTGGAGATGGCAGTGCAGCTCTTCGGATGCGGAACTTCCATCCCAAAACCCTCTCCTAGAAGATGCCAGGAGCAAGCCCCCATGGCCAAAAACCTTCTTTTCCACCTAACCCTTTATTTTCCCCCCACCACCACCTGTGGCTCTCGAAATGAAAACTTTGCTGGGCTGTGGCATTTTCACTCCTGAAAATATCACATAGGGTTTGCGGGGATGTGCTGAGTTGGGAGGGGACGAGCTGCTAAAAACACCCTCCAACCTCTTGCCACCGACCGCTACATAACCCCGACGAAGCCAAACGACGCCGGCCCCAGCTGAGCATTACTCTGCAAAATGGGCACACAAATCGCCACGGGAAAGCCGTTAACGCAGGAAAATGCCTTTCGTATCTTCTACGACACAGCTATGCTAGGCTAACGACTGAATATAGTGATTTTTTAATCCTGGGCACTGATTTGGCCAAGTATTTTTGCTTAATTTTCTAGCTCTTCTTCTTTTCCCTGGGGTAAAGCTTAATTTTCTCAGTTCCCAGACTTTAAAGGCACTGCTGAGCCCCCCTCTCACCACCCTTGGAAAGCCCTGAAGTGCAGGAGTGTGCTGGCAAGAGGAATTCAACTATCCAAGGCTTTCCCTAATGCCCACGTCACATGCATGCACCCCTGTCCATATGGACACGTTTCAAGCCCGTCAACTAAAAGCACGTTTTTAATCTTGCCCTTTTTGTCCCCAAAGCGAGATGGGTCAGCATCGATCTTCTCCAGGGCACAATTCGCAATTTTAATTTTCTTTCTGGATTCGAAAATGGAGATTTTCCAGCGTGCTCGTGAGCTGGTGGGAGCTTTTTTCTCCCGTGAGAGCATTTCCAAAGCCATGGGGTAGTGCGGCCCACGGGATGCTGACATTGAGACCTGCGACGGGTTCTCCTGGGGCATCTGGGATGAGGAAAGAGGAGCGCTTCCCATCCGGTCTAGCAACTCATGATCCCTAAACTCTAAATTCTTATACTCCTAAATGAATGCACCTCCTCATCAGGAGGACACCAGAAGCCCAGTCAGGCTGGCAGACCAGCCAGACCTCTGTATTGACCTGGAAGCAGCTGGAGGCTCAGTGCCTCAGTTTCCCCACCTAGATAACAAGGCTTGGTAATTACAGGTAATGTGATAAATGTATGCAGAGGCACATTGAATCCTCAGCACAAGCTGCCTGCAAAGATAACAGCTAACATTATAAAACCATTATAAAAATAAGAATCCGATTTGGGGCTGCTTAGGAAGGGGCTGAGCTTTCTCTGCTTCGGGGCTGGAGGGCTCTGGGCTTGCCCTGGGCACTAATGCATGGGGTTTTTTTTTCCTCAGGAACAAAAGCAGAAGGGAAAAGGGTTAAGAAATATTTAAGAAGTTGTCTTTTTTTGTTGCTGGCCTCGGCAGAGAGGTTTCGGGTTGTTTTACGCTGCGAGAAAGCCAGCCCCGGTGCTCCCAGCCACAGCCTGTCTGCAGCTCCTTCCAGGACCGACACTTGGCACAATCCCTTTTCCCTCCCCATGCAAAAATACGACAAAATGGGAATGCTCAGCCGGAGGCAGAGCTGGTTGGGAATAGCCAAGATGCTACAGAAGCAAGAGAAGAGGGCATGGACCCAGCCCCAGCTCCCGGTGAGGCTGCTGAGCGGGCGGGCAAGAAGCACCAGGAGAACACCACTGGTTTGCACTGGGAAATGAAAGCTCGGGTCTTACAGCCAGCTGGAGACCCTCTCACCTGCACCATGCCCTCTTCAAAAGCGGATCTGAAAACCACGTGAAAGACTGGAAGCCAAAAAACGCCCCGAACGTAGCACTTTCTGTTCTCCGCTTCGCAAGCAGAGGGTTCTGCCTTGCTCTGCGAAACCCCGGCGGTGAGGAACGTTCAGCGTCAGCCTCGAGTTCCCCGCTCCTTCCTTTGAAAGCTGTCGTATCACGTGCGAGTCAATAAATCTCCTGAATTGGAAGACAAGGAGCAAAATCTGGGGAAGCCGAGGGCCTGGCTCTGCTGGATTCAGCTGCTGAGGCTGACAATGACTTGCACAGATTTTTTTTTTTTTCCTGGCAGAACAACTAAAGAAAATACAATTAAAAAAAAGAAAATCTTCTTTGACTTGCAAAATCAGCAAAACAGAGATGTTTCATGAATTCCCTCTCCGCTAAGCGTTACTGGTTGGGGGAAACATCCTTCTGGCTAATTACCGAAGCCAAATTAATTCATACAACGCAGCCTTCTATGTGGCCGTGCTTAGTCCAGCCAACAAGCCTGGCCTAAGCCAAGGGCAGCTCTCGCCAAGCCTCCGTCGAGCGAGGAGCTCGGCGATGCAACCCGTCCCGCTCGGCTCGCGGTGCGAATCCGGCTCTCCTGGTTCAGACGGGGAACGGCTGCGATTCTGCTTTCAATTAATCCTTCCCTTAATTCAGATTAAGCTCCCTGGATGGAAAAGATTTAACTCTTCATGCACGCTTTTACCCCCTTTAAATGTGAATATTTTGCATAGCTATTAAGACACAAATATATACAAATACAGTGGCTTGCATATATATTCTCAGGCACGTATACACATATATACCTTCACACAGAGTCACTCTGTGGGAGAGAATCACAATTCAAAGTGACACCAGCATAGGTGGATGAAAAACCAGTCCTGGCAGAAACACGCGTTTCATGAACGAAAGAGTTTGTTTTCTATCAAGCCACAAGAAATTCCCTCGCCTTTTGCAGTTCCCGTTCCTCTGACGTTCTCCATCCCCCAAAAAACCCGGAGTCAGCGTTTCCACGGGCTGCGTGGTCACCCTCCCACCCGGGGGAAGGCACCTCGACACTGCTGCAGCGCGGAGAAAGATTTTAATCCAGATTTTGCCTGCTTTGGGATCGTGCTCTCCCCCTTTCGCAGCTACCCCCAGGTTTCTTTCCAGTCCCTGTGGCCTCGCGGGTGCTCGGCGATCCCAACATCCCTGCGGGTCTTCTCCACGCCCAGGGGCCAAACGCTTTCACCTCTTCTGGCTCTGCTTGGAGGGGAATAAATACGAAACCCAGCGTGGTCCCCGCCGACAGCCTGACCTGACCTGCACTCCAGCAACAGCTAAAAATCTGCTTACCCACATCCTTTGGGCCGTATTTTGTTCTCTCTTACACCGATATAGAGGTTAATCATCTGGCAGGCAGCGGAGGTGCACCTACACACCACCAGAATAAGGGATTTGGGCTTGAATTAAAGGGTGATGCATACCAACAGCTTCCAGCAGCCCGTGGGCTTTTCATTCCACAAATTAATGTGGCTGCTTTGGGGCTCTGCTGTGAACCCCCGAGATCTGGCCGTAAAAAATACCGACTGTAAATCAGAGGTCCTAGCACCCAGCACCTCCTGCTTTTATTTCACAGCTCTGCTTTGCCCTCCTTTCTTCCCACTGGAGCCGCGTGGGGTGTTTGTACTCAGTCCTCTCCAGCTCCAGAAACCTTGCTAAGCCATGGTTTTCCTAAAAAGTTCATTCCCCTGGAATGAGAAAGCCATTCAGAAAGTATTTTTGGGGAGGTTTGGTTCATTTGCTGCTGTTTGGTATGGCAGAATGCTGGAATCAAGGCTCTCCTGAGATGAGCATCGTTGGACTTATGAAACCCTGGACGCAAAAGGACCTCTTTGGTGGGACTTGGGTTGATGTTCAAATGGTTTTAGGGCCACCAAGGTGTGGGTTGAGATGTCCAAGTATGACTTGCCAGGGCTTTTACGCAGATCTGATGCAGCAGGCGGCTGGATCCAGATGATGGCAGAGGTAATGCCCACCACCCTACTCCTGCCATCAACCGTACAGCCATCGCTGTGGGTTTGGAGACACCTCTGCGGACCAGAAACTGCTGCACATCCTCCAGGGATCTGATCCCCCTTCCCTACATCGTATCCACAAGCTTTGCTCCCCCAGAAGCCCTTTTTTAACTCCCATTTTCTTGCTGGGGGGGGTTTTGCTCCTGCTTCCAGTAACCTCAGCTACACGCGATACGCTCGGAGGGAGGAATGACCCAGATGGGGCTGCAGATGCAGGTGGAGAGGACAGGATTAGCT